>NC_134537.1:40257118-40557118 GCF_050624435.1 Tenrec ecaudatus | reverse complement strand
GCCAGGCACCATCTGCTTTCTCCATCACACTTTGCTGTAGCATCTTTATCTTCAGTGATCTTGTCTTGACGGTGAGTATAGAGCAGGGCCATGTTATCAGAACGAGCTGTTCTTGGATTGAGGCTCCGGTTAAGTAGGAGCCCAGAATGTCCCTGACATACAATACATACTTAGGTGGTCATGTTATGACAAAATCAAAACCCATCAGACCAACAGTAACAAACCAGGACACAAACAAACAAACAAAGGAAAGAAAAGAGTATGACATTGTCAATCATCCCCCTGGGGTCTAAGGTGATTGCATGGATAACATCACCAGTTTTTCCAAGGACACAGCACTCTGGACACTGTTCTTGTCTTTTTATGTACGTGAAGTCATATAATATTTGTCCTTTTATGATTAACTGTTTTGCTCAGCCCAATGTCTTCATGCTTCATCCATGCGGTTGCAGGTGTCGGGGCTCTTTCTCCCCGGAGTGACTGGTGGTTTTGAACCACTGACCTTGTGAGTGGAAGCTCAGTGTGTAACCCACTCTGCCACCAGAGCTGCTCTCATTAGCTCTCAGAGAGTTGCAAATTAAAACCAATACTATTTCACTCCCATGAGGATGGCTAAGACGAAAACAAAACAGAAAGCAACAGATATTGTTAAAAGATGAAGGGAAATTAAAACCTTTATCCACTGCTCCTGGGAACGTAAAATGGTATAGCCATTGTGGGTAACAGTGATATGGTTCCTCAGAAACTAATGGAGAACTGCCGTAAAAAACCAAGCACACCACTGTTCTTTCGGATTTCTCAGGCTATAATCTTTGTGGCAGCCGATTGCCACATGTTTCTCCCATGAAGTGGTGGTTCAAACCCACCGGCCTCCAACGAGCAGCCAAGCACTCAACCATGTCCTCCCTAGGGCTCGGGAGGACTGCCATTTGACTTGGCAATTCCAGTTCTATGTGTATACCCCAAAGACTTCAAGGTAGAGACTCCAAAGGAGACTTGTACACCTGTGTTCATTACATCAGTATGCACACAGAGTAAAAGGTAGAGGCAGCCCCGAGCCCCATCAACAGATGAACAGATGAATAAAATGTGGTACATCATATAAAATACTGGGAGAGATGACGTGTTGGTACATGCTACTGTAGGGATGGAGAAAAATGAGGCTGTCTACGCCTGTGAACATTCAAAGTCTTTGTAACCCTCAGGGGCAGGTCTACTCTGTCCTACCGGATTGCTACCGGGTCACTAAGCATCAGGATCAGCTTCATGGCTGTGAAATCGAATGACACGTTCTATCCTATTTGGCGGCCATTTGCATGTCCTTTTGGGTAACATGTCTGTTCAAGTTCCATGGCAGTTTCATGATTGGTTGATTTACATTTTGGTTGTAAAGTTAGGGATTATATATATATATATATATATATATATATATATATATATATATATATAAAGTACTACATTGTGATTCAGGTGAATTCATAAAACTTTAATTTCAACTTTAATTTTAAATGAACTCATATGAATTGGATTCATTTTTAGGTTAGAAGAGATGCTCAATTCATCTTAAAAATAAAATGTTGGGTTATAACTAATGCTCCAAATCTCTAGGCACCTATCTGACAAGATTGTAGTACTTTTAGATTGTCCCCCAAAAATGCTCACCTACTTTTGAAGGGAAAGGCTACTGAATTCAAAAGGATCATCTTAGCCTTCCTTTTCTCCACACGTGTATGTGACAAAACCTCTGCCATTTCAACACTCTTCAGTGGGTTGTTGTCCAGTGGTAGAATGTGCACCTCCATGACCTGGGTTCTAATCCTAGGCACTGAGTCTCACGCCCAAAGGGTCGCAGTGCAACTTTCAGATGAGGAAGAAAGACCTGGTAACTTACTTCCCAATGCCAGCCAATGGAAAACTCCATGGATTACAATAACTCTCCCTACAGCCGATCACACAGATGGCACAGGACTGGGCAGCTCTTTGTTCCTGTGGGCATGGGGCCACCAGGAACAGGGGGCTGACTTGATGGCAGTAAACAACAACAGTGTCATTCTAAGTAAAATACATTTCTAAAAATCTTCTATGTAACTCTTCAATGCACAGTTCAGTGGCACTAATTAGTTATCATGTTGTTTAACCGCCATCCTCATCTGTTCCTAATTTCTACCATCATCCTTAACAGAAGCTCAGTGTCCCCGTTAGCCCTCCCTTCCATCTGCCCCTGGTAGCTACTGACGTCTGGTCTGTAGCCACTCGCAACCCAGTGTCACTAAAGTGGGATCATACAGCATGTGTCCTTTTGCGACTGGCTTGGTTCACTCATTGTAAGATTTTCTAGGTTCATCCGTGTTGTAGTATGGATGTAGGGATGAGTGAATGCTCCACAAATGGTTGCTGGAGCTAAGCAGCTGCGTCCGGTGTCTTTCTGCCCACTTGAATGAAACCCAGATAGCCAGTGCATCCAGCACATCGACCATTTCAGCTCCTTTGGGTCCACCGTCAGTGCTCATGGAAGCAGCGGTCAAGGAATCAAGCGACGCATGCCACTGGGTAAATTTCCTGCACCAGACCCCTTCCAAATGTGGAAAAGCAAGGAGCTTACTTTTAGGACTAAGGTATGCCTGACCCAAGCCGTGGTATTTTCAATTGCCCCACATGCATGCGATAGTGGAACATTGAATAAGGAAGACTGAAGAAGAATCGAAACATTGAGCTATCGTGGTGGCAAAGAGTACTGAAAATACCACAGTCTGCCAAAGAACCAGAAAATCTGCCCCGGAAGAAATAGAGCCAGACTGCTGCTCAGAGGCCAGAATGTCAAGACTTTGTCTCATGTACTTTGGACATGTTGTCAGGAAAGAGCAGTCCCTGGAGAAGGACATCGTGTTTGGTCGAGGGGAGGGGCAGGGAGACAGAGGAAGGCCTTCGACAAGGTGGGCTGATGCAGTGGCTGCTACCATGGGCTCAAACACACCGACAATTGTGAGGACGGCACTGGACCGGGGGTCGTTTTATTCTGTGCTTCATGGTCGCTATGGGTCAGAACCAGCTCAACAGGGAAGAGTTACAGCCTGAGAACGCAGAGGGGCAGTTCTGCCCTGGTTGACAGGGTCACTCCGAGGGGAAATCCAATCAAGCCAGTGGGGCACTTCTCATTTCGTTTTCTCCTCTAGAGAAACGCACTGCCCCCACATCGGTGCTGACTCGCTGCAGCTCTGCAGAACCGGCCCCGGGGGTTTCAGAGACTGTGACTCTCCACAGGTCCAGAAAGCCCCATCGCATTAGTGGCTCCAGGGTTTCGGTGGAAAAGGGAGGCCCAGCATTTGCCAGCCCACGAGGAAACTGCCCAGTCCAGCCTGGCTGCCCATTGGAAGCAGTACCGTTGGTCTCATAAATCCCCTAAGATAATAAAGTCATGTCTCTCCGATCGACTCCGGGGCAGTGCTCCGTCTCTTGACCTCTCCCTCTTCAGAGCTGGCGCCTACACAATGGCCGGAAGTCCATCTCCCGGTTGGATGTGGGAGTAGCCCAAGTTGGTACCTTTATTTTCTTATTTTCATCTTCCTCCTTCCAACAGCGGCAGCTCGCAACCCTTTCACTTCAGCCCGAGGTTCCTTCCCTCCGAGGTTTGTAGTCGCCATCTTCAAAAGCCAACCAGGGCCTGCAGGCCACGTGGCTGCCGACCCAGAGGACGTGAGGGCAAGGGGGGCTGGAAGAGCATCATCCGGCATGGGGTGGCTGCCGGGGGAAATCGGCAAAATGGGCAAATGTGTTGTGGGAAAAAAAGCAGTAAGCTGGGGGTTTAACCTAAATCTCAAGACAGCAGATCCAGTGTTCCAGAAAAATATCACCTCAGCAGAAACCTTTTTTTTTAGCCTGATGTACACAGTAGACACATTTTCCGCTGGTTTGGGGAGTGTTCTTGCCCAAAGTTTTCTTTCTTGTCCACGGAAATGTGGTCACGGAGGCAGCTGGGAGGGGGCGGCTACATCTGTGAGGCTGGCCTGGCCTCCTCTGTCATCCGGTGGGCCACGTGGCAGGGGAGGATTCCAGGCCTGGGGTCTTGCCTGAGTACCTATTCTGTGCGCACCCTAGGCTGCGTCCTTGGATTTGTGGTACCTTATTTTGGTCTCCCAGCAATTCTACGAAGTAGGCGTCATGCACATTTTCTAGATGAAGTGGGCGTATGAATAAAAAAGTTAAATTAAAAAAAGAAAAGACGTCATCTAGGTGAACCGAAGACTTCTATAAAGCCCAGCTTCTCAACGGCAGAGCCTAGCTTCACATTTTTGAGATCGTCTATCTCAAAACCATTTTTCTTTTCTTGTTTTCAATTTAACGTTTTTATGAATACATCATTCTACTGGGGGCTCTTACAGCCCTATGACAATCCATACATCATTATACAAACACGTTTGTACGTAGGTTGCCATCATCATTTTCAGAACATTTTCTTTCTGATTGAGTCCTTGCTATCAGCTCCTCTTTTTTTCCCTCCCTCCTACCCCCATGGACCTGATAAGTTATAAATTACTATTATTTTCATATCTTACACTGTTTGCTGTCCCACTTCACCCGCATTTCTGTTGTTCGTCCCTGGTGTGTGTGTGTGGGGGGGGGGTTAAGTCTATCTTTGTAGCTGATTCCCCATTTCTCCCCTTCTCCCCCCACCCCCGCACTCCCTTCCCCAACCCCCGGCTCCCTTCATGTTTTGCTCCAGTATGGGTGAGTCAGACCATGCACAATTCCCACACTGTGTCTCCAGTACTATCTCCCATAGTGCGGTGGGTCAGTGAGGGGGTGTTTTATCTCATGGAGGGGCCAGCCCCACAGTCCTCTCTGGGCACTGGCTGCTCTGAGCAGGAATGTTGTCTTCAAGGCTTGGTGGGCCAGAATGCAGTTCTCTCTCTCTCTCTCTCTCTCTCTCTCTCTCTCTCTCTCTCTCTCTCTCTCTCCCTCTTAGTTTGCTTATTACAGAAATCGGTATGGCAACACCTAAACCAAATGGGAATCAAGCTACCATATGACCCAGCAACTCCCCTAACTGGGCACATATCCAGAAGAAGTAAGAAACAGACCCATGACCACACATCTGTGCTCCAATGTTCATCACAGCACAGCTCACAATGGCAAAGAACTGGAAACAGCCTAAATTTCCATCAACCAACAAATGGATTAAAGAACTCTGGTGTATACATATAATGGAGTACTATGCATCCCTAAAAAGCAGCGATGAATGCATGAAGCATGGGAAGAGTTGGAGGAAATTATGCTAAGCGAAGTAAGCCAAGCACAAAAGGACAAGTACAACATGAGTAAGCTTAAAAAGCACAGGGGGCATAGAAAAAAGCCACCAAGTGCATACATTCCTGGGGTGAGGCTCAGGCACTCTGACGGGGGTTGGACCCTGGGGATGCATGCAGCAGCCAACTAAAAAGGAGGGAGAAAGGGGGGGGGAAGGAGGACGTGAATAGTGGGGAACAGGGCACTAACTCGCACATGGGGATGGTATTGTCCATGTCTCCACAGGGACGTGAGAAAGGGACCGGACCTCAACCTGGGGCACCAAGCCTGGAGGGCAGCATACCGACAAGAAGCAGAGAACCCAGCTATGCCGACGGCCTCCCCAGAAGAATGCACTACAGTGGACAGCCCTGAAGATGCAGGCTGGGGAGAGGGGTGGGTCTGCCCCCACCCCATGGGAGCAAATCAAAAACCATTTTGCGTTCCATCTTAGACACGAAAACATAGAGAAATAGGAGGGAACATCAGAAAGTTCATGGCAATTATTTCACTATCTCTTCATTGAATGTTTCCACCGACTTGTTAAAGCTCCCTCACGCTGGTACAGCAGGCAGATGGTTAGCATTTTGTAGCCAGGGACAAGTAAGTTACTGCCATGGAACTCTCACCTGGTCCTCATAGCGACGCTCTCCATCTTTCTTGGGTAAAAGCT
This sequence comes from Tenrec ecaudatus, assembly GCF_050624435.1. NCBI lineage: Eukaryota > Metazoa > Chordata > Mammalia > Afrosoricida > Tenrecidae > Tenrec > Tenrec ecaudatus. Next base: position 40,551,162 of record NC_134537.1, on the reverse strand, counting down.
AAGGTCTTAAACATTTCTCAGCAGCCGTCTGAAGTGTAACTTTTGGTCTCTCCCCAGCAAAGAAGGGTGAAGACAATCAAAGGCTCATGAAACAATAATAATAAAAATAATAAAATAAAATAATAAAACAATAATAATAATAATAAATAATCAAAGACTCATGAAACAAACAAAGGACTAATGCACCGGGGACACCTCCGCCTTCACCATCGCCAAACCAGAAAAACTAGATGGTACTTGGATCCAAGCAAGACAAAATCCCTGACAGCGTCCTTCTTTTCTCCGTGGGTCATGATGCTGCGTCTTGGTGTCGTTGAGAGGACTCTGCTCTTCCCTACATTTAGCTGTAATCCATGCTGACGGCTGCAATGGTTGCTCTTCTTCAGCAAGTGCCTCATCCTCACTCTCTAGCAAGCGAGGTGGTGTCATCTGCATATCTCAGCTGTTAAGAAGCCCTCCTCCAATCCTGATGTCACACACTTCTTCATAGGAGGCATAGAATGCAGATCTCTGAGATGTGCTCAGCAAGCAGATTGAACAAGTATGGGGGGGGGGGCAAGGACACAACTCTTACACACACCTTTCCTGGTTTTACATCAGGCAGTCTTCCCTTGTTCTGTTCGCACAACTGCTACATAGAATGGGAGAAAAATGTGGAACAAAACTCAGTAATGGAATATATATATATGTGTGTGTGTGTGTGTATAAATGTGTGTGTGTGTGTGTATATATATATATATATATATATTCAGTAATCCTGGTGGATTTCCCAGGACAATGGCCCTTAATCAAACTTGGAACTTGACTCAGCGGAGGAATTCCACTTTCAGTTAAACGCTAGGCTTGCCAGGCAGGAGGTGGCACTCCTTAGAACAATCAACTGTCAGAGATCAAGGGGCAGTACTGGCCCAGTGATACAGCTCAGATGTTACGGATGGAAAGAAAAACAAGTGGAATAGGTATACACAGGGAGAAAGCGGGGAGAATGTTGTCATTGCGGGGCTTACCATCAATGTCACAAAATAACATATGTGTGAATGTTCAGTGGAAAACCAACTTGCTCTGACAAACTCTCACCCAAATCACAATCAGAGGCTGAAAGCAAAGAAGAAATCCTTCCGAGAAGACAGCTGCTTCTGAAACTGGGCGCAGACAGGAAGGGAGAGCACGCAAAGAGACCCAGCCTCTGGCTTCTGCAATAAGGGACTCAAAGCTCAACAATGGCACGGGAGAGCCGCGCAGGGAACTGGAATCCTGGGAAGAGGCGCCAGGAGGCTGAGCTCCAGGTCAGTGTGGTGCGGCTCCCATCTGTAGTGGGATGGTGCTCAGGGAACAGGCAGGTTTCCCTGCAGGGACTGGGATGAGTCCAGCTGAAGTGGGTTTGGGAGACTACACGGAGCCTAGTGCTTCACAAAGTGTTGGTGTGCAGGGGAGGCGCTGAGTCTTGCTCAGATGCAGATTCGGATTCAGACGCCTGCATCTCGAACAAGCTCGCAGGGCTGCTCATGCTGCCGGCCTTCGGAGCATGCTGGAGTCTCTTAGAGAGAAGAGAGAGGTCTGTCTGCGGACGTTGTCCAGCCCTCCCCATCAGAGAGGCCATCCTGGCCCAGCTGGCAGAACAAAGGCTTCTATTAGGTAGCTATTTTTATGTAGCTGCAGTGACCTAATATGCTATAGCTTTTCAGTGGGCAAGGGCAATGCCCTGGTGTTCACAGCTTTAGTCAAACACCCCTAAAGCCATTCAGCCCCTTTCCTGGGCTTCCACAACCCTGCCACAGCCCACTCGAACCAACTCATGACAGCGTTTTCCCTCTTAGCAGACACCAGAGCCTGATAAGAAGATTTGACCTACATAGCAGTTTCCTTCCTCCACATAAATTAATAAGCAGACCTCATGAATCAGTGTCTTGTGCCCTGAGGGAGCAGATTACCTGAGGACCCTGCTTGAACTGAGAAAAACTGAGTTTCTGGAACTGCAAAACAGGGGAATGGCCTAGACCTGTAGGGACGAAAACTCAGTGTCTGGGAAGAGCCAGGCTGCTCTGCAGATGCCGCCCTAGAGGGGCTGCGGTTGGGGTAAGGGTAGACTTTTATTTTTTCCAATCAATTATTGATTACTTTTTTTTACAGTTTTATTGGCACATATCGTACAACTCAACAGTTCAATTATATCAAGAATTGTTTAATCATTACCACAATCCATTTCAGAACATGTTCATGGTTAAATCTCTTTTTAAATGAGTTGTGTAATCACATTTCGTTCTAGTGTTCCCTCTCCCACATTCATTGTTTACTCCTGAAATCCCCTCACCCTCCCTACATCCCACCCCACCCTTCCATCCCCTATAGACCCTGGCATCAGATACTATCTCTATATGAATCCAATCCTTCTGTGCTTCATAAACTGGAAAACCCAACAGAAAGAGTTTTTAAAATGGTAGCAATAAAATAATAATAATATAAAGATAAAAATACAAATAATGGGCAAGAAAGAAAAACGCACCATCAATATTTTAAAAGCCAGGGAAGAAATTTTTGTCATGGAACAAACAAGAGATCCTTGCACCTAGAAGAAATTCAGGTTTGGTCAAGAGGGAGATCAACTGACTTAGTATCAAGTTTGATCCTGCCTAATCAAGATCCCAATGATCTCCATCTGATAGTACAGCTGTTTGAGACCCTTGTAGGTAGCTAGGGGGGATCTGCCAGAGGCTCAGTCTGACTAGACACTCTGCAGGTGGGTTTTGGGCTCCCACTGTCCTCCATATCCTTCCACAAAATGAGTGTTCATACTTTCATCTCTGATACTTTTCCCTTCATCATATTTGAGTTTTGCTATTATCATCTTTGAATTACACAGGCTGGTGTGCTTCTTCCATGTGAACTTAGTTGACTCCTCACTTAGATGGCTGCCTGTTTGAATACAAATCTTTAAGACTCCAGACACTATTCCAATTGATAGCCGGGCACCATCTGCTACCTTCACCACACTTTGCTGTAGCACCTTTACCTTCAGTGATCTTTTCATGAAGAGGAGTACAGAGCAGGGTCATGTTATTAGAACTTGCTGTTCTTGAATTGGGGGTAGAGTGAAGTAGGAGCCCAGAATCCATCTTTTGTCGTTGGTAAATGCATGAGTCAGGTCTACTTTGGCAGTCGTATTATGACAAAATCAAAACCCCGTAAGACCAACCACACTGACAGCAGCAACAAACCAGCAAAAAACCAAACAAACTAGAGGTACAAAACCAAAAAACCATACAAACAAAAAAAGTACAGTGTTGTCAATCACCCCTCTGAGGTATAAGTCGATTACGTAGATAACATCATAGATTTTTCCCGTGACACTGTACAGGGAGTCTATGCGAGCACAGCTCCACCCAGAGCCGAAACCCAGGAGTTGTTGCCCTACACAAGGCAATCTTCCATTCAGTTGAGCTCTGCTTACCCTAAGTCTGAGGATTAGTGCCAGAGGAAACTTCCTGGATCAATTCTTCCAAGTGCAGATCCCTAAACCTGTCATGTCTCTGCGAGGGGGCATCGAGGTACTATATATAGGGTGATTCTGGGTCCCTTTCCATTGGACACCCACTGAGCTAGGCAGTTCCCCTCAAGGCCCAATGACCTGGGGTGATCATTCTGCCTCCTCTCCCTTCTGAGCGCCCCAGTCCTCAGACCAAGGGTGCAGGCTACTTCGAGGCAGGGCTCAGCTAATTCAGTCTGCCCTCTATGTTAAGTCCTTCTGGGGTAGCCCCTGTGTTATGCCATGCTGCCTGCAAGGTCAGTGCCCAAAGTCATCATGGTGCTTAGTCCGTGCCGTGGCTCACCGAGGGTTGGGTAGAAACATATTCATGGTGTCTACCCAGGAACAAAATCTGGACCGTTGTTCCCCTCGGTTCCCTACAATCATTGTTTAGCAAGACTTTCTCAAAAGCAAAGACCACCAAAAGAGAAGAGAAGAAACAAAAACCAACCTTCTGAGAAACTAAAGATAAATAAATATGAAATAGCGATGCCCTCCCCTAGCCCAGTCACACACTGAGGAACAAAAGCAGACTTGGAACATAATTTCATAGAGATGCCACCACTTGTCTGTTGGTTTGTTGTACTGTGGTGGCTTGTGTGTTGCTGTGATGCTGGTAGTGATGTCACCGGTGTTTGAAAATGCCACCAGGGTCGCCCAAAGTGCACATGTTTCAACAGCGCTTCCAGACTAAGAACAGATTACAAAGAGGGAACAGGTTGCCTACTTCAGAGGACTGGCCATGGAAGACCATATGGTTGGCATCCAAACAGTGTCAGTGATGGAAAACCTTGTGCAGATCAGCAGAAGATTGTCAGAGAGGGCCAGAAGATGAGCCCTTAGGTGGAAAGGCACTTCAAATATGACTCAGAAAGAACTGCCTTCTGTCGACCATAGTGACATGGGTGGAGTAGGGCCTTTGGGACCTTGATTTGCTGATGGGGCATGACTCAACATGAGAAGAAACAGCTGAAAATATTAAATTAATATTTGGAAATTGGAATGTAAAAAGTATGAATCTAGGAAGACTAGAAATCATAAAATATGAAATGGAACACATAAAGAGTGAGATCCTAGGCATTAGTGAGCGGCAATGGGCTGGTATTGGCCATTTTGAATCAGAAAATCCTAAGGCATACTATGTATGCTAAGAATGACAGATGCAAGAGGAACGGCATCACATTTATCATCAAAAAGGAAATTTCAAGATCTATATTAAAGTGCAATGCTGTCTAAAAGAGGAAAATATCTATCTACCTACAAAGAAATCCAGTCAATACAACTATTATTTAAATGTATGCACCAACCACTAGAGCTATTAATGTAGAAATTGAAGAATTCTACTAACATCTTCAATCTGAAACTGATCAAATTTACAATGAAGATGCCAAAGTTGGAAACAAAGAGAAAGGAACAGTAGTTGAAACATATGATTTTTGGAATGTGGAAATGAAACTGGAGATCACATGGTAGAAAGGAAATACCAATGCCTTCATGTCAAATCCCTGTTCAACAACACAGAGGTCACTCTAGCTGTAGACTTCTCCAGAAATCAAATGGACTACATCTGTGGGAAGACATCATTGAAAATCTCAATATCAGCAGCTATAAAGAGGTCAACTGTGAAACAGACCGTCAATTGCTCATATGCAATTTCAGGTTGAAGTTTAGGAAAATTCAAATAGGTCCACACGAGCCAAACCATGATGCTGAGTATATCTCGCTTGAATTTCAAGAGCATTTCAAGAACAGATTTGATGCATTGAACACTAATGATAGAATGCTTAATGAGCTGTGGGATAACATCAAGAATATCTTACAAAAAATAAATTTAAAAGTAAAAACTAAAAGAAATAAAGAATATCATACACGAAGAAAGTGAAAGGTCGCTAAAAAGACGGAAAAGAAAGAAAAGATCAAAGTGGATGCCCAAAGAGACTCTGAAACTTGCTTTTATCTAAGTCTGTCTGCCCCTCTAAAGATTCACAGTCTCAGAAGCCCTGCGTCGTCGGGTGGCTGGGAGTTGGAACCAGGTCTGAGGCAGTGTGTCAGGATGGGGCACACCTTGCTGGTGGCCTACCTCTCCAAGTTGGGTGAGGGAGCTGTGAGAAGGGGTGATAGAGTGTCGGCGACACTGCTGGTCAGTACTTGGAAATGGGCTCACAAGACTGTCCTTTCTGCCTTAGACATCCCTATTGGATCTCTGACCCATGCAGGTTTTCCCTACCCAAACTTCTTAAACTGTGGGTCACAAACCCTTGTGGGGTCCCATAACTGAATGTGGGGTTCACGAAACTATCTGGCAACAATGAAATGTTCCTGAACATGCAATGACCAAAAATTAGTTCAAAATCAAATGAGTCATGAGTGGGGACAGTTTAAGAAGCCCTGATGTCGGAGCCTCTGGGAAGCATGGTGTGCACCTGCCCAGTCCAGAGCTGTCTCTCCTGAGGCCCAAGTACAGACCCTCTGCACTGGACCTGTAGGCCCACTCCAACCTGTCTGGATAGCTCTGCGAGGTCAGGTTCTAGAGGGGCAACCTTAGCCCATGTCTATTTCTCTCTGGCCCCTTAAATGAAGCAGAGCCTGGGTGATGAATAGCCCTAAACCAGCCCCCAGGCTTGAGTGGCTGAATGACCTCTGGTAGCAGAGCACGTCTGCCTAGTGCTTACCTGTATCCTATATTCCCTCTGCCACAGAGATTGCCTCCCTTCCCATTCACTCACCATCATTCATTTCCAACTCACAACAATCCTGTAGCATGGAGTAGAACTGGGCTTGTGGGTTTCCAACCCTGTAACTCTTTATAGGAGTAGAAAGACTCATCTTTCTCCCACTGAGTGGCTGGTGGTTTTGAACGACTGACCTTGTGATTAGTATCCCAAATGATAACCCATGACACCACCAAAGCTACACTGGTTCACCTCAGCCTGTTTCTAATCCTGAGTTTGCTTTTAGGGTCATCTGTTAAGTCTTACTCCTTATCTAGGAGATTCCTCTACTTCTTAACACAGAGTCCAGGAGTCTGTCAAAAATTCACTACGGACTCTCACTCCCACCCTTCTCACCTCAATAATGGATGTAGTCAACACATTGACCAAGCACTGTGTTGAGCCCAGGGGCCCTGGTTACACATTGGGCTGCGAACCACAAGGTCAGCAGTTTAAAACCACCAGATGCTCCTCATGAAAAAGATGAGGCTTTCTACTCCTGTAAAGAGTTACTGTCTCAGAAACCCACAGGGGAAGTTCTACCCTGTCCTTATGGTCACCATGAGTCATAATGAACTCGATGGCAGTGAGGTTTCTTTTGCTTCTTATTAATTAATTAATTTTGCTTTGTTTGTCATTTGAGTGTTGAACCTAGGTGCTCTGGCAGCATAGTGGGCTACTATTGAGTTGCTAACCACAAGGTCAGCAGTTTGAACCAGAAAGCTTCTCCTTGGTAGGAAGATGAGGCTGTCTACTCCTGCATAGATTTAGAGTCTCAGAAAGCCAACAGGTCAGTTCTAGATTGTTCTGCAGCGTCGCCATGCCTCGGAAAGGCCGCCATGGCAGGAAGTGTGGCTTTGGAGTTTGGTGTTGCATCCTGGACAGAAAGAGTTGCCTCCAGAGGCTTCCCTCAGGTTCTTTCTGGAAATTCACCTCCCAGGCGGCTCGCAGAGGAAGGCTCTTCCAGAAGTCTGCCGTTCCACCTCCACGGTATCGCATGCCTTTTCATATTTAGGTAACACTGACCCCAACTAAGTGACCAGCACAGAGGGTCCTAGAAGTGCTTCCACCGCCAGCTATTTGCAAGAACGTATTGTGCAAACAAGCTAGATCACAGATGCGCAAATGCCATGAATCATGGTGACGAGTTAAAGATCAGGCACCCACAACTCCCATCTGGACCTCTGCAATGTCAATGGAATTCTTCCACACTTCTTCTCCTGCGCTTTCTGTACGACTACCAATTTGTGTTCTCTCTCCAAATGCAGATCTTTATCTCGAGTACCTGTAGAACCCCTCCACTTGAAGGACCCACTCAGGTTCCACCTGCCAACATCCTTTTCCCCAAAGCTGGTGTTCCTGCCTCCTGGGTTCCCAGGATACCATGCTTCACAGCTTTCTAGGGGCAGACCTGACAGCATGAGGAGACCCTCCTAGCTGCCTGGTAGGTGCTCAGTGAATGGAGTTCCTTTGGCATCAGTTTATGCCCAGGCTCAGCTAAAGCCAGTTTATCTAATGGGAAATAACTTCTACCCAGCTGCTCTGTCGGAGGAAGACTTGATGGTTTGCTTCTGTAAAGATTGCTTTACGGAGCAGTCCCACCCTGTCACATGGTGGTGGTGTGGCGTGGTGTGTGTGTGTGTGTGTGTGTGTGTGTGTGTGTGTCTGAGTCAGAATGGACTCAACAGTATCCAACAACTTCTCCAAATCAACTTCTCTAAAGAGATCATCACAACACTAATCCAGAGTCTCTGTGTTTTGTTTTGTTTTTAAAGAGATTTAAAAAAAAAAGGAGAGATTTTTATCAGAGCTCTTTACTGGAGAGTATACGTTTCTACAAAGAATGAAAGGAGAACTTGACCCCTCCTGATTTGGTACCTTAGCGTTTCATCCCAAACCACTCCTTGTGGAGGAAAGCAGTTAACTTTGGCTTCAAGCCATGGCTCTGAGTTGGCTGGCCTGGGTTGAGTGATGGGTTCTCTGTGCAGCGACCAGGCTCAGTTCTAAAGGGAGATGAGGCGTACCAAAGAGCCCTGGGTTTCCAAAGGGCCATTGAGAAGTATGTAAGTGCATTGAAAAGTACTAACATGTTAATAACGGGGGAACGTGGGGGAGTGGGGTATATAGGAACTCTCTGTATTTGTTTTCCAAATTCTTTGTAAATCTAACATGGCTCTAAACAATAAAATCTATGTAAAAAAGACTGCCAATCTTTCTAATTTTCTTACATCCGTACTGCATATGTGCCACATTAAAATTCTTAATGGGTGCTTACAGTTATTTCTTCTCCTTTTGAGTCATGACCCATCAGCAAAGGGCCCCGAAAGCTTTGGTTCAGCTGTGCCATTATGGTCAACACTGCTTCGAGGCGGCAACTCTTCTCCAGTCATATTTTGAGAGCTTTTCAAGCTGAAGCGTGAATCTACTGGCACTATATCAAACAGTGTTCTACTGTTCATAAGGTTCTCACTGACTCATTTTTCCTTCTTAGTCTGTAGTCTGCAAGTTCTGCTGAAACCTGTTCCCCTTGGAAGACCTTGCTAATCTTTGAACTTAAAGCTGGCACAGCTTTCGGCATCTCAGCAACGCACAAGCATGACAGTTCTGGTTCTGCAGGAGCACAATTACAGGTTTGAAATCCCCATTCTTTTCGAATGTTGTCCATAGTTTGTCAGCATCCATACAATCAGATGACGTTTCATAATTAGTAAACATCTTTTTGGTATTCTCTACTCTCAGTCAAGATACATCTGGTGTCAGCAACAATATCCCTTGTGCCACATTCTCTTCCAAATCCAGGTTGAACTCCTGGCAGCTGCTTATCATTGTACTGCTACAAATGTTGTTGAATGATCTTCAGCAAAAATTTACTGGCATGTGATATAAATGATATGGTTCGATCGCTTCCACATTCTTTTGTTGTGCCACCTCTCTTTGATATGGGCAATACACAAAAATAGGGATGTCTTCCAGTTGGTTAGGAGGTAGCTGTCTTCCAAATTTCCTGACCCACATTAGTAAGTGGTTCCAGCAAACTGCATTAGTTGGTTGTCATATTTCTGTGGTATCCTGTCACTTCCTGGAGCCTTGTAAAGGGCTAATGACTTCAGTGCATCTTAGACTTCTTCCTTCAATACTGTCATTGTTGAACTTTGTGTCAGGTTGGGGTCTGCAGAAAAGCAAAGCCAGGGAGACACAGGGAATCCAGGACAGATGATCCTTTCAGGACCAGTGGTGAGAGTGGCGATACCGAGAGCATGAAGGGAAGGTGGGGTGGAAAGGAGGAACCGATTACAGATCTACATATAACCTCTTCCCTCGGGATGGACAACAGAAAAATGTGTGACGGGAGATGCTGGACAGTGTAAGATATGACAAAATAATAATAATTTATAAATCATCAAGGGTTCATGAGGGAGGAGGGAGCGGGGAGGGAGGAAGGGGAAAAATGAGGAGCTGATACCAAGGGCTCAAGCAAAAAGCAAATGTTTTGAGAAGGATGATGGCAACAAATGTAAAAATGTGCCTGACACAACGGATATATGTATGGATTGTGATAAGAGTGGTACGAATTCCCAATAAAATGATTTTTTAAAGCAAAATCTGCAATGCTTGATTTTGTCTGTAGATAGAGATTTAAATCAAGACATGACTTACATAGTTGCTGAAGTAGGTAAGTCCAGTCTGGTTCAAGTCTGTAGGTCAAATTCAGTTGAAGGATTCTCCTGACTTCTGTAGCTGCAGAAGTTGATGGTCAGGAAGCAATATGATGGATCAGGAGGACTACAGGCTGGTGGATGCAGAGGTAAATGAATCCATGGTCAGCCAAATGAATCCAAGGTCAGCAGTCCACTGATGGCTCCTAGCTTCTAAAGGCAACACAGAAAGAACTCGATGAACCAAATTCAGGATCCAGATCTAGCAGAAGGCAAAGAGACATATGATTGTTGGAATCAATTCAGTTCATTAATGCGGAGGATATCACTCTTTCTGCCTCCCATTTCATTTTTGATGACTTCCAATTTTCCTAGATTCATAGTTTGTGTAGTCTATGTTTCAATTATTAACCGAAGCCTGCAGCTTTTTCTTCTCATTCTGAGTAGAAATCTTGTCTCCCAGAGGTCCTCATCTCTTGACATTTTAAGCTGCTAAGTCTTGATGATCTCATCTCTGTAAAATGGAATAGCACTAACCTCTCGCATTTAAACGATAACCCACCACTGCAATCAAATCAATTCTGACTCATGGAAGCCCTATGCGTTATGGAGCAACACAAGGTTGCTTTGGTTGTCATCTGTTTCTGTTCACTAGAGAGTGGTAGTAAGTAAGCACAAAATAGGTTGGTGCTTACCTTGTTTATAGTTACACTGTCCCTGTCAGGGATAATAAATTTGGCAAGAGGCTGTGATTTTGTAGAAAGGTTTTGAGAGTTTAAGAAAGAGACAGATGACAGCCATACCCAGAAGTAGAATCTTTGATGTGGTGGGGAAATATGAAACATTCCACTATACGTTAGTAAGCAAGCAAGCACAAATAAGCACCTGTTTACCTTGTTTGCCGGATGATCCAACACTGGCTGAAATCTTTTCAAACCAGGTCACCAGGCTTTTCTCTTGCAGTGCCAATGGGTGGGTTCTATCAGCAACCTTTCGGTCAATAGTTAACTGCAAACTATTTACATCACCCAGGGAACCTCTTGCTGTTAAGTGCCATTGAGCTAGTACCAACTCACAGCCACCTCAGGGACAGGAGAAAGCAAGCACTGCTGGTTCTGTGCCATGCTCACAATTGCTGTCCCGTTTGAGCCCATTGCCACAGCCACTGTTTCAGGCCATCTCATCGAGGGGCTCCCTCTCCTTCCCTATGCTTTACCAAGCACACTCCCGGCCTTTTCCAGGACTGGTCCCTCTGGATAGCATGGCCAAGAAGCCTCACTCTCCTCTCTTGTAAGGAGCATTTTGACTATGCTTCTTCCAGACAGTTTTGTTTGTTCTGTTGGCAGTCCATGGTACTTCCAACATTCTTTGCCAGCACCAAAATTCCAAATGCATACATTTCTTCCTTATTCTATGTCCTACTTTCATATGCAGAGGAGGTGATTGAAAACAGGGTGGCTTGGATCTGGCACACGTTAGTCCTCAAAAGGACAGCCTTGCTCTTCAACACTCTAAAGAGACCTCGGGCAGCAGATTTGTCCACCACAATGTGGACGTTAACACAAGTCAAATGTTTAGTACCTGGCAAGTACTCAGCACATGTTCACAGTGGCTGTTATTGCTCTTGTTATCACTGGGTCCGACCTTCAGGTCAGAGTGACTCCTGAGCTAGCTTCTTTCCCCCTCAGCTCCCACCCAGGGTTCACCTCAGCTGCTCTTTGGCCCTGACTTTCCCGTGGTAATTACCCAGGCTCTTCTCTCCCCCAGGTGAGTTCTTATTCTCTCTTCCCCATCCCTACTTCCAGCTTCCTCAGTCTCCTTCCCCACACGTGTGCAACACCTGTCAGGCTCCCTGGATCTCTTTAAAGCCAGAAATCCCAATGCTATTCATGTGTCCCTGTCTCAGTTGTTAGGGGCTCTGATAGCACTGTACCAGAAGCACTGATAAGGTCTGTAGTTCAAACCTATCAGTCACTCCTTGGGCACTAGGTGAGGCTGTCTGCTCCCATAAGACCTGGAGTCTTGAAACCCTATATGATTCAGGATAGATGGCAATAGGTTTATTTTATGTTTAAAATCACAGCTGTAAGGAGCCCTGTTGGCACAACCAAAAGATTGATTACTTGAACCACGGAGCATTCTGCCTGATGGTGATCACCTGCTCCAACTCGTGTTTGGTGAGCTCTCCTGCGCTCTGGGTGGGGTCAATGTCTGCTTTCCACAACACCACGTGAGCATGTCTTTGGCCCGCACCCTGACTGGCAGTGTTGGCAAAGGTTATTGTCTGCCACCAAAGGATGTTAATGTTGTTGAATACTCGCAAAATGTGCTGGAACCTCTCGGGGAGCACTAGAAACACGGTGGTGGCAGTGGTGGTGATGTGTCCCCTCCGGTGGAAGAGCGCTGTATGCAGGGTCACAGACAGAATCTTTAGAGGAGTAGAAAGCCTCATCTTTCTCCCAAGGAGAAGCTGGTGGATTTGAACTTCAGGCCTTTGGTGAACATCCCAACACCCAACCCACTATACATATAAACACATTCCTCCTGATGGGGTGCTTCCTGGCATAGTAAATCATATGATTTTCTGATTCAACATGGCTATACCAATCCCCTTCAGTTCACTAATGCTCAGAATATCGATCTTTATGTGTTCCATTTAATTTTTAATGACTTCCAATTTTCACAGATTTATGCTTTCTACATCCCAAATTCCAATGATCAATTCATGTTTGCAGCTGTTTCTTCACATTTTGAGTCACATCCATCAGCAAGTCAAGGACGCGAAGGCTTTACTCTCACAGGTTTTACTTCACCCACATCATGCTGGTCCGCTCGCCTTTGAGAAGGCAGCTCTTGCTCAGTCATATTTTGAGCGCCTTCCAACTGGAAGAGCTTATCTTCTGGCACTATCGCTGACGATGCTCTGCTTCCATTGATCAGGCAATTGACAGTTCATTCAGTGGTTGACAAGGTTTCAATGTTATCTATATGGTTTTCAGTAGGTTAGTCCTCTGAAGTGGACAGCCAATTCCTTCCTTGCAGTCTGTTCATACTCTGGAAGCTCCGTGACCCCTGTTCACTTTGGGTGACCCTGTGGCATTTGAAATACCAGTGCCAGAGTCTTCAGCATCCCATCAACACACAAGCTGCCACAGTATGACAAACTGACAGACACGTGGTGGTGTAACTCTTTAAGGAAGTAGAAAGTCTCATCTTCCTCCCACAGAGCGGCCAGTGGTTTCAAACATCTGACCTTGTGGTCAGTAGCCCAATACATAACTGTTAGATCTCTCTGGAGCTAGAGTTATACCTCGGTCCTTGGCTCTGCGTAAGAAAGAATTCACACCGAAGCCTGGTTTGTGATCCAAGTGAGTTTTATGAGAGTTAGAAGTTTCAGGTTTACACAGAACCCATAGGACTCCTCCCAACCATGCAGCCTGGCTAGAAACAGGGTCTCGCTTGACTCTGGGCTCCTGCCTCTTCAAGGATTCCATGGAGAGGCATGGTGGACGACCCCTGATCGACCCCATTGACTGAATTGAATTCACCTGGCTCAGGTGGGCCAATCCAGGTTCAGCACCCACCCATGCCCATCTGCGGGAAACCTGAACCTCTGAGCATGTGCAGTGCGCCACTCCTTTGTTTCCGTGGCTTGGCTCTCTGGGCATGCGTTAGTGGACATTCCCTAACCCTGCACTAGCCTGCCTAACATAACCACTACTCCACCAGGGCTCCTTAATTGAGGAAAAGTGAGTCCAAATTCCACATCTTTCCAATCTGTTCTCCACCACCAGGAAATAATCATCAGAAAAATCCAATACTAAATACAGTAAACATAGACTTTAGAGCTTTGACATATATGTTGTTTTTTTAAAAACATGTAAGGACCATTTTGCTCCATGACCCTTCAACACAAATATACTCTGTTCCTACCATAACTGCCCCCTCCCCCCTCCCCAAGAAAAACTCAAGCCCATTACCACCGAGTTGTTTCCAACTCATGGCGACCCTATAGGCCAGAGTAGGACTACATCTGTCACCCACGGAGCAGCTGTCAGATTTGAGCCATGAATCTAGTTAGCAGTTGCATGCTTAACCCCTGAACGACCAGGCTCCCTTTCTTACCGAAAATTGCAAAACAAAAAAGGGACATCTTCTGAGAAAGGCAGCATTCGAAGTGCTGAGCTGGAGAGGGGTACACAATGGGGACAGCCTGGGGAAATCTTGACTGAGTGGGAGAGAGGATCAGTTTAAGGAGGAAAGACTCTTCCTCCCCCCTCCACGTGAGACCCGTCCTTCACTGTTAGCACAGAGGACTAGCCCTGCATTTTATCTTAGCACTGGTCCCTAACCGCAGCAACCAAGGGCGGTTTTAAGGTTACTCATTGGCCAAGAAACAGATAAAAACAAAGCAAATCGAAGTGTCCCTATCTTCCTTCAGGACACACCCTTAGCTTTCTGGCTGCTTCCTGGGTTCACATCTGTTAAAATGGAAATGAGCACGGTTAGCAAAGGGTCATAAACATAGATTCCAGGCCATTTTAGACAAGCAGACTTCTTTCAGAACAAGACACTCAGGCCTCTGCTGTCAGATTTGCTTCAAGCTCTTTGCTGTTTCCGATGATTGGTCATCTCCAAGCCCGAGTCCATGTAGACTCGCAGGGAGCCTGCAGGACGGGGTAAAACCCCTGTGGGCTTCTCAGACTGTAACTCTTTTTAGAAAATCATTTTACTGGGGGACTCGTACAACTCTTATCATAATCCATACATCCATCCATTGTATCAAGCATATTTGTACATTTGTTGCCATCATCATTCTTAAAACATTTGCTTTCTACTTGAGCCCCTGGTATCAGCTCTTCATTTTCCCTTTTCCTCTCTGCCCTCCCTCATGAACCCCTGATAATATATAAATTATTATTATTTTGTGATGTCTTACACTGTCTGATGTCTCCCCTCATCCACTCCTTTGCTGTCCGTCCCTCAGGGAAGGGGCTATATGTAGGCCCTTGTCATCGGTTTCCTCTTTCCACCCCACCTTCCCTCCACCCTCTCAGTATAGCCACTCTTATCAATGGTCCTGAAGGGATCATCTGTCCTGGATTCCCTGTGTTTCCAGTTCCTATCTGTACCAGTGTACATGCTCTGGTCTAGCCGGATTTGTAGGGTAGAATTGGGATCATGAAAGTGTGGGGGAGGAAGCATTAAAGAACTAGAGAAAAGTTGTATATTTCATCATTGCTACACTGCACCCTGACTGACTCATCTCCTCCCCGTGATCCTTCTGTTAGGGGATGTCCAGTTGCCTACAGTTGGGCTTTGGGTTCCCTCTCTGTACCCCCTCTCATTCACAATGATATGATTTTTTGTTCTTTCATGCCCGATACCTCATCCCTTCAACACCTTGTGATCGCACAGGCTGGTGTGCTTCTTCCATGTGGGCTTTGTTGCTTCTGAGCTAGATGGTCGCTTATTTATCTTCAAGCCTTTAAGATCCCAGACGCCATATCTTTCGATAGCCGGGCACTGTCAGCTTTCTTCATCACATTTGCTTATGACCCGCTTTCAGACTGTAACTCTTTTTTTTCTCTCTCTTTTTTTTTTAGATTCTCCAATCTCCTTGATTCATTGTACAGCATAGACTGTAACTCTTTAAGAGATTAGAAAACCCTGTCTTTCTCCCTGGGAACAGCTGGCGGTTCAGAACTGCTGACCTTGTGGTTAGCAACCCAATGCACAACCACCACTATGCCAGCCGTTGTAGTAACAGCTGCCTCCACAGTCCATGTAAACCTCAGTGCTGTAACTGTCGAGCAGAGTGCTTAGGCCAAGTTGAAACTCCACCGATGTGCATTCTCTTCCGACTGGAATTACTCATTTAGAAATTTGATATTCACAGAGACCGAGTGCTAGTGGGAAAGATGCTTCCAATCCCTAAGAGGAGGGAAGTAGGTCATACAGTAAAAACTGTGAGAACCAGAACCTCTGTAAGGTGGAAACCTGTCAGAGAAGGAAAGAGGCAAATATTTCCCACTAGCAGGAGTGATAGCAAAGTGTCCAGACTGCCCCCTGTCAAAGGCAGAAACCTTGTGAGGCCCACACAAACAAGGCAGTCCCCTTGAACTCCAGCTCTCACGCGTTTCATGGTGTAGTAAGAGTTCGTTCATGTGTGCTACACCCTTTACAAGATCTACTCGAATAGAAACTTTCATTCATTGCTGCTAGTGATGCAAGCCAGCACAGTTCCTTGGAGTATTGCTTATAAAGGTAAACAGAAACATATCAAACTCATCCTGTCCTCCTGACTCATAGCAACCCAAGGACAGGGCAGAACCACGCTGTAGGTTTCTGAGACTGGAATTCTTTATAGGAGTAAAAAGCCTCATCTTTCTTCTGAGGAGTAGCTGGTGGTTTTGAACTGCTGAACTTTTGGTTAGCAGCCCCACTCATAACTCACTATACTACCAGGGCTCCACTCAGTCCATCAGGCCAGGATGATCCTGATATCAAATTGACAAACATCACAATACATATAGGTGCAAAACTCCTCAACAAAATACTAGCAAATCCAAACCAGCAACATATAAAAAGGAGTCTACGTCATGACCATGTAGGAATGCAAGATGCTAACCCACAGCTGAAAGCCAATCAATGTCATACGCTACATAGAAGGAGCCCTGGGGGTGTAGTCCAAACCCACCCGCTGTGCTGAGGGAGCACGGCGAGGCTTTCTGCTCCTGAAAGAGTCACAGCCCAGAAACCCAAAGGGCCTGTTTCATTCTGTCTGAATGGATTGCTGTGAGAGTCGACTCCATGGCGGTGAGCTTGGTTTGGAGGATGCTGTCTCAGTAAAGCAATGGGAGGGAAACCACCCAATCATCTCAAAAGATGCAGAAAAAGACAAAATCCAACACCCTATCATGAGGAAATCCTCAACAAAGTAGAACAAAACTACATCAAAGGTCATTTACCAAAAATGCCCCACAACTAACTGTCTTCTTCGAAGGCACTCTGGTGGCACAGTGGTTAAGTACTTGGCTGCAAACCAGAAGTTGGAGGTTTGATCCCATCAGCCCTTCCTCTGGAGAAAGATATGGTAGTTTGCTTCTAGAGACTTCTACCAACACCAAAAAACTCACCGCCACCGAGTCAGTTCTGACTCACTCAGCCTTAGAAACCCTGTGGAGCAATGGTGACATGATAAGTATGGTCTGTAGAATGAACCAGACATGTATAAACCATAGATACATGACCGGATTTTTTTGGCTCACACTTAACTCTAGCCCCAATCTAAGAACAATAAGTTCTTATACTCCGGTCGATGCTCGCCCTCATGAAGAGATGAGTGAAGATGTGGGTGCTGCAGCGGAATGTGATGAAGAAACCAGATGGTGCCGGCTGTCAGAAAGAGTAGCATCCGGCGCTTGTCTTAAACAAGCAGCCTTCTAAGGGAGGCATCAACTAAGTCCGCATGGAAGAAGCACACCACCCTCTGTGATCCAAGGATTGTAAATCATGAAATCCAAACCCAAAGGAGGAAATGCTATCAGGGCTTTGATGGTGAACCCCTGGTTTGCAGACAGTTATGGGTGACAGTGGCATAGTGGTTACGCGTTGGGCTGCAATTTTCAAGATCTGCAGTTCGAAATCACCAGCTGCTCCCCAGGGGCTTTCTACTCCCATAAACAGTTACCCTTTGGAAACTCAAAGGGGGCAATTCTATCCTGCCCTATAGGGTCCCTATGAGTCAGCATTGACTCTACGGCTATGAGTTTGTTTTTTTGGTTCATGGATGACAGAAGAAGCCCAAAATCCATTTGCAGGGTCCCCCTATGGATTAAGTCTCTGGTGAATTCCCTCTGGCCGTAGCCCAGGGATGTGAATAGACTTGCTATCAGACAGAGAGCCTTGTAAAGCCGCTTATGACAGTCGCAGTTAGATTAAAATGTAATGCCTTATCATTTCAAAAGAAATAGGATATTACATTCAAATTAATACCCTATCATTGTAGTTAGGCTGAAATGTAATGCCCTATCTCTTTTGACCTATTTTAAAGTTGTTTCCAAATTTTTTATCATTTTCTGCTTTCTCTTTAATTGAGGTTTTCCTATGTTTTGTCTAGTCATGGTCGTTTGGATTTCTTGGTGTACTGATTACTCATTGGGTTGCTAACACAAAGCCAGCAGTTCAAAACCACCAGGCACTTCTTGTGAGAAAGATGAGGCTTTCTACTCCCATAAAGAATGAGTCTCAGAGGCCCACAAGGACGACAGTTCTACCCTGTCCTGTAGGGTCGCTATGAGTCAGAATGGACTCTGTGGGAGTGGGTTTGCTTTTTTAGTGTTTTCTTTTGTAGGATTGTGCTTCGATTTGTATGATTTTCTGTATATGAAACCCTGGATAGGCCGATAGAGAGAGCAACGGGAAAGGGGCATGGCAGGGGAGGATGGGAAATGGGGAGCTAGCCACAAGCAGGAGGAAAAAAGTTCTGAAATTGATTGTGGTGATGGCATAAATCTTAATATAATTGAACGATGAAATTGTATGATTTGTAAAGTATATGCCAACAAAAAGATTTAAACATACAAGAAATTCTATGGGGCAGTTTCTACTCTGCGAATTGCAACAGATTCAGTGGCAATAGTTTTGTTGTTGTTTTTAACAATGTTCTTAATGACAAAAGAATGGTCGATCAGGAACAAGATAAGGGTTGTCACTTTCATTCAAGATTGAACCACAACAAAAGCATACATACAAAAGTCCAAAGTAGTGGCTTCTAAGAGGAGGCCTGCTGGGCCAGGGGAATTCAGGACAAGGAAAGCCCTGGAGACTGTCGTTTGGAATTCCAAAGGAGTCACGCTGAGAGATTTTCCTGAAGGACAAGGGACAAGCAAGGGGGTTATTATAAGAAATTTTAAGAAAACTGGAAACGGTATAGGTGAGAAAAAAAGCTAAGAAACTTGGACTGCGGAATTTCTTCTTTTTCCTTGTCTTTGTAGCCCAACAATGCACCTTTCATTCTGGGAGGGTAACAATGGCTGTCCTATGATAATTGTGTTGGGGAATTGACCCCATCCACCCTAAAACCCTGCTTGTGCCCTGTCAAGCCTTTTGGTTCCCCAAACTCAAAGAACATTGAAAAGCAAAGGTGCTAACCACAAGATCAGCAGTTCAAAACCACCCGCTGCTCCTCAAGTGAAAGATGAAGCTTTCCACTCCAGTAAAGAGTTCGAGTGCTAGAAAGCCACAGAAGCCGTTCTACCCTGTCCTGTTGGGGTCAACCCGATGGCAGGGAGTTTGGTTTTTACTTTTGACGATGCCCGATCTGCCAATTTGATGTGGTTTGAATCACAGAGCGCAGGATTCTCCCGGGAAGGGTGAAAGTCATGGACCTAGATGGAGGCCAACTGGAGCAGCAATAGCTTCACGTTTTGATGTTTCAGCTTAATAAAGGTCACTACAGCTCAATACTTCTTGACGCACCTTCACATAATGTCCTTGAGTTCTCGTGACAATTCAATGAGGTGCACTGGTAGAGGACGTGTTTCTACGCTGTCCAGTGCTGAGCTCACTCCTGGCGCGATTGTGGGCGAAGATGGAGCTCTCTACTCCCACGAGGAGTCAGTCGCACAAACCCACAGGGCCGGTGCCACCCTGTCCAAACGGACCCGCTGGCAGTGAGTTTGTCATTTTGTTCTTGGGTGGGGATTTCGGGGGGGGGGGTCCTTTCTCCTGTGCAGTGCTGGTGCGTTTGACCCACTGACCTTTCAGTTAGCAGCTGAGCCCTTCGCACACCCGGTCCTCGTCCTAACTGTCTAAATGAATCTCTTCGGTGGCGCTGCTTTCCCACCTCCTTTCCTATTAGAGGAACCCAAAATGTAAGCCTCGGGTGCTCGGGAGATTCGATTTAAAACAGGGAAATGCTGTTCTAGGGGATTTCCGAGGCTTACAAGGGCTGCCTCACCCAAGGTCGTGCCCTTCTGCGGTCAGCGCCCCCCCCTCCGCACCCTCCCTCCCCAGATTTTAAATAGGAGAAAGGGCCCTCCCTCTCAGCGCCACAGCTCTGGTTGTAAGCTCAGCTGCGATCTTTGTTGAGCCAGATGCTCCCACCCGGAGACCACGCCCCCCGGCAGGTGTCCATCGAGGGGCGCTGCTTTAGGAAGCGGCTAGTGGGTTAGGCTTGGTGACTCCACGCCGCCATCTGTGCTCCGTGGATGCGCTTTCTCCACCGTGGGGGTCGTCCCCGCTAGCGCCCCCGACAGGGCACCGTCTCTTTGAGGGCCCGCCTCGCTCTGGTCATTTGTGGACATTGCCCAAACGTGGAGCCCTGGAGCAGATGCAGAAACCCAGGAAGCCCACCAGTTCGCAGCCTCGCCCGCTGCTCCACTCCTCCCTCCATGGAAAAAAAGAAAAGAAAGAAAGAAAGAGTAATCCCACAAACCACTAATGCGGAACAAGCCCTATTCTGCTTCTCAGGAGACCTGGGTGCTAAATTTGCTTCACTCTGAAAGGGTCTTGAGAATTTGGGTTTGAGACTTTGGGTTTCCAGAAAGTCTTACACATCGTGAGCATTGGGTAAGAAAAATGGCAGAAATCTTGAGGACTAATGAAGATGTTCAATGTTAACAACAATGGTCCTTAGTGCAGCTTGAACCGGAGGGCCTGCGCAGGGAGGGGATGCACAGAGGCGGCAAATTCTAGCTTTCAAGACAGAAGCTTGGGTCTCTGCAAACAACAATGCCTGCTCTCCTGGGCAGCACGCAGGCCACTGCTTCTGCCACGGATATTTCAAGGAGGGCTGTTCTCGGAGGCCAGTAATGGTTACGCATTGGGCTGCAATCTACAAGGTCAGCAGTTTGAAACCAGCAGCCGCTCCACAGGAGAAAGGTGGGGGCTTTCTACTCCCATAGAGAGTTACAGTCTCAGAAACTCACAGGAGGGGAAGGTAAGGGAGGGGAAGTGGGGAAAGGGTCATCGGATAGCAATAATGGTGGAATAACCCCACCTGGAGGGGGACAGACACTAAGATAGTAGGTGAAGGGATAGAATGGGCAGTGTAAGATATGTGTAAATAATAACAATATATAATATGTTTAGAGTTCGAGAGGGTGGCAAGGTGGGCAAGGGAGGGAATAAAGGAGAGCTGATATCAAAGGGCTCAAGAAGAAAGATAATATTTTGAAACGGTTGATGGCAACATTTGTACTTGTCTGCTTGATATAATGCATGTGTGGATTGTTATATGTTGAGCACCCCGAATCAAATGATTTATTAAATTAAAAAAAAAAAAAGAAACTCCTAGGAACAGTTCCATCCTATTCTATAGGGTCACTATGAGTCAGAATGAACTTGCTGGCCATGAGCTTATTTGGGGTTTTTATGGCTGTTTTAGTTAGGGAGGGCCTGGGGGTCTTTTCCAGTGGAGTGACCAGAGGGAATTGAAGTCCAGCACTCAGCTGCTGTACCACCATGCTCCTTTGAATCAGTAATTTTCATTTTTAAATAGGAGAAACCGGCAGATCACTAGACTCTGACTCAGCCACTTTTGCTCAGCACAGGCTTCCTTTCTGAGAGAAACTCTGCCAATGCGTTGACCTATCTGTATGCTCTCTTTTTTGTTCATACTGATAACAAGCAAAAGACCGACCCAAACCAACCAACAAGCAAATCCCAAATACTTTGAAGAGACTGGCTCCCATCCTGATGTCCGAAGTCCCTGGCTCCAGGGGGCAGTTCTTAGAGAAAGACGACAACAGTCAGATGTGGTGTCTCTCTGCTGGGACGGTGGAGCCAGGACCCCCCTCCTTGGCATCCTTTTCTTAGACGGCTCTGTGCTCCTTGGCCGGGCTGGATGGAGGAGGCTGGAGCAAATGACCCCCACGGAGGGAGCCAGACAGCCTGGTGTTAAACACTGTCCCATTTGTCGTATAAATAAACCTGTTCTTATCTGAGCCTAGGTCTGAGGGATTTTTTTATTCCAAAAAACACAATCACCGTAGCCTTTTGTTTCTAGGGCCTTTTGAGGATTCGTTTGTGTCATGAGAGCTGAGGCAGGGGACATTTGGCTTCTCTGCAACACAGTGAGGGGCAAGGAGCCGAGCAAGGGTCACGCACATAAGGAAGAAGAGGGGACATCCAAGCTGAGGCACTCGAGATGGCCACTGACAGGAAGCCAGCCTGACCATCAACAAGGAAGCGCCCACGGACCTTAGCATGGGGTGTACTTCCGTTGTAAATGGCCCAAGCGACTGTGGATCAAAGAGTCAAGCAGTCCTAATGCCCCATGGGACTTGGCCAGATGCATGGTCCTCAGGGACAATGACCCTATTCACATGGCCCTCACTGTCACAGGCAGGGACTCAAAGGACCAGGCTGGGAAGAACCTGGGGGTGGGGTCACTCCATAACCACTGGGCTGTCCCTTGCTATGAGGCTGTGGCTGGGACGAAGGAAAGCTCAGAGCCAAACAGCAAGCACGTGGTCTCTTGCCTCTTGTAACCCTCATTTAGACTGCCACCTTGCCTCCTTGCCTAGCCAGGCCCCAGGCTGAGCAAGGGTCATACACATAAGGTAGGAGAGAGGACATCTGAGCCCAGTCTCTCAAGATGGTCACTGGCAGGAAGTCAGCCTGAATGTCAACAAGGGAGTGCCCAGCATCCAGGACCTCAGCATGGGGTGTACTTCCCCAAATCACGAAGGGCAAACAGCCCCAGCGTTTCTGCACGGAATTTCATGAGAGGAAGTTGATCCACAGAGGCATGGATTGATAACTTCCCTTCATGGGGAACTCTGGTAGTATTTTGCCACTCTTCCATTTTTTTGTCTAAGCCACACACACATTGTGTGCTGTATCAGGAACATGTGCCTCAACACCATTCTTGGCATTAACACATCACTTGACTTTAGCTCTTTATTGATCTCTCTGCCAGACGATTAAAGTCAGACCTAAAGAAATGTCTTCACACCCTTGGTGCTCAACCAGTGGATCTTAAAGCCAAAACACCAAACTCACTGCCATCAAGTCAATTCGGACTCATAGTGATCCTGTAGAACAGGGTAGAACTTCCCCTGGGCGTTTCTGAGACGGTAACTCTTTATGGGAGTAGACAGTCTCATCTTTCTCCTGAGGAGTGGATGATGGACTCCAACTGCTGACCAACTGGTAATCACTATACGAGGAGGTATACCCCCCATCCCCCCCAAAAAAGGACAAAGCTCTGCTGGGCGGAGCTTTCATAGTGTGCAGTTTTCCCAGTAGGGGAGCATCAAGCATTTCGCTCTGAGTTAGTGCATCCAGTGTCATTGCCTGGGAAGGTTCTCTCTGGTTGCAGTGAATTTTTTCTTGAAAGCAGTTTTGTTCGAACCTCATATTTTGTGATGGCTGATTTAAGAGAACAGTGTGAAATTTTGTTTCCTGTTTGGGAAAAAATGCCACAGAAACTGTTGTGATGTTGAACACAGCTTACAAGGACAGCGCTATGGGAAAAACTCAAGTGTATGTGTGGTTTTCTTATTTCAAAAAAGGTGACATGTCCATTGATGACACACTTCATTCTGCACATCCATCAACTTCCCAAATGGATGAAAATATTAACAAATCTTGTGCAGTTGTGCTCGAAGACTGATGACAGAACATTGAAGAGATGGGGACATTATCTGGACTATCTTGGAGCTCCATTCAGCAAATCTTAACAGAAGATTGGGAATGAGAAGGGTCGCTGCAAAACTTGTGCCTCGGGTTCTGACAGAGATGGAAAAAGAGCTTCAAGTGGAAACATGCGTGCTTTGAAAGAACAGCTCCGAATCGACCCAGACTTTTTTCAAGGTCATTACTGGTGACCAGACATAATGCTATTCTTATGACACCAAAAGCAAACATTAATCAGGCTAGTGGAAGACACCATCATCACCTTGCCCTCCAAAAGCTCAAGTGAAATCAAAGATCAAGACGATGCTCATTTGTCGTTTGAATGTGGGGCTAGTGCATTTGGAGTTCATTCCACTAGGTCACACTGTTGATCAAACCTTCTATTTAGAGGTTCTGAAAAGATTGCATAACAGTGTGTGACAAAAAAGGCCTGATTTGTGGCAGACTGAGGACTGGTCTTGCCATCATGCAGTCATCTCAGTGCACCAGTTTTTGGGGGGAAAAACAGCATGCCTCTCTTACCCTTACTTACCTGAACTCACTCTGTGCAACTTCTTTTTGTTTCCAAGAATGCAGAGGGACATGAAAGGACAGCAATTTGATGACATAGAAGAGGTGAAGAAAAAAATGAGGCAGGTGCTGACAGTCATCCAAACAGATGAGTTTGCAAAATGTTTCCAAGAATTGAATCACATATTTGACCAATATATTAACTGTAATTAAGAGTACTTTGCAGATGATATTGTTGTTTGTAAAAAAAATAAAAATTAAATACAAAGCTTTGGAAAAAATTGCTTTTTTTTTGGTGGGTGGGGGGGTAGCCCCTCATATGACCAATGCTCCTTAAGGCAAACACCACAGTGTGCCCCACACAGGACAGCAGGGCCCACCTTCAGACCTCAGCGTTTGCGGGGAGCAGAGGCATTATCTAGAACTTGCATCAGAACTTCTGTGGAATCATCCGTCATACTCTTGCCAGTGGACTCTCTCTGCCGGTTAAACTGAAGGATAGCTAAGCTCGAGTTCCGTCTCTCCTGCGTTTGAGAAGAAAATAGCTCTTAGAGCCGTATTGCTCAATAGACGCAGCATGCAAGCCACACACATAATTTTAAGTCTCCTAGCAATGTCATTAAAACAAAACAAAAAAAAAAACAAAACAAGAAGAGACAGGTCAAATGATCTTCATGATGTAATAAATTGATGCCCTTGGCATGCTCAAATTGTGATCATTTCAAAAGGCAATCAATATAAAGTATTGAGAGCTCCTCACCTCGTCTTTCACATGAAGTCTCCCAAAACTGGTATGCATTTTCTCTTACAGCTTGTCCCCAGTTAGGGTAGCGCATGTCAAATGTTCAGTGGTGACCCTGTGGGGCAGCAGGGAGTTAGGGCATCAGTTCTGAGTTTCACAATCTGGCCTCTGAACCCGACCTCCATTCCCTGATGCTGGCGTATTTCCCTCACAGAGAGAACGGACCTTAGAGATCTCCCTCACTTTACATGTCAGGAGCCCTGGTGGCTTTGTCAGGTAAGCGGGCCTGTTGATCTCAAATAGCCCCTGCTGCTCCCATCGAGCTTACAAAGTCTGAGAAACCCGACATAGAGTCGGTACAAGTTGGAACCCCCTGGAGGGCAGTGAGTTTTCATTTTGCATCTAGTGTCCCAGACCGCTACACATAGAAAGACTCCTGACAGAGACAGCCGAACAACAAGGTGTTTCTGCTGATGGTTGAAAAAGGGTTGTGCAATTTAGAGAGCATCCCTGGGCACTTGAGTTGGGAAGAGATTACGCCTAGGCACTCCATAAAAAAACAAAAAACCAAACTCACCACCATGGCATCGATTCTGACTGATAGTGACCCTGTGAGACAGGATAAAACTGCCCCTGTGAGTTTCCAAGACTGTAACTCTTTATAGGAGTAGAAAGTCCCATCTTACTCCCACAGAGTAGCTGGCAGTTTAGACCCGCTGACCTTGCCGTTAGACTGACTTTGCAGTTAGCCGTCCAACATGTAACCACTACACTACCTCTTACCCTCATTCAGACGCACTGCTGTCAGTAGATTCCGACGTATCGCAACCCTATAGGTCAGGATAGAACTGCCCCCACGGGTTTCCAAGATTGTAACTCTTCATGGGAGTAGAATGCCTCGTCTGTGCCCAGGGAAGCTGCTGGCACTGCTTTTGTTCTGAACTGCTGACGTGGTTAGCAGCCTCCATGAATAATCACGATGTCCACTATGTCTCCAGGGCACCTCTGCTCTCAGTAAGCACCTGGGAAACCTGACTTATGTGCTTTGAGATCACACAGTATTCAGTGGAAACACCACGCTTGCGTGACTTGAAGAGCAAGCAGAACATTTGAGTCTGCTTAGGAAAGTGGTTTCGTTAGCTGCAATGGGATCAGCCCCGCTTTGGGAACTGCCTGGACAATGAGATGAAATGCAGCCCCCTTCCTGCTAGCCTCATGCTCAGATACAGACTGCACTGCTGTGAGTCATCTGGTCTCCCCTGGCTGATGGATGGAAGCACATCACCAGGTCTTTCTTCCAAGTCTGGCCTGGTGTAGAAGCTCCGGGAAGCCTGGTCAGTATCGGAGCAACACACGAGCCTCCTGACAGACGAGCAGGGACTGCACACGAAGGCACTGTCTGAGTGTCACACCGGGTTTCCGGCTCGCCAGGTGAGGAATTTACCCATGCCTCTGAGCAAATGACTGTCACCTATGAAAAAAACGGTTACAGGAGGCAACGTGCGAATGAACGGTGCCCCCTCTGCTCTGTTGGCCGCAGCTGTCCCCAAGCCTGATGCTGAGAATTAGTCATCCCCACCTCCAGCCTCATGACTGTCTCTGGGTCGAGTGGGCTGGCTTTTGGAGGGCCACTGGGGAAGTTCCCTCCAGTCCCACGCACCAGAGGACGTGTAACATGTCACCCCAGAGCAAAGCTGACTCCTCCATAGAAGATGCATCGCCAACTCCATCTTCCGGGAAAACTGAAGGCCAGGACAGGGGACCCCACTCACTGGACCCATACGAGAGACAGGGAAATGGAAGTGATCCAACCTGGAGCTCAGAAGAAGGCAGAAGGCAGGCAGGCAGGTCCTGGGGCCCAGGCATCTTCAGCGAGCAGGGGGAGGCGGACCAAGCACAGCAGCCCTGGGCGCCCTGGCCTCTGCCCAGCAGGCCAGCTGGAGAAGCCTTCCACGCGGTGTGCATGTTCGTAGTCTATGCCGGTGCTTCTCAAACGTGAAGGTGCCCCTCCCTTCCCCCTCCCCACTGGGGATCTTCTTAAAATGAAGACTCCACTTTGGAAGGTTTGTAGCAGGGCCTCGGCATCAGCCTTTCTACCCGTCTCCTAGGTGAGCTGCTGAGCCAGCCGGTCCAGGGGCAACCTTTAGCAGCAAAGGTCCTTCCCCACACCTGCAGGTGACTGAGGACACCCAGTCAGGCTGCATACAGCTGGGAGACAGTGAGGGCAGCCTAGGCCGATGGGACATAGTCCCTGCTCCTCCACACGGACTCATTTCCCCTTCCCGCAGCCCCCTGAACTGTGCTTATTGTTACCATTTTACAGATCAGGGCCCCTTTGTGCTTGAGTACTAACCTACAGGTTGGCAGCTCTGAGGAAGAAAGGCCTGGCAATCTAGGGACAGACAAGGCCACCCTGTGGAGCCGTTCTATTCTGTAACTCGTTGGATCTCCGTGAGTTGGAATTGAACTGGTCGCAATGTTGTTGCTTGTTACAGGTGGGGAAACTGAGGCACGGGAAGGTTAGGTAGCTTGCTGACAGCAGTAAGTGATGAAGGCGCCATCTAAATCCCGGCTGTCTGGCTTCAGGGACAAAGAACAACCCAACCAGCCAATCATAAGCCCCCAAACACACTTCTGTGACACCGTTTCACAATACAAGCTTGTGACCAACACCTACCCTAACTGAAAATCAGGAATGTTTTCAGAGAGAGTTCAGGTTGAGCATTCTCGAATGTGTAACATCCCTCTCAGTGTCACAACGAAGTCTGAGTAAACATAGCTGGTGAATGCCTTCCAGCCTTTCAGAGTCAGCTGTGGGATGCGCAACTGGAAGGGAGCACATTTAGGCAGAAGCAGTTCATCTACGTACATGGTTGCCCTTAGACCACATCGCGCAGAACTCTGAAGGCACGTTGGAAGACACGCTTCATCTTAATAAAGCTCAAACATAGCAGCACTGGCGGTCCATGTGCTAGCCCGTCCCGGGTCAGGATAGCTGGGCTCCAGGCCTGCTCTGTCTTCATGGGCTCTGGTGGATCAGCTCCCATCCCTTCTTGGGGTCTCAGTTTCCACCCTCAAGGTGACGTGTTCCTTCAAAATACGGACTCAGAATCGACTCAGTGGCAGCGGGTTCGGTTCTGGAAAAAATCCCCAAACAAAGGTGAGGGCTTCTTCACCAGTCACGTCTTGGTACTGGTACCGGCTCCTCCTTGGCAGTTCTCGGTCCCTTCTTCATGGGGCCCAGTCCCTTCATACTCTGTAACTTGCTGGACTTCCTCCAGTTTTAACTTCTATCCCCTGTGTGGATGTCCTCAGAGCTCCCCATTGCCCATGCAACCAAGACCCCGCTTCTGGTCCTGGCTCTGCTCACCTCTCTCCTTCCCTCCTCGCCTCCTCGCCCTCCCTCTCTCTGAGAGTCCCTCTCCCTTGCGTCCTCCGTGCCTTGCCCGTTGCCGTCCAGTGGCTTGGCATGCCCCCCTCGCTTGCTTGTCTAGTGAACAACAACGACGCATGACTCATCCTTCAACACTCCTGGGGGTGGGGGTGTCTTGGCAGCCCTTTATGATCACCTCCTTTGTGTCACCCCTACACCCGATGCCGATCACAATGTTTCCAAAGGTGCCCTGTCATCCGCTGCAAGCACAGTGCCAGAGTCAATAAGAGAAGCCTGAATGCTCTCCTTGCTAACAACCGCGCCCCCCCCCTCCACCTCCCCGGCACTGGCTCAGCAGCTCAGCTCTCTCATCAAGGACCTAGGACCCTTCCCTTCAGTCTCATGCTGCATGTTGACTGTGTCTTGCCCCATGGCCACAGATCAGCAGCTACAGCTCCAAGCCTCAGATCCTCACACTGAGCATCCAAGGAGGAAGAAAAGGGGGTGAGGGGAGGGGAAGATCTCTTACTCATGAAGTGTCTTTTTCCCTAAGGAAAATCTTTCCCAGAAGCACCCTCCCCCTGCTGCCACCGCCACCCAGCAGATTGCCTGATATTTTATCCACTGAGGGCATTCTGTGTGCCCACCAACGCAGACCCATCATTGGCAAAGGGAAATGGGATTTTCATGATTAGCCTACCAATAGCGACTCATCCCCAGGGGCTACAGACATTGCCAAGGTATTAAATCTGTTGCCAAGAAATTAGAGGACATGGACTTTGGGTATGTATCTTGGCTCAGTTTCCTTTGAACCTTGTTACTTGACTATTCAAAGTGGGCTCCATCGACCAGCAGCAGATTCAACTGGGAACTTGCTAGAATTGCCTAATCTCAGGCCTCATCCTGAACATAGGGAGCCCTGGTAGCATGGTGGGCTACACACTGAGCTGCTAGAGACAAGGTTAGTGGTTCAGGCCCAGCAGCTGCTCAGCAGAAGAAAGATGAAGCTGTCTGCTCCAGGAAAGACTTTCAGCCTTGGAAACGCAAAGGGGCAGTTCTCCTCTGTCCCAAAGGGTTTTCTATGAGTCGGAGCCAACCTGATGGTAATGAGTGAGCTCCTAAATTTACTGAATCAGACCCAGCCTTTTAACAGGATCCCCTAGATGATTCATGTGCAGCTACAGTGAGAAGTTATTACTAGCATTAGTTGCCATGAGTTCAGTTCTCTGGCATCAACTTTGACTCATGGTGGCTTTAACATGTCCAAAGCAGAAATCAGACATGCCTCTACCTTCCAGCCTTCTTAACCAACTCTGATACCAGCCACCCAGCCCCCGGCACTCTACTTCTCTGCTGGGTTCTATAATCCCTTGTGATGGACAATATTCATGATTATGAAATTACTGGGGAAGTTGCCAGATTACAGTTCAGGATCAGAAATGTTCAGTGGGGGGGGATTGCCAGCCCCCTCACAACTAATTGTAGATTCGATAGGCGCCATTGTACGATTAAAATATATAAAGATTAAAGTTCTAGAGCGCATGAGAGGTAGCGGAGAGATTGAAATAATGGAGTCAGACACATTTCATGGTAGCTTGCTCACCTCAGCCCCACTTGGTGGTCCACGTGGAGATAGGGGGAGAGGAAGGAGGACATGGGGAAAGGGAACATGGGAACGAGGATGGGAGAGGAGCGGGGGAACCGATAAGAGGCCAAGAGGGATCTTTATTGCTAATCCAGGTCTATATACCTTTGGGAGTGTACAAGCCCACTAATTACACGGAAAGACATACACCACAGGAAGGGGTTGCACTATAGGTTATACAGGAAAGAGGGGGGATAATCTAGGGATAAACATGCAGTAGGAAGAGGAGGGATTGAGGTATACATGTGACAAGAAGGGCGGATCCTAGATTCAGTATGGCAGCCTAACTTTGGAGGTCACTGAGCAGTTTTGACCTGTTCATTATCAGTAAGGTGTACACCCCACCTACAGGGACCAGACTGATAGCCACAAGCCTTTAGGGAGAAGTAGCCCATTGTCCTTAACAGCAGGGAGTGGACCCTACCTGTGGTGGGCCCAGACAGTAGTCTGACAACTGACTGCCTTCGGGGAGGTAAATTGACAATTAGCTGCAAGCAGTGTCCTAAGTCTAACATATATTTGGGGGAGACGACTTGGGAAAAATCTTTCTGTTTCCCACAGTTCAGGATACAGTTCTTTGGTCAGGTCAGTCTCTTCTCCGCCATGCTCACAGTCATACCTCACTCTGGGCCGGCCAAGTGGCCCTTTGGTCCATTCCCTGCTCGGGCAATGTTACAAAGCTACTTTAGTGCTGCTGCTGAACGCCTAAAGAGCCAGCAAATCTAGCTCGCTCTCACGCTATGTGCCTGGAAACGCTGTTCTGTGAGAGCAAGCTGCTGCCCAAAGGCACTCAGCTTTCCTTGCTCTGTGGGCTGTTAAGTGCTCCACTCGGTCTTATGCTCTTGGTGCTGCCTCTGTCACTGCTGCATCTCTGGTGTCACAGGGTTCTGTCTCCTGAACTGAGGAGGTTTGGCACACAGGGCTCTCGGGGTCCAAAGGGCATGCTCTATTCTCGGCTCTTCTCTCTTGATGTTTGTGAGAGCCCCCTTTCCTCGTCTGTGATGGCTCCTTTGAAACCACGCAGGATGGCAATACGGGGCCATCCACATACTATAGCTCCGTACACTCGGTTCACAGTTCCCACCTTTCAAGAGCATTGCATTCGGGGAATCTGTTGCACAAGACCTCTTTACAATGTAAAAAAGTAAGGATGTTCCTTTGAGGAGTAAGGTTCCACCTGTCTCAAACCATGGCATTTTCTTCTTCTTCTTCTTCTTCAACCGTTTTATTGGCATTTCATCCACATATCATACAATTCAATAGTTCAATCCTAGCAAGAAGAGTTGTACAATCATTACCACAATTGTATTAGTCCGGGTAGACTAGAGAAACAAATCCAGGGAGACTCATAAATGCAGAGGAAAGAGCTGTACATCAAAGAGGAATTATTTATTAAGAAAAATCCTAGCCGAGTCCAGATCAAGTCCATCAGTTTGATAGTAGCCCCTAAGTCCGATATTAACCCATGAATTCCTCTTCAGACTCATGCAGCACAGGCAATGAAGCTGAATGCAGGAAGATCCCAGGCCCGTGGACAGAAAGTCGTGTGGCTCCAGTGGCCGTGGAAGCATCTCAGCGCTGGTACAGCTCTCCATGTGGCTCTTTCAGCTCTCAGTGTTTCAACAGCAGGAAAGGGAAAGCAGAGAGTGTGTGTCCAGCCCCAGGGAGGAAGAGAGCAGGTCCCAGAGTCCTCATGAGAAGGCCACGACCACAAGGAGGGATCACCAGGCTGTGACCTGATCGACAGGCTAGACTCCACCCCTTCCTTCTGACTTATCAAGTTGACATGAAATTGGGTACCTACCACAACAATCCATTTTAGAACCCTTGTACTCATTGTTCTTCATGTAATTATTTTTTTAATTGTGGCAAAAGATGCACAACAAAATAGTGTCCAATTTGACAACTTCTAC
Organism: Tenrec ecaudatus; assembly: GCF_050624435.1. Taxonomy (NCBI): domain Eukaryota; kingdom Metazoa; phylum Chordata; class Mammalia; order Afrosoricida; family Tenrecidae; genus Tenrec; species Tenrec ecaudatus. The sequence continues at coordinate 40,519,442 of NC_134537.1, read as the reverse complement.
ATGTAGAACTCAGTGCCACTGATTATACTCTGTGTTGTATACCCACGGTTGATATCCTTTCCCAAGTCCTTGCACCACCATTAACAGAAACTTAATGCCCCTAAGCAAAAATTCTTCCATCTTCACCCATGAAGACCACAGATGATTAGGCTCGCTGCAAAGATAAACTGAGGGCAGGCCAGAGAGCAGGAAAAGAAGTGTGTTCTGTACTGCCAGGGAGGGAGGTAAGAGCCGAGAAAGGGACGGAAGCATCCTGAGCTCCAGGACAAGGCTCACAGGGTCTGTGGTGAAGAGCAAGTTTTTAAGCTGGCTAGGAGGATAAACAAGAAGGGAGGGGGCAGGAGTCACAGCTGCAGGGGCTTAAGCCATCTCCATCCCCAAAATTCCGAGGTAGGGTGGTGTCTTGATGGCTCATTGTCCTGGGGCCCTTCTTTGAAGCCGGACATCTCGGTCCTAAGAGCAGGTCAGGCTCTTCCCAATGGCCCTGATCTGTGCCTGACCCAACACCGATCAAGTTTGGTCTCTCTCTCTCTCTCTCTCTCTCTCTCTCTCTCTCTCTCTCTCTCTCTCTCTCTCTCTCTCTCTCTCTCTCTCTCTCTCTCAAGCAGTTTTCTTGATATAATATTCACGTATCATACACTTCCACGGTTAAATCTTTCACCCTAAAGGAAAAGAGGGAGGGAGGGAAATCTCTTCCACAGTGTGCACATTATGGAAGATCTGAGTAGTTTTCTTGCATGTGAGTCACCTCTATAAATCATAAATACATGAACGAATCACTGAAACCCAGGCGAAGCTGGTCCGTTTGGCTGAGGGTCAGCAGGATGGCCTGTCTCCTGACTAGAAAGCATCTGAAAGGTGCAGGCAGACATAGGGGTGGAGGGAACTTGACTTGGCTCATGGTGCAGCTCCTTGGATGCAGAGTGTGTGGATCTGGGTGAGGTCAGCAACTGCCTGTGGGATGGGGGTGCGGCGCATGTCCCCCAAGTATATGACAAGAGGAATGGGCTGCATGGTTCTAAAGTGAAAGGCAGTTAGGGACAAAGGGGGATGTGTCCCTCCAATGCCTATCTAGTGAAAAATCCATTGGTGGGCAGGGCCACATCAAGGGGTTTCAGGGAAGTCAGGCACCCATCAGACCCCTGTGGGAAAACACCTAGGCACCAGACATGTGATGTCACACAGATGCTCCAGAGTTCAGCCAATAAGGTCGGCCAGTCCCCTCCACCACGCCCCCTCCAGTAATGCCGGAGGGGGATAAAGGGAGGGTGGGCGGACACTGTCGCTCAGCTCTCTGGGCCTCTGGGGATTTCCTGCTCTGGGTCCCGCATGCCACGCTGCTGTTCCAGTATTCTTGTTCATGTGGTTTTTCGATCTGTAAGATCTGAAACTCCCCTTGCCCACCCAGAAAAGTGACCTGCATTTACAAACGTGCTTCTGCTGCGTGAGTTCTTTCAGCGTTGAGAAGCAAGCACTGAGGTCAATCAGCCCAGAAACCCAACAAATGGCTTCATGACCCAGCTGACAGGTGTGTGTGCATCTGGGGACGGGTCCTAGACAGGTGGGGCCGCCCGTCTGGGGGCAGTAGGGACCAACGGTGCAGGTCAGGGGCTCTTCCCTCTCAACCGGGCCTGCAGGAGCTGGGAGGAGAGCGAGCCATTGCCCCTTGCCCAGGCCTGTCTCAGAAGGAGGGGCCCTGCTCTTAGTTCTCTACTTGCTGGGAGGCTCAGCGACACAGCCCTGACCTTCCAGCTTGCGAGGGTGCCCCCAGGGACGCCAGGCAGGTGCGGGCCACCCCTTCCCCACTCAGTCTTATCCTGCAGGAAGGAGCAGGGAGGGGAGGGCTGTAAATGGGGGACAACCAACTGAGAAGAGGGTGACAGCAGGGTCAGAAGCACGGGGTCCTGGGACAGGCGGGCCACGTGCTTGGCCATGCTGGCCTGGTGAAACTGAATGGAAGCCAGAAGAAGGGGGGCAGAGGAGGAAGGCTGCAGGGGGGTGGGGGGAAGTGAGGGGGGAGGGAATGCCCATCATAAAGCTGCTCTGCCTCCCTCCCTCTCCATGGCGAGGCTATCCTCTGGGGGCCTCTGGGACCCATAGGGAATGAAAGCGCAGCCAGGGGTAGGGATGGTGGGCTCCTCTGACCCTCCCCTCCCCTCGCTGTGGGTCTAAAACAGCAGTTCTCAACCTGTGGGTCGCGACCCCTTTGGGGTCGAATGACCCTTTCACAGGTGTCCTCTAAGACCATGGGAAAACACATCTTTCTGATGGTCTTAGGAACCGAGACACCGCACCTCTATCCGTCTCCAGGCGGGTCCACCCACATGCAGACACGCCCACCTGAGTACTGGGTGTGAAGACTGTTACCCATTCTACTCCATGCTTCAAGGGAAAATTTCATTTATTTGTCATTAGAAATAAATATTTCACACTATATAATTATATTGTTTTTGTGATGAATCCCTATGCTTTAATTATGTTCAATTTGTAACAATGAAAATACATCCTGCATATCAGATATTTACAGGATGATTCATAAGAGTAGCAAAATTACAGTTGTGAAGTAGCAACGAAAACAATGTTATGGTTCGGGGTCAGCACACATGAGGAACTGTATGAAAGGTCGCGGCATGGGGAAGGTTGAGAACCACTGCTCTATGATTCCATACCTTGTAGCTACAAGACAGTCTTCACCCTTCACCACATCGCGGTAGCCTTGGGGATTTTGGGAGCATCATTTAATCCATCCCTAAGGCCAGACTCACCATGGGGCCCAGGAAGAAAAGTATCTTCTGAGATGGTGAGTCCACAGCCCCTCTCGGTCGTCCCGACCGTTGACTCAGGCCCCTCCAGGAAGTTCTCCAGAGGGTCACCCCAAGTGGTCCAAGACGGCAGCTAAGGCAGGTCAAGGGGATCTCTACCCCTCTATCTCAGAAGTCTCCTTGACCTCCCACCACCTCTCCCCACCTTCATTCAGCCTAGGCAGAGTTAGCGCAGAAGCCAGAGATTCCAAAACAAACTGAGCACCGAGGCTACAAGAACCCAGCTTCAGACAATTTCTGTTCGTGGCCTCCAGTAAAAGTACATTAGCGCCTCTCCATTAGGAAGAAATCCTGCTATGAACAGACTGGCCTAGTCAATGAATATTTCATATCTACACCAACATTGTGCCAGGCACCATTCTAGTAACTTGAGCTGTATCGTGAGCAAGAGACCAAGATCTCTGCCCGAATGGAGACTACACCTGGGTGGGTGGGTGCTGAGGTGGAAGGGAGAGAAGGGAGTTAACCCAGGAGCTCACCGTGGCGCGTGCTCAAGTGGTAAGGGCTGGGGCTGAGAGTCACAGCATGAGGCAGACCTCACAAGAAGTGAGGTCTGAGTCAAGATTTAGAGGTGGTATGAGGTTTCTGGAATGGGTAATACCTCCGTTCTTGGCTTTGCAAGGTGAAAGAATTCCCGCCGGTCTGTTTTGTAATCCAAGTGGGTTTTGCTGAAGGGTAGTTTCAGGTTTTATAGTCTCAAAGGGGTTCACAACTGGGCCCGAATAACCACATGGAAAAGAACACTATGTGTGTGGACCTTGGGGGGTGGGGTATCCCTGGAGGCCAGAAGCCCAAGAACCCTAGAGGCTGAGAGCATGTGGGCCAGGAGGCTGTGGACCCTGAGTAGGCCCAGAGGGTTGCAGGTGCGCAACCTTCTCCCTCTGCCTGCCTCTGACCAGAAGCAGGGTAAGAGTGTCCCACAGCGGCTCTCTGCCTTTATTCTAGCCCACCCCCTGGCTGGGGGAAGGCGTGGTTGAGGGTATTGTTTTTAACCCCATTGGCTGAGTTAGGCCCACCTGGGTGATGTCATGAGCCTGGGCCTAGTTTGGTCCTCCCAGGTGTACCTCCCACCTGGCTTGGGGGCTTGAGTGTGAGCATGCTCAGTTTGGGGTTTTCATAGGTGTCTAATGGTTGCCTGATTTCTTTCCAACCTCCTCTCTGGGGGCCTTTGCAGGCATGGGAGGGACAACCCCTGCCCCTAAGCTAGCTACCTAACAGTGGAAGGGGGAGTTCCTGAATGTATAGATGAGGTGAGAGGATTCCAGGTAGAGGGGACATTCCGCCCAAAGGGCCCAGGGCAAACGCATGTTGGACGCCCAGTCAGTCACTCCATGTAGTTAGAGGACTCAGCTAGTCTGCGAACTTTGCATTTAACTCTGAGTCACATAGGAAACAACTGTCAGGTTCAGGTAAGAGGAATGACTTGCTGTCCATTTGGGTTGTTTGGGGATTGCTGCAGGAGCCCTGTGGGGTAATGATTAGGCACTGGGCTGCAATCCACAAGGTTGGCGGTTCGAAACCACCCACTGCTCCTTCGGAGAGAGATGGGGCTCCCTAGTCCCGTGAACAGTCGCAGTCTCAGAAACTCACAATTCTATCCTGTCCTATGGGGTCACTGCGTGTCTGCGTTGACTCAGTGGCAGTGAGTGTGGTTTGGGGTTGGGAATGCTGATGCAGAGAGATGAGCAGAAAATGAAGGGCCCGGGTGTCGGGACGATAGAACAGGGGTAAGGGGAACGGCTGGGGGACAGGTTTAGGCAGTGCGGCCGTGGGAAGACTTGTGGCAGCTGAGGGAGGTGGACCGGGCCCTGGAGCCAGCTCAGTGGACTGAAGGGGTGAGTGCAGGGGCTCTTTGGGGGTCCGCATCCAACTGCCCACACTGGCTGGACTAGGTTACCTCCTGGAGGCTAGACAGGGACACACTGAGGAGACATCAGGAGCCTTTGTCTCCTTTCCAAGCCAAGCGTCTCTCTCTACAACCTTCAGGAACCCAGGCGACTAGACCCACCACACACTTGAGAATCAGAGAATCAGGGCCTGGTCGAGCTCAGAGGGGAAATTGGTCAGAACCACCTAGTTTTGGGGGTGTGAGTGACTTGCTGCCTCCAGTTGCAGTCTTCTTGGGGCTGCCAGGGAGGGAGAGCCAGCTGGTCTGTCAGCTCAGCGGCGATGGCACAGTGGTGGTCCTCCTGTTTGTGCAAGGTGCCAGCCTGACTGTTTTAATCACAGATGCAGCTGTAAAGCCGTTTCATTGGCATATAATTCACATATCACACATCTAGCTAGACATTGAATAGAGAAGACTTAAGAACGGATGTGTTTGAATTGTGGTGCTGGAGAAGAATGCTGAAAGTACCACGGATGGCTCAAAGGACAGACTGCCCTGTCTCGGAAGAAGCCAGGCCAGAGTGCCCCTGAGAGGCAAGGATGGTGAGATTTCACCTAACAGACCAGCCCCTAGAGGAGGACATTGTGCTTGGTGAAATGGAGGGGCAGTGACCAAGAGGAAGGCCCTCGAGGGGGTGGACGGACTCAGCGGCTGCATCAATGGGCTCTGGCATAGGAACAATTGTGAGGATGGTGCAGGACTGAGCAGTGGTTGGTTCTGTGTTGGTTCTGCACAGGGTCACTCTGGGTCGGAACGAACTCAGTGCACCTCACATCAGCAGCAACACATCTAGCTCAAGTAAATGCCAAGTACAGGGGGCTTCCAAAAGTTTGTGAATGTCTTCCATTATTTTTATATTCACTTTCCCCATAAGCTTTTAAAAGCCTCTCCCCCTCCCCATATATCTCTATATTTCCAAGTGTTCTGAAGCCAGAGGAAAATAACGTGAATATCATTCTATAATGATAGTAATGGGAAATTAAATTTGGTATGAGAAAGAACCTCCTGAATGGGGCTTGGCAGAAAAGGCTCCCCAGGCACGAAGCTCTGCGACTCCGGTGCCCCGTGGGGACAGACACCCCAGGCGAGAAGGGCTGTCCCTTGCTTAGAGGCTGAGGTGGAGGGGTTGGTTTCTGCCCGTCTTTGCTGCCCTTCCCACTGGCCAGTGGCCCTGAACTCAATCGTGCGTTTCTAATCCCATTGTCCCTCCACCTGTAGAGTCAGATCCGATGTATACTCAGCAAACACTAAGCTGATTAGAGTTAGTTGACTGGGTTTCAATAACTTTCACATCTGGGGAGGTCTTTGATCCCCCTGAGCACTGGTGGAGACTGGATTTCACCCCTGGGGATATTTTTCCCTGGGCCAAACATGCTTTTACCTTCATTTCACCCACACCTGCCAGGGCATGCCTCCTGCCCCATCCCAACCCCCATCTCCAGAGGATAGCCTAGATTTCATTTATCCTTATTTTCATGTTTATTATCCAATAATTTTTACTCAATGTAGAAAATTTAGGAGACTAGCGAAACAAATGCAGAGACACTCATATGTATAAGAAAGAGTTTTATATCAAGAAGCAATTATATATCTAGAAGCACCAAAGTCCACATGGAAGAAGCACACCAGCCTGTGTGATCACGAGGTGCCGAAGGGATCAGTTATCAAGCATCAATGAACAAAAAATCATATCATTGTGTGCTCATCTTCCCGATACGATCACTGAAGACAAATGGCTGCAGAAGCAAATATAGTGAAGAAAGCTGATGGTGCCCGGCTATCAAAAGATATAGCGTCTGGGTCTTAAAGACAAGCGGCCATCTAGCTGAGAAGCAACAAAGCCCACATGGAAGCAGAAGCACATCATCTTGCCTCTTCCGACTCCTTTTAGTTGCCTAAACCCAAAGATCCTTCACAAGGAACGCAATGTGAGTGCCTTGCAAACGCACAACTGCAGTGTTGATGAGGTCGGAATTGAAGAGCCCAGAATTCTTCAGAGCTGGAAACATCACTTCCAGAAGTGTACCGATCCAGATGGAGGCAATGTCAACACGCTATCGCTTCATAGTTTGATATTTTTGTTTAATAAAGCTTTCAATGATTTTTTGTAGCAATCCTTTTAGACTTAGCCTCATATTGTCAAAATGAAATGACACAGAACGTATGATTTGGAAACATGATTTTTCATGAAATAGACATATTGAGAAACCTAAGGGCATTTCAAACAGTGATACGTTTTATGAAGAAAACAACTAAGGTGTTGGGAGAGTGAGTGGAAACGGAGAGTACTTCAGACAACATGGTCCAATAAGTCTTTACCAAAGAGTTGACACAGGGATGGAGAGAAGATTTCATTTTACTTCTTTCTGTTGCTGTGCCCTTCCTGTTGCTTGATGAGGGCTCCTATCTTATTACACCCCTTCTCAAAGGCAACACAGTGGTTGGCATTGAGAATGATCAGTTGTGTTGAAGAATGAATGAGGGCGGCAATGGAGGCGGTGGTCCTACTGTCCTCTGTCTTGTTCAGATCCATGTAGTGCTCTGAGGCTAGATCAAGGGCAGCAGGGTCCTTCTCAGGCCCCTTCAGCTTATGACCGAAGAATGAACAATGGGGGAGGGAGGGGCAAAAGTGAGGAGCTGATACCAAGGGCTCAAGTAGAAAGAAAATGTTTTGAAAATGATGATGGCCACAAATGTACAAATGTGCTCGACACAATGGATGGATGGATGGATGGATGGATGGATGGATGGATGGATGGATGGATGGATGGATGCATGGATGCATGGATGGATGGATGCATGGATGGATGGATGGATGGATGGATGCATGGATGGATGGATGGATGGATGGATGGATGGATGGATGGATGCATGGATGGATGGATGGATGGATGCATGGATGGATGGGTGGATTGTGATAAGAGCTGTACGAGCCCCCGACAAAATGATTCAAAAGAAGAAGCTTAAGGAAGACAGGTTAGGGAGCTTGTTCCTCAAGCTTCAGTGAAGGCCCGGTGTCTGAGCTGAGGGGAACTTGCCCAGCTCTCCATGGCGGTGCTGGTGTCTCTAGGTGCTGATTCATAGCAGCCTCTGTATGAGAGAATGAAATATCGCCCGGTCCTGCGCCATTCCCATAACAGTACATAATGTTAGAGCCCATTGTTGCAGCCACTGTGTCCGTCCATCACTTCGAGAGGGCTTCCTGTCTTTTGCTCACCCTCTACTCTACCAAGCATGATGTCCTTTTCCACGGACTGGTCTCTCCTGACAACATGTCCAAAGTATGCAAGAGGAAGTCTCACCAGCCTAGCTTCTAAGGCGTATCCCGGCTGTGCTTCTTTACAGACAGGTTTGCATGTTCTTCTGGCAATCCAGGGTACTTTCTGTCTTAAAAAAAATCATTTTATTTGGGGCTCATACAGCTCTTATTACAATCCATCCATCCATTGTGTCAAGCAAATTTATACATTTGTTGCCATCATCATTTTCTTTTTTTTTAGCATCTTAATTTTTATTAATGTTGAGTTATTAAAAACAAGCATCCATACCAGTGTGGGTAGGGGGGAGCAGGGCAGGGGCAGGGCAGAGAAGGAGGAAGGAATTTTGCCTTATTGGTAATAAAGCTCCAAGTTCATCCCATCATGGATTTCATAATCACCCAGACACACGTGGTCCTTAAAGATGATGTACCACTTCTTAAGGACGATCTTGTTCCAACGGGTGCCAGTTTGGGCTGCGATCAGCTTCTTGAGATCCCCGATGGTGTCATCCGTGTTGCACTTGACGCGGACCTTCTTCCCCAGACGGTCGTTGCAAACCACCTCGATCATCCTGGCTGGAGCTCGAATCCCCTCGAAGTTACCAACGCCACAACCTTCCCGGCTGGAACACTACGCCCGGACGTGGCCGTCGCGCTGCCATCACCATTTTCAAAAACATTTGCTTTCTGCTTGAGCCCTTGGTATCAGCTCCTCAATCCAGGGTACTTTCAATATTCTTTGCCAACACTATAATCCAAATGCATCAATTCTTTAGTCTTCCTTGTTCAATGTCAAACTTCCACATGCATACGAGGCAGTTCGAAACACCAGGGCTGGGTGAGGTGCATCTTAGCCCCCAAAGTGACAGCCTTGCTCTTCGGCACTTTAAAGAGGTCTTGTGCAGCAGATTTGCCCAATACAATATGTCCTTTGGTTATTTTTGACTGCTGCTTCTATGAGTGTTGATTGGAGAGGCTAGTAAAATGAAATCCTTGACAACACCAATCTTTTCCCCATTTATCATGGTGTTCCCTATTGGTCCCGTTGTGAGGATTTGGGCTTTCTTTACATTGTGTTACAATCCATACTGAAGGCTGCAGTCTTTGGTTTTCATTGTTTTTAATCTGGAAAAATGGAGATGATTGCATCTACCTCACTGCACATGAGGATTCAGCGAGATAAAGTAAGTAAAGAACTTGACAGGGAGCTGGGCTCAGAGAAAGGGGCACCACCACTGAGCTCTCTCTGCAGTGCCTCAGTGGGGAGGGCCTGCTACTGGGTGGTTGAAGTTTACCTGGGGACCAAAGTGAGTGCAGGGTGTGCCGCAGAGCTCAGCAAGCTCCCACCAGTGGGGAGAGCAGGAGGTAGAGGTCTGGGCACAGACTTCAAAAGGAGGAAATGGCATATTTGTTCCATTTTAATCCAAATTCCTACCCACATCCGGACTTCTTAAAAAGGATGCCGACTGTAAAATCAAAAAGAAAAAGTTTAAAGGAAAGATAAATCCCCTATGATCTCAGCAGCATTTTGGGTTAAGGTTATGTTTTTCCTGTCTTGCTGAAGTGGTGGGTTACGTGTTGGGCTGCTAACTGCAGGGTCAGCAGTTTGAAGCTACCGCCCACTCCGAGAAAGAAGAGGCGGGTGCTCCCATAAAGATGTACAATCTAGGAGACCCTAAGAAGCAGCCTGTTCTGTCATCCAGGGCCGTCGCTATGCGTCACAATCACCGCAACGACCGTGGCTTGGTGTGTAGTATTTGAAAACAAATCTAAGACATCATATCAGTTTTCCTGTAAATACTCCCGTGAGAATCTTGACTGATAAGATTATTTAAAAATCATATGCCCACCTTGTCGTTCCACACCCAACCAAATTAATCCACTGGATGCTGACTCATAGTGACCCTGTTGGACAGGGAGAACTGCCCCCGTAAGTTCCTGAGACTAGCTGTTTATGGGAGTAAAAAGCCTCATCTTTCTCCTGAGAAGCGGCTGGTAGTTTCAAACTGCAGGCCTTATAGGCTGCAGCCCAATGCATAACCACTATGCCACCAGGGCTCCTAAACAAATTGATTATAATTCTTTAATACCCCTTACTAAAAATTTCTTATATTTTCATTTCCAATAGACTAAAAATATTTCTTTATGGTTGTTTTATAAATTAGGACAATAAACGTGAATTGTAAGTGGTATATTTTTACCTTCTATTTTCCAAAATTTCTACCACAAATATGCATTGCTTTTTAACATTTTTTGAAAAAGAAAAATATTACAAAAGGCAAAAAAAACCCTGGAGAAATTGCTTGCATCAAATAAGACAGAGGGTTATCTCCAAAAATGACTAATCAAGACTGACAATTCAGACAATAGGACATTGATCTATGTACATATATTTCTATGTGAAGTATTAAGGTAGCAGACAGACATTGGGCCTCTGTTCAAGTTCTCCCTCAATGCAAGAATACTTTGTTCTAATAACTTGCATTCTGTGATGCTCACCTTCAGCGACAGGATCGCTGAAGACACAATGGGTGCATAAGCTAATGTGATGAAGAAAGCTGATGGTGCCCGGCTATTACAAGATATCACGGCTAGAGTTTTTAAGGTTTAAAGATAAACAAGCGGCCATCTAGCTGAGAAGCAACAAAGCCCACATGGAAGAAGTGCACACCAGCCTGTGTGATCAGGAGGGGTTGACAGGACCAGGTGTCAGGTATCAGAAGATCCCAAATAAACAATCATACTGATATGAATGAGGGGGAAGGAGTGGAGACCCAAAGCCCATCTGGACATCCCCTCACAGAAGGGTCACAAGGAAGGGATGAGCCAGCCAGGGTGTAGCATAGCACCCACTAAACATACAATATTCCTCTAGTTCTTTAATGCTACCACACCCCACCACATTATCATGAACCCAGTTCTACCTTACAAATCTGGCTAGACCAGAGCATGTACACGGATACAGATCAGCACTATCAACACATGGAATCCAGGACAGATAAATCTCTGAGGAACAATAATGGACGTAGCGATACCATGAGGGCGGGGGGAAGTGGGGGGAGAGAGAGGGAACTGATCGCAATGATCAATGTATAACCCCTACCACTCACCCAGGGTGACAAACAACAGAAACATGGGGGAAGGGAGACAGTGGACAATATGAAAATAATAATAATTTATAATATCCCATGAGGGTGGAAAGGTGGAGGAGAGAGGGAGAAAATGAGCTGATACCAAGGTCTTGAGTAGAAAGAAAATGTTTTGAAAGGGATGATGGCAATAAACGTATGCGTGTGTGTGACCCAATGGATGTATGGATAGTTGTAAGAGCTGTAAGAGCTCTTTGAGGAAGACGCTGCCATCGTCCCGCCGTGCACCGCCCCCCCGCTCCCATTCCTGACTCACCGCTGTTCACTCTCGCCCAGGAACAAGTCAGTCAGGAAGCGCCCTGCCGCCATGGCATTTAAGGACATCGGAAAGACACCTGTGGAACCAGAGGTAGCCATTCACCGCATTAGAATTACTCTGACCAGCCGCAAGGTGAAATCCTTGGAGAAAGTGTGTGCTGACTGGATCAGAGGGGCTAAGGAGAAGAACCTGAAAGTGAAGGGACCAGTTAGGATGCCCACCAAGACTCTGAGAATCACGACCAGGAAAACTCCCTGTGGGGAAGGCTCGAACACCTGGGATCGATTCCAGATGCGGATCCACAAGCGTCTCATTGACTTGCACAGTCCGTCTGAGATTGTGAAGCAGATCACTTCCATCAGTATTGAGCCTGGAGTAGAGGTTGAAGTCACCATTGCAGATGCTTAAATCAACTATTTTAATTAATTGATTTATCTGTTGGTAAAAAAAAAAAAAAGAGCAGACGGAGGGGGAAAAAAAAGAGGACTTGATGCAAAGGGCTTGGGTGGAGAGCAGATGCTTTGAAAATGATGAGGGCAAAGAATGTACGGATGTGCTTTATACAATTGATGTATGTATATGTATGGACTGTGATACGAGTTGTATGAGCCCCTAATAAAATGTAAAAAAAAAAAAGAGCTGTAAGAGAGCCCGATAAAATGATTTAAAAAAAGACTGACAATTCACTAAGAACATAACTAGATTTCATTCACGAGGAATTTAGACACTTCCCTGTTCGCATTCATCAGCTACATAAATAACAACCTAACAGAAGCTCTCAGCAAGAGCGGGGCTAGCCTGTGCTCACACACTGTGAGCAAGCCAAACAGCAAACCCACTGGAGCTGCGCCGATTCCGGCCCACGGTGACCTATACGACATAGCAGAACCGCTCCTGTGGGTTTCTGAGACGGCAACACGTGATAGGAGCTCAAAGCAGCTGGCTGTTTTGAACTGCTGACATGTGGTTAGTAGCCCAATGCATAGCCCACTATATGACTAGGCTCCTTATGGGAGCAGACAGCCTCTCCTTTCTCCCCCGAGAGACTCCTGAGTTTGAACCACTGACCCTGAGGTTAGCGGTCAAGTGGCTTAACTTAGTGTCACGAGGAGCCCTTTCAATATCCCAGTACAAAAACTAATAAGTTAGGGAAAATTAGAGGAAATAAAATTAGCAAAATGTTAATATTTGTGAAACTGGGCTCTGGGTCACATACATGATATTCATTTTAGTGCCCTCTCTACTTTGATACACATCTTTGAAGTTCTCGTCCATGGCATTTCAGGCCTTCCTGGTCCCCTTCCTGAGTTTCTGTCCGGCCTCCCTGACTCACTTCCTACTCCACACTCTGATTCTTGCGCTCTCTCCCTCCTCACTGAGGAAGAACACCAAAAGGCGCCGGGATCTAGGAAGGAGCTATGTTCTTGTCAGACTCCCTTTTGATGTTCAGCAAAAGTTCTGCTTCAAAACCCCGGCCTGTCATTTCTGTCCACTTTTCCTGTGCCTTGCTGAAATCGACACCTACCTCGTAAAAGAGAACGAGGGGACTGGGACCACGCTCAAGAGCAGGCTGAAGGGGCCAACATGCATTCCCAGGAAGCAGGCGGTCAGGATGCAGTCACACAGGAAGACTGTGTCAAGATGCACGGTGGTGATTGTTCATGGGAAAGTATGTTTACAACTGTCCAAACCAGCTCGGATGTTAGCCCTCTGGGAAGAATATGGGACAGTTTGCTCTCTGACCCACTATACTCACGAAGACCCAGCCACAACGCAAACCCACTCACATTAAGAGTCTGACTCTTGGTAATCTCATCTTCCTCCCTCAGATAGCCGGGTTTGAACCTATGACCTAGTGGCTAGGAATCAAGTGGGTAACTCATTATACCAGCAGGGATACAATCACAAATAAAATCCACGGACATTGGCCTGTGATCCACAAGATTAGTAGTTTGAACCCACTAGCTGCTCGGAGGGAGAAGCAGCTTTCTGCTACCCTAAAGAGTTCAAATTCAGAACTCCCATCCTGTCCTAAGGGGTCGCATCAACTCAAGGACAGTGGATTTTGAACTACGGAATGGAGACACCTTCATGCTGTCGTGGGGAGACAGGCTGCTCACTGCAAAGTCAGCTGTTTGAAACCAGTAGCCACTTGGAGGGAAGAAGATGAGGGTCCACTCCCCTAAAGAGTTACAGTCTGGAAAACCCACCCACAGGGCAGTTCTGCCCGTCCTAGAACACCGCTGTGAGTTGGCATCCACTCGACGGCACAAACCTCAAACCTGAACTCACGGCCATCTGTAGAGTGGCCAGGAATAGCTGGCCGCAATCGCAACAACAAGAGCGACCAAACACAATCACTCCCCTTTAGTCCTGTGGCCAACCTTGGCATTCCAAAAGACATCAAAAGGAAGCCAATCTATAATCAATCATTAATGCTCTACCTTTCCTTGGGGATGTTAGGTAGCAGAATAGGGATAGAGGGGGTTGCCCCGCCCCATGCCTGTGCAAGGCCTCCTAGAGGCGGTGGGAAGAGAATCAAGTGAGCATTAAACATCTATAAAGACCTTAAATGGGCATGCTCCAATTCAAGCCCCCCACCCCCCAAGCCAGGTGGGCGATACACCTGGGTGGCCCAAACTAGGCCCAGGTGGGCTTAATTCAGCCAATGAGATCAACCAATACCTTCAACCACGCACGCCTCCCCAGCCAGAAGTTTAAATACCTTGGTTGCCTGGACTGTCACCCCTTCAGCCCTTTCCTGTGCCTACTCTGCCCTGCCTCGGTCTCTCTCTGGGCTCAGGCCAGCACATATGGGTGCGTAGCCCCACGAGGTTTTTCTTGTTCAGTGTGCGCCTCAGTGCAGCTTATGCGAGAAATAGCATGTACTCCTCGGAGACTGTAAAGCCTGACACTTCTGCCTCTATAAAAACCCATTTGGATCACAACCCAGGCTTCGGCGTGAATTCTTCGCATGCTAATCCAAGAACTGAGGTATTTCCCAGCCAGGAAACCTAACTGTGCCACTGTGGGTTAGGTAGTTGGGCCACTAGGGTTAGGTAGTTCAAACCTGCCAATCACTCCCGGGGAGCAAGCAAAGGCTGTCTGCTCCCTTAAAGAGTTGCAGCCTTGGAAACCCAATATAGGGTCACTGGGAGTTGAAGTTAGCTTGACGTCAGTGGATTTCACTTCCTTTATTTCTCTAGGTATAAAAAGCTCCACATCTGTAGTGGTTAGAGCCTATGTCAACGAGGCACTCCTGGGTGAAGGTAAGCGTGGAGCCCAACAATCAGGTGGAACCTGGGGGTGTGATCGTTGGTGTAAGAGAAATCTTAAGCAGAGTCAAATTCTCTTGGGCCCTTGGCCTTCTCCTGGAAGTGGATCCTGCCTCCAGCGCCTCAGTCTCCTGTTGTGTCTATTGCTGACTAGTCCTAGGGGCCATCAGCAAATGACCAGCGGTGGTTCCTTTAGCTGCTCTTGGATTCATTTACCTCTGTATCCACCAGCCTGAGGCCCACCCCTGCTTCCTTATCCTGCTTTCTATCCGTCATCTTCCACAGCTGCAGAGTCAGGAGAAACCTGGCTTGAACTGAAGGGATGTATCTGCTTCTACACCCGTGAGAGCCACTTCTCGATAGAAACCTCTTGCTCCAAGCAACATGTGCAAGGCTCCCTGGTGCTGCTTCTCTGCAGATCCCAGCCTCCTACCACGTCACAAGAGACATCGGGACGCGTGACACTGTGCTGAGAACACCCTCGGCTGTTTTCCCAGCTCATTTACAGGGTGACATTTTGCCAACACGACTCTCAGCCTTGACTTTAAGCTGCCCAGAGGCTATGCTGCAGGACAACACTGTGTTCTAGGTATTATTTATCTACTTTACGAGTCCACTCTGTCGAGAGTGTTAAGACGCTACAAGAAGGGAGAGTCCGTATCAATTTTGTTCACTGTTCTTGAAAAACAAAATCAACGCTAACATTAAAGCCGACAGAAACTTCCTTTTGCCGCTCCTGTAAAATTTGCAGGAGTGGAAAGATTCTGACATGGTATGAAGGACTTGCTGAGCTTCAGATTTGGGTTCCTACAAAGACCCTTATTTTAAAGTAGCACCAAATAAGTGCTTGGCTGCTAACAAGAGTTTGGAGGTGCAAGCCCACCCAGAGGTCCTCGGACCAAAGCCCTGGCGCCCTACTTTGGAGCAGCCGCCCTGGCAGACCCAGGGCCCCGGAGCGCGGCTCTGCTTGGCCAGTGTCTGCGGTCACCTTGAGGTGTGGTTTTCCAAGTTCACAAGATGTATGTGTGGAAACCATCAAGCTTGGAGCCGTTCAAGGATTTGGGGGGTGGGCGCACACTTGGATTTAACTTCTCATGAGAAAGTTTAAGTTTCCAGGTGGTGACACCTCAGACCCCGTTCATAAACAACAGAATGGCTGGCCGGAATTTGAAGACATGGAGCGGTCGCTGAAATGAACACACGCTCCAAGAAGGCAGTGGAAATCCCCCGCCTAGTCTTACGACGCTTCCCAGACAGAGCCTATGCAGCGCCCGCCCTACCTCAGTTGCCATCTAGTGGCCCCTGACTCTTACATGCCCCGGGCTGCTGGCGACCCCTGTGAGCCAGAGGGCAGCGGTGCCCCCGCTGGGTTGTCAGTGGCCGGTCTTTCTCTAGACCAGCGGTTCCCAACCTGTGGGTCGCGACCCCTTTGGGGGTCGAAAGACCCTTTCCCAGGGGTCGCCGGATTCAGAGCAGTAGCAAAATGACAGTGATGAAGTAGCAGTGAAAATAATTTTATGGTTGGGGGTCACCACAAGTTGAGAAACGGTATGAAAGGGTTGTGGCATCAGGAAGGCTGAGAACCACTGTTCTAGTAGATTTCTGGGCTTCTCCCGCAAGGCACTGCCCTGAACTGCCCACCTCTCAGTTAGTGGCCGACGGGAGAGCAGTGCGGAGCCGTGTGCAAGTGGCCTATAAGGGACCCCCACTCCCGAGAGGAGACGGCCTCCGCTTGTGCAGGACAGGTTAGAGCCCCAACGCTTCCTATGTGGTTCTTTTGATAACTTTTACAGCTTTTTGCCAGGTGGGGGAGGGGAGTTGCTTTTTTAGTTTAGTTTGATTTTTTTTTAGCTATTGTTTTTGTTGTTGTTGTGAATACATACAGCAAAAACAACACCAATTCCAGTTTCTCTTTGTGCCAATTAGGGACAAGCTTTGAGCTGGTTGTGCAGCCATTTTCTCTCTCTCTCTCTCTCTCTCTCTCTCTCTCTCTCTCTCTCTCTCTCTCTCTCTCTCTCTCTCTGAGTTGTTCATTCCCCAATTGCATTGGGCAAATCCGCTGCCAGAGACCTCGTTAGAGGGTCAAGGAGCGACAAGGTCATCGTGAAGGCTGAGGCATGCCTGACGGAGGCGTGGTGCGTTTCGTGGCCTGGTGCGCGTGTGACAGCTGGGCAGTGGGGAAGGAAGGACGACTAGACTCATCGGTGCCCTTGAACTACGCTGTTGGCGGGGACATGTGCCGTGCCATGGACGGCTGAAAGAGCAAGCACATCGGTCTTGGAGGAAGTCCAGTCAGTGCGCTCCTTAGAAGGGTGGTCGGCAAGCTTTTGTCTTGTCTGTAAAAACACAGACGCCACCTCCCCGCCTAGGGCCCTGCCCTGGAGATTCTGGCCCTCTCGTTCAGACTTGGGTTTGGAAATGTCTGTTCTGAAGGCCTCCAGGTAATTCTGATCAATAGGTTTCAGTATCACTAACTGCTGGTGATAAAGCCCAGAACTGACCTGACGAATTGTTGGCACTCAATGACTAACGAATGAATGAAGGAGTGAAGGGGATGGTTTGGAGGAAATACTATTTTTTTTTTAAGTTCTTGTAAATGTGCCCAGGACTCAAACAGCCTCTCGCCACGTTGTACTTCCACAACCATTTTGGGAGACTGAGAATCACGTGCATCTTACTGTCCCATGTCACCAAGGTGACCAGACTTCCCAAAGGCCGCAGATGGCTGGAGCAGCTGCTGCCTCCCTCCCTCCCTCCAGCAGGCCAAGGCCAGGGGGCTTTGACTGAGAAGCAGAGTTTATAGTGAGAAGAGAGAACCTCCTACCCTCATGGGTTAGTGGGTTGAGAGAGTGGGTCAGAGAGGCAAAGAGGAGAGAGAGGAAGGAAGAACCGAGAAGACGGGAACTGTTAGAGATGCCTCAACGTACGAAAATGGAAATGGAGGGGAAAAAAAACACTTCAGACTGCAGTGCCGCTGCAGGCCGAGTGGCAGGAGGGTGGAGGGGGCGGACGGGGAAGCCTTCCCACAGGAGGGGTGGAAACCAGAGCAGACCTCCGGACTGGGCTCCCCTGGGCTCCAGAGAAAGCAGCTAGCCAGGCGATAGGCCATAAAGTCTTGTATTGGGAGCAGGACTATGCTCCTCGCCCTGGGTCTGGTGTTTCTCTCTGGTCAGAGGGCTGGGCCCAAAGTCCTGTCTGTCCCCTCACCCACAGTGGCCTCTGCCCCACAGACGCCTCCTCCAGCCCTGTGTGCATGGGCAGCTGCACTGGAGTTTTAGAGGAAAAAAACAACCAACTTGCTAGTTGAACCTGCAGAACCAGAATGTCTGGCCAACAGCAGTTACATAATCTCACTCAAACCTCCTGTGTCCCAAGGCCAACTGAAATTCTGCCCCAAGGCAGGTGTAGACTGGACCTCCCGCAGATAGGGCAGGAAGCTAAAGGGACGGGTTCCCACGTCCCTTTCTCTCTTAGAAAGAGGCCTCTGAGTGGGGCAGGGCAAGTCTGATTTTGCCACCAGGAGTCCTTAGAATGTAGCTTTGTTCTGTTTTCAGGCCTCCGGAGGGATTGTGGCTAGATCTAAAAAGAGAACTTCACCTTCCAAACTCAAACCCACATCACCGCCATCCAGTCGAGGCCGACTCAAGACGACCCTTTAGGACAGGGAGGAGGAAGTCCCGCCTTTCTCTCTACCGGCTGGTGGTTTTGAACTGCTGACTTTGCAGCTTGCAGCCCAGTGCGTTACCCCCACACCACCAGGCCTCACCTTCCAGACATACTACACTATGGATGGGACTTGAAGGCGCTATGCTGAATGAAACGAGTTGGTGACAAAAGGACAAGGACAAATATGATATGGCCTCACTTATAGAAAAAGATAAGAACAGGCAAATGTAGAGCCCAAAGTTTATTAGTGAAACTAGGGGCAGGAGGTGGGGAAGGGAGGTTATTTATGAGCACTGAGTTTTGATTTATGGTCATGAAGAAATCTAATTGTTTTAGGGTAGGGTTGTACAACTGATTAATGCAATTGCTATCAATAAGTTGTACACCTGTAAAAAGTTGAATTGACAAAAGTTGTGTGATAGATATAGTTACTGCAACCGCAACAACACGGATTCAGCTTCTCGGATTTCAGTTTTAAGGTCATGGCTTAATAGAACATCTAAGTTTATTGGCCTAATAACTGCTTCAGTTCTACCTTCGAGTTTGTTGATTCGTTCTTAGGGTCTTAAAAGCTTTCAAGTGGCCATCCAGGGCACAAAAATGGGTCTCTGTCTTCCTGGAAGAAAGAGTCAGGAACAGGAGGAGGTCATGGAACACAGGACTCGTGGCCTCCATAAACATTTTCTCCTTTGCCATGAGACCAGACACACTGGATGGTGCCCGGCTGCCACTCCTGGATGTTGTGACCAAAGATTCTGTAGAAGAAGCCTGAACAAAAAGAGGGAAATGTAGGACAGAATTTCAATTTGTCATGGACGCCAGACTTTTCGAAGGTGTAAAGTTTTCTTCTGTACATACAGTTGTGGCAAAAGTGAAATTGTTCACCTATGGCTCTTCTATCCATGCTTTTGTAACCCCCGCGGATGATTGGATGAAACCATGGAAACAGGGTGTACGAAACACCCGTTTTGCCCTTTCTCTGGAGAGAATCCCCTGGCCATCAAGGAAGAAAGCCCACCACGGGAGCCCGTGTGAGCTCCAGGCTGGGGTGATGGAGGCAGCAGAGGCCACAGCACTGAGCTCAGAGACTGAGCGGAGGAGCACAGGGAGACCATGAAGCAGAGTGGACGCGCAGCCCAAGGGACCGCGTGGCCGAGAGGCTTGCCTACCAGCATGGCCAAGAAGAGGTGTTGTAGACAAAAGAACTGTGTCCACTTTGTAACTGGCTTCTAATAAATCCCCAGAGACACTAGTATGGGTTCTGAGTGGTCACGGCAATGGATTGTGCAGTTCAGCAGAGAACAGTGCGGTGGGAAGGATGGCTGCTGTCAGAATGGGGTAAAGAAGGATGGAGAGTGGAGAAGTGGCTGACCTCTGCCTTGAGGCAATTGCCCTTGGGCTGGTGTGGATTTGTAATTTACCTCTCCCTGCTATAGCTGGAGAGGGTCAGATATGAGCTCCATGCCATTTTCTCCCAAAGCAGTTATCTCTGTGAGTCGAATAGTCTTGTCCAGAGCAGGAGGATGCTATAAGCCCCAGTCCCTAATATTTGAGCATACAGCTACAAACAGACCAAATTTCAAAAGAGGATTGCAGAATTGAGTGAGCTGAACTCTTCCCAGCCTCGACAGCCGCCCAGGACAGGCCTGAGCAAAAGGAAGATGGAATGTCGAGAGCCTTCAGGGTGGCTGGAATGAGCATTACAGGAACTGTCTGGAGCCCGAAGAATTCAGGCAGGTGGGTGGGACATGGAATCGCAGCAAGCCAGAGCTGGTAGAGACGGCAGCTAATCCAATTCTTCTTTTCACAGGGAAAATTTGGATCCCCAGGAGTGAGTCTGTTGCCCAGGAGTCACTTTGTGTTAGTCTGGGTAGACTAGAGAAATAAGTTCATGGAGACTCGTGTGTGTATAAGAAAGAGCTTCATACACAAGAGTAATTCAACGTTGAGAAAACATCCCATCCCAGGCCAGATCAAGTCCCTAAGTCCGTTATCAGTCCATATGTCCAATACCAATCTATAAATTGCTCTTCATATTCACAAAACACACGCAATGATGCCAAATACAGGAAGATCACAGACCAGTGAGTGGGAAGTCTTGAGGATCCAGTGGCGTTGTAAGTATCTCAGCACTGGCAGTGGTCTCCACGTGGTTCCTTCAGCTCCAGAGCTCTGACTGCCTCAGCATAGCGTCATTTGGCTTCTCCTGGGAAATGTCTCGCAGGGAGTGAGCAGAGAGAGAGAAAGTGTCTCCCACTTCCAAGGAGGATCCAGTGGTGATAGGGACCAAGGGGTCTCCACGTGGCTCCTTCAGTTCCAGAGCTCGGACTGCATCAGCATAGCTCCATCAGGCTCGTCATCAGTAAGGTCTCCCAGGAAGTGAGCATGTGTCCCATCTCCAACGAGCTATTTATCTCCTTAGCACCTCCAAATGAAGTCCTCAAGCTGTGACCTGATTGGCAGGCTAGACTCCACCCCTTCACTCTTAAGTCTCAAATTGACAGCAGATTATGTAACTACCACCATCATGTTGAGAAAGGGAAAATGGGGCTTGTAGATCAGGTACAAGAAGTTAGTTCAAGACCTTCTATTCTTCCAGGGGCTTTCCAAGAAGACGTCACAAAAAGGATGCTATTGTGCTGATGGATCCTGGCTCAAAGCAGCGACTACCAGGGGGAAAGTTCACCTATTTTTGACTATGGAAAGACATTTGACCATATGGTTCATAGCAAATTATGGATAGCACTGTAAAGAAGAATTCCAGAACACTTAATTGTGCTCACGTGGAACCTGTGTATATGTACCAAGAGGCAGTTATTCAAACGGAACAAGGGGGTACTGCATGATTTCAAGTCGGGAAGAGTGCGCATCAGGGTTGCATCCTTTAACTATACTTACTTGCTCTGTATGCTCAGCAAATAATCTAAGATGCCAGATCATATGAAGAAGAATGTGAAACTGGGACTGGAGGGAGGCTAATTAACAACCTGCAATATGCAGATGACACAGCCTTGCTTGCCGAAAGTAAAGAGAATTTGAAACAATTGAGGAAAAGCAGATACTACAGTCTTGGATGGGGATTACAACTCAATGTAAAGAAAACAAAAAAAATCCACAATTGGACCAATAAACAACATCATGAGCAACAGAAAAAAGAATGAAGTGCTCAAGGATTTTATTTTCCTTGAATCGACAGTTCCCTCGGTCCCTGGAAGCTAAGCAACGTCACTTCTGAGATTGGTTAGAAAAAGACAGAGCCGTCTGACTTGCTGGTCTCTCTCCCTTTCTCTTTTCCTCTTTCAGTCTTGCTCTGGAGGAAGCACACTTTCCTTGTCCACAGGGCAAGGAGCGAATCTTTATAACCAACAGCAGTAAGGTGTTGAAGCCAGTCAGCCTCCAGGAGACTGAGCATGTCCTCTTGGAGAGCCCCCCTGAAGATGCAGCCCCGCCACCGCCCTGACTGTGCTGTGCTCAGAACCTGGAGAGCAAATGCTAATTTAAGCCTCTAAGGTGGGGGAGGACCTGTTGCCCAGCAACAGAAACTTACCAGTCACCTTCTCTGGCCTGGGAACTCAGCGGGTAGCATGCACGCACAGAGGGGCTACAAAGTGAGGTTTGTGATTCCCACAAACACATTTGTGACGCAAGTGCGTGGCACCATGAAAAACATCCAAAAGGACCAAAGAAGCGCTTAGAAATTAAATATACGACAGCAGAAATAAAATTATCAGTTGATTCTCACGGCTCAACATTCAGCCAATAACACCAGGGAGGAATGCATTCTTGAGGATAATTCACCGCAAGAGAGCAAACGGAGAGCGTTTACCCAGTGATAAAGCTCAGAGGGCAGGAAGGGTAGGAAAGAAAGGCCCTGGGAAATGGTAAACATGAGCAAGTGGGAAGAGAGCTGTTACATTCCGTGAGATTTTACAATGAATGTCATGAAACAAACTATGTATGAATCACGGGATGCAAAACCCATTTCTTCTGTAATCTTTAATCCAAATCACTACACACACACACACACACACACACACACACACACGAGATGGGTCCCCCCACCAAAAAAAACCCTGAATTTTTTTCAAAGGTATATATCTAATTTTTTTTTTAACAAAACAACCTTATCACCTTCAAAGTACTCTCCATTACACTTAATACAATTGTCAAGTTTGCGATTCCATCTTGGAAATAGTTTTCAAACGCATCTGTTTTTATGGCTGACAGCAGCTCCCTCGTTTTTTCCTTCACCTCTTTTATGACACCAAATCGCTCTCCTTTCATGTCCCTCTTCACTCACAGAAACAATATGAAGTCACGCAGAGCAAGGTCAGGTGAGTAAGGTGTATGGGGCAAGAGAGGAATGCTGTTTTTGGTTTTTTTTTGCCAAAAACTGGCACACTGAGATAACTGCGTAACATGTACAGGTAGGAGCTGGAAGCAGAGGGAATCCCGGACAGATAACCCCCTCAGGACCAATATTGAGAGTAGCCATACTGGGAGGGGAAGGGGAAGGTGGGGGAGATAGAGGGAACTGATCACAAAGATCTACATATAACCCCCTCCCATCGGGATAGGCAAAAGAAAAGTGGGTGAAAGGAGACATCGGTCGGTGTAAGACATGAAAAATAATTTATAAATTATCAAGAGTTCATGAGGGAGGAGGGGGTGGGGAAAGGAGGGGAATAAAATGAGAAGCTGATACCAAGGGCTCCAGTAGAAAGAAAATGTTTGAGAATGATGATGGCAACAAATATGCTTGACACAATGAATGAATATATCGATTGTGATAAGAATTGTATGAGTCCCCAATAAAATGATTTGAAGAAGAAGAAGGAGGAGAAGGAGGAGGAGGAGAGATAGCTGTGTGAGCAGTAACCTAGTCGTGGTGGCAAAACCAGTCCCCCGTTGGCCACAAGTCAGGTCTTTTTTGTTGCACACTGTTAATGCAATCTTTTCAGAAGCTCTAGATAGAAAACTTGATGAACAGTCTGACCTGGTAGAACAAACTTCAAATGCACTATTCCGCTCAGACTCAAAAAACAAATGAGCATCGGGGCTTTGTTTTTTTTGGGGTGCCCTTTCCTGTGTATGTGTGTGTGTGTGTATATATATACATATATATGATATAAAGAATATATATATATAGAAGATATAAAGAAGATATATATAAAGAAGATATATAAAGAATCGGTTGAAGCACTAGAAGATAAAACTTAATTGTTTTCTCCAAAGGAAAACAGATGGAAACATTAGTTAGGGCTATTGTTAGGAGCTGTCTAGTCGGCTCCGACTCATAACGACTCCACAGCAGAAAGGAATACTTCCTGGTCCGGCATCAACCTCACAAGCGTGATGCTTGAGGGCGCTGTTCCAACCACCGTGTCAACCCACCTTAGTGAGGGTCTGCCTCTTCTCTTCCTGGCCCTCTGCTTTCCCAAGCACGATATCCTTCTCTAGGGACTGATCTCTCCCGATAACTACCCAAAATACGTGAGATGAAGTCTTGCCATTCTGTTCTAAGTAGAACCTCAACTGCACTTCCTAAACAAATTCTTCTGGTAGACCACGGTAGATGCAATATTCTTTGCTAAAACCATAATTCAAAGGCATCCATTATTTTTTCAATCATTTAATTGGGACTCGTACAACTTTTATCACAATCCATCCATCCGTCCATTGTGTCAAGCACATTTGTACATTAGTTGCCATCATCATTCTCAAAACATTTGCTTTCTACTTGAGCCCTTGGTGTCAGCTCCTCAGTTTTTGCCCTCCCTCTCCGCCCCTCCTCCCTCATGAACCCTTGATAATTTATAAATTATTATTTTGCCATGTGCTACACTGTCCAATGTCTCCCCTCATCCACTCCTCTGCTGTCCATTCCCCAAGGAAGGGGCTATATGTAGATCCTTGTAATTGGTTCCCCCTTTCTACCCCATCTTCCCACTTCCCTCCTGGTATTGCCAGTCTCACCACTGGTCCTGAAGGGTTCATCTGTCCTGGATTCCCTGTGTTTCCAGTTCCTATGTGTACCACTGCACATCCTCTGGTCTAGCCAGATTTCTAAAGTAGAATTGGGATCGTGATAGTAAGGGACATGGAGGAAGCATTAACTTGCTAAAGGAAAGTTGTATGTTTCATCGTTGCTACACTTCACCCTGACTGGCTCATCCCCTCCCCGTGACCCTTCTGTAAGGGGATGTCCAGTTGCCTACAGATGGGCTTTGGGTCCCCACTCTGCACTCCCCCTCATTTACAATAATATGATTTTTTGTTCTTTGATGCCAGATACCTGATCCCATCAACACCTTGTAATCACAGGCTGGTGGGCTTTGTTGCTTCTCAGTTAGATGGCACCTTGTTTATCTTCCAGCCATTAAGACGCTAGATGCTATATCTTTTGATAGCTGGGCACCACCTGCTTTCATCACCACATTTGCTTATGCATCTGCTTTGTCTTCAGCGATCATGTACGGAAGGTGAACATCGTGGAATGCCAGTTTAATAGAACAAAGTGTTCTTGCATTGGGGGAGTACTTGAGTAGAGACCCAATGTTCATCTACTACCTTAATACTAAACCTATAAAGAGATGCACATAGATCTATTTCCCCATCATCATGTATAAATATATTTACATATGTGCATGCCTGTATTTAGACTTCTATAAATGTCCTTTGCCTCCTAGTTCTTTCCTCTATTTCCTTTTACTTTCCTTTTGTCCCACTATGATGTTCAGCCTTCATTTGGGTTTCAGTAATGCCTCTCGGTTACATTGCCATTAATCAAGCCCTACCAGGCCTTCCTCTACACCCTCCTCGCCACAGATTTTGGATCACTTGTTCCATCGTCCCCGGGTTTGTCAACACCACTTCTTTTCCCCCACCTCCCCCTCTCCCATGTCCCCCAGAACTGTCAGTCCTGTGTTTTCTCCTCCAGACTGTGTATCCCACCTATCTCATCTAGATAGACCTGCAGAGACAATAATATGCACAAAAACAAGATAGGACAAAACAAAACAACAAAAGCACAATGACACACAAAAAGAAAAGCCTATAAATAGTTCAAAATCTGTTTGCTGACCTTTAGGAGTGTTTTCTGGTTGAGTCTGATGGGGTGCCACATCCTGGACCCCAAGTCTATTTTTGGTACACCCTCAGGACATAACCTGCTCCGCTCCTCCCTGCTGCCCTGCTGCATGCCCTCAATGCTTTGCCTCAGTGTGGTGGAGTCAGATTGGGCACAATTCCCACACTGTCTCCAGTGCTGTCCCCGCAGGGCTTTGGGTCAGTGAGGGATGTCGTGTCTCGTAGTGGGGCTGGCCATATGGTCTTCTCTGTGCATTGGCTGCTCTGAGCAGGGATATCATCCTCAAGGCATGGTGGGCCAGGATGCGCTCCACCCTCTCTTCCTCCCACTTCATGTGCTCCCATGTGCTCTGATCAGACATGTCCCTCTCCCTGAACTATAGCTTTAGTGCTGTCTTCTGAAGTAAATTCTTCTGGGGGATTCATTCTTAAGAAAATGAGAGCACCACCTAATAGGAGGTCCAGAACTGATTTTATTTTTAATGGAGGTAAAGAAACTGTCACTGAATTGATTCCATTTTTCTTTTCTTTCAAGGATTAAAAGACAGAGTTTCTGGTTGAAATGACCATGGCATGCCAAGCACAATAGAATAAAACAGCCCCCTACTGAAGAACATCATGAAATATTAAAATAAGAAGGTCTTACACATTAAAAATTTTTATTGTAGATTTGAATAAGGTTTGCTGAGCACATTATCCATTTAAAAATCATTTTATTAGGGGCTCATACAACTCTTATCACAATCTATCCATACATCAATTGTGTAAAGCACATTTGTACATTCATTGCCCTCATCATTCTCAAAACATTTGCTCTCCACTTAAGCACCTGGCTCCTCATTTTCCCCCTCCCTCCTCCCTCCCTCATGAACCCTTGATAATTTATGAATTATTATTTTGTCATATCTTACACTGTCCAACATCTCCCTTCACATCGGCAATCATTAGTCTTGTCTACTGCTGCTTTTTGAAGTAACCTTTAGCCTATTTCTTTGTGTTTATTCCCCTTCTGTTTTATCTTCCTCTGATAATGGGCCTAGGGGAGCTGCCGCCCCAGAATCAAACAGAGGTGAGGAGGGCCGGCCCAACAGGCCCTTGCACTGTCCAACGTCATATCTTGCCCTGTCCAACGTCTACCTTCACCTACTTTTCTGTTGTCCGTCCCCCAGGGAAGAGGTTATATGTAGATCCTTGTAATCGGTTCCCCCTTTTCACCCCACCCTCCCGGTATCACCAACACATTATCCATTTTACATTCAACAAGTCATACCCATGGTGCATCATCTCATTCATTGTAATACATTCAGTGCAACAACACTGTGTTAGTCGGGGTGGACTAGAGAAACAAACCCATAGTCACTCATATGTGGTAAGAAAGAACTTTATCTACAAGACCAGTTGAATATTGAGAAAACAGCCCAGACCAGATCAAGTCCATAAATCCAATATTAGCCC
The DNA here is from genome assembly GCF_050624435.1 of Tenrec ecaudatus. Taxonomy (NCBI): domain Eukaryota; kingdom Metazoa; phylum Chordata; class Mammalia; order Afrosoricida; family Tenrecidae; genus Tenrec; species Tenrec ecaudatus. Next base: position 40,492,580 of record NC_134537.1, on the reverse strand, counting down.
ATATGTACAACACCAATTTATAAAGTTCTCTTCAGACTCACAAAACACATGCAATGACCCTGGATGCAGGAAGAGCACAGGCTAGTGGGCAGGAAGTCTTGTGGATCCAGTGATGTAAGCATCTCAGTGCTGGCAGGGGTCTCCATATGGCTTCTCCAGCTCCAGAGGTCTGGCTCCATCAGCCTCTCTCCACGTGTCTTCTCCACAGGGATGTCTCACATGGAGTAAGCCATGAGAGAATGTGTCTTCCACCTCCAAGGAGGTACACTGGAGCTCCAAGAATCCTCAGGAGAAGGCCAAGCCCACATTGGCTACAACCTCATTGACAGGCTAGACTCCACCCCTTCACTCTTAATCCTCTCAAATTGACAAACGATTACATAACTACCACAATCACCCATCCCACCTTCTCCTTGTGTTTCCTCTCTCCATTCTTGCTTCCTTCCGAACCTTTCCGAACCTTTCCTTGGGTGAATGCTGCCACTTTGATGGCAAATGGTTGACTATTCTAAGGTGTGCACATCTTACTAGTCTTATTCCCCGCCCCCACCCCCTTCCAGACCTGTCTATTATTTGGCCGAAAATTAAGCTACCGTGGTGAATTCCATCCCAGAGCTGAAGGGTGACCAAAAATCATACTCTCTGTTTCTCTAGTCTAGATCTGAACAACAAGCCTGGTCTCTGATGATTTTGAATTTTGTTCCATATTTCCTTCCCACTCTATCCAGAACCTTCTAATGTGACCCCTTTCTGAACTCAAGTTGGTAGTGGTAGGCAAGCACTATCTAGTTCTTCTGATACTGGGTTTATGGAGACTGATGCTCATGTGGTCCATGGGTCCATTCAACTAAGTGTTTCCATCTGGTTTTCATCACTCTCCTTTCCTCCTGATGGGAGAGAACAAGAGTTGCCTCTTAGATGGTTGCTCATAAGCTTTTAAGGCACCAATCACGTCTCACCAGAGTAGGCGGTAGCACATTCTCTTTGAGGACTATGGTATGCCAACTGACCTTACTGCCCGCCCCCTCTCCCCCCAACTACGATCCTGAGACCTCAAGCCCAGAGGCTCATTCTCTCAGGGTGTTTGGTTATAGCCAAGAAGTTTTCAAGATTTTGCCTCCCTATATAGCCCCTATATCTGCAGCAACGGTAAATGTCCAAATGTAACTCTCTTCCAGACATATGTATTTGTGAGCGTTCTCCCACTCTCCTTCCCACATCTGTTCACCCTGCACGTCACAGGGATCGCAGGGCTGTGTGGGCAAGTGAATTTGCGTCTGTTGGCTGTACCGCTTGAGCCCTTCTCCGTGTCTTCCTGTCTCCATCAGTCATGTTTTCAGACTCCACTCCGATGGCATATGCCCTTCCCCTTCATCCGAGTTCTTGACGTCTACGCGACTGTCTTTCCATTGGCGTGTTCTGTGACAACACCGTTCTTCTCACTTCATCCTTGTCTCCATTACAAACTGATATCTCTGGTTCCCTATTTCAGTTTTTAAAAAAATTTTTTAGACATTTATTTTCTGTTGAGCCCTTGGTGCCAGCTCCTCTGTCCTCCACCTCCCTCCTCTCTCCTCATGGCCCCTTGATAAATTATTATTATTTTACTGTCTCATACAACTCCTGTCTCCCTTTTCCCATGGTTTCTGTTGTTCATCCCCCTTGGGGTGGGGGTGGTTATGTGTCAAACATCACAATAGGTTTCCCCTCCACTCCCCACCTTCCCCCTGCCCTCCTGGTATTGCTAGGTTTCCTGGATTCCGTGTGTTGTGAGCTCTTACATCTTATCCATACCTGTGTACTTGCTCTGGTCTAGCCCACAGTGAAAGGCAGTAGTTGGGTCATGAGGGGTGAGGAAGCCTAATGGGGGCCAACGAAACCTCCAGGAACCAGAAAAATATTGTGTGTTTCATCAGTGCTTTACTGCACCCAGATTGACTCATACCTTCCCTGTGACCCCTCTGTGAGGTGTCCCATTGTCTACAGATGGGCTTTGGGTCTCTTCTCTGACCCCACTTGTTCTCAATGATATGGTTTTGTTTGTTTGGGGTTTTATGATGCCTGTTATCTGGTCCTGGCGACACCTCATGATCACACAGGCTGGTGTGCTTCTTCAATGTGGGCTTGTTGCTTCTCTACTAGATGGCCACTTGTTTAACTTCAAGCCTTTGAGATGCCAGACATTATATATTTTAATAGCCTGGCACCATCCGCTTTCTTCACCACATTTGCTTATGCACACATTTGTCTTCAGCAATTGTGCCAGGACAGTGAGCATCACAAAATGCCAGGTTGTTAGAACAAAGTGTTCTTGCCTGGAGGCAGGGCATGAGGAGAGACCCAAAGTCCATCCACAGCCTCAGTGTATTGCCAGATAAATATGTGTACATGGGCCAACACTTCTATTGTTATGAATGCATGGGTTAACATATGTACACGCCTATGTTTACAGCTCTATCCATATCTTTGCTTCCTAGATCATTCCTCTGTTTCCTTTCGCCTTCCTCCTGCCTCACCATGCGTGCCCTATTTCAACCTCTTAGTAATTCCGCTCAGCTAGAATGCTGCTGCTCCAACACCACCAGGATCTCTACGTCCTTGTTGTTAATGATTTTTAAAATCATTTTATTGGGAGTTCGTCCAGCTCTTATCACAATACATACATACATACATTGTGTCAAGCACATTTGTACTTATGTTGCCATCATCATTTTGAAAACATTTTCGTTCTACTTAAGCTCTTGGTATCAGCTTATTCCCGCCCCCCTCCCTCCCTCATGAACCCTTGATAATTTAAAGTTTGTTTGTTTTTATTCATATCTTACATTGACCAATGTCTCCCTTCACCCACTTTTCTGTTGTTTGTCCCCCTGGGAGGGGGTTGTATGTTGATCATCGTGATTGGTTTCCCCTTTCTCCCCCCACCTTTCCCTTCCCCTCCTGGTATTGCTACTCTCATGATTGGTCCTGAGGGGTTTCTCTGTCCTGGATTTCCTGTGTTCCAGCTCTTATCTGTACTCGTGTACATGCTCTGGTCCAGCTGGATTTGTAAGGTAGAAATGGGGTCATGATAGTAGTGGGAGGAAGCATTAAAGAACTAGAGGAAAGTTGTATGTTTCATCCGTGCTATACTGCACCCTGACTGGCGTGTCTCTTCCTTGTGACCCTAGAACTTTAAATCTTTAAAAGAGAAGACGGCCTCATCTTTCTCCCTTGGAACAGATGATGGGTTTGAACTGCCAACCCAACATTTAACCCACTGCTCTATTGCTATGAATCAGAATCGACTAGATAGCTGTGGGTTATGAAGAATGTACAGCAAAGAGCTCAGTGATTTCGGCTCCCATTATCTTAGGAAGCTACTGTAAGATGTGTTTTATCAAAATAAGGGGACAAACCAAGAAGACAGAACAAATAGGATCTAGGGAATAAGAACAAGGAACAAAGAGACTCTTTGGGGAGAACCCAAGATAGCAGGACACACAGTCCCAACTGAAGCAGGTCAGAAGGGTCAAGTACAGTTTGGTTGAGAGCATAGGACTGGTCTAATGCCTCAGGATTTAGAACATATTGACTAGAAATGTACCCAAATAAGAGAGTGTGGAATACACAGAATGCTAAGCAAATGAAAAACTGCGACAATTATTAACTCTAGGAGAAACAAAATGTTATGCAGGAAAAAAGTAGTTCTAGTATTACTACATCCGCTGTGAAGAGAGTTTACAGAGTCATAAAACTATAAACACTGACTGTTGATTCAAGCAAAAGTAGGGTGTAACTAAGCTGAGAGGAATGGGGCTAGTAATGTGCTGTGGGGGTAGGGTCAAGGAGAGTGCACATGAGCTGAACCTTAATTTCCCAATATGAAAATCAATAGATAAAGAGTCCGTTGAAAGTGGTTGCCTCTAAGGGGAGCTGGGTCGCTGGACACTTGCTTCTTACAGAACTCTTTACTTTGTAAACGATGGGCAAGTATAACTCAATCAAAAGTAACACGACTATAAAACCAGCCCACAAATTCTACACGCAGAAGGTGATCAATAAATATGAACCGTTACAATTCCTACTGTGCAAAGCCTTTCGCCAGACAACGTGATATACTTGCAGGTGAATATGATGTATTAAGATACTGTATATACTTGTGTATAAGCTGAATTTTCAGTTTACACTACCTCAGCTTATACTCGAGTGAGGGTCCCACTTACCTGTTTTCTGGTGCAGTGCAGGTGTTCTCCGGTCTCTCCCACTCGCCTACAGGCACCTGCAGCTTCTTTGGGTGGTCTAATGACTGCTGATATCACCTCTCTCCTTTTCTCCTGCACGCCTGCAGGCTCTGTGTTGTCCGTGCTTTATTGGGCAAGAACCTACCTGCGTCTGTGTGCTGGTCCCTGGGGCGCACCGCATCCTTGTCAGATCAATGTCAGATGCGGCCTCTTCTCCCACTCTTCTCCAGGGCTGTGACCAAGGACGTGGCTGTTACAGTCTTACCCATGCTTGGTCACGTCCCCTTTGCTCCACCCAAGCATTGCTGAATACAAGTACTGGTATATCTCTGGTCTTTGATATACAGTACAATTATTTACAGTACTTAGTCTGCTATTTTTAATTTTCTTATTAACCCTTATCTGGACCCAGTGTTGACTATGCTTGCAGAGAGAAGCCAGTGTTAGGGCTCATACATGCTGCATTACATACGCACCATGTTACTGCATGTGTTGCATTAGCACTTCCCATACGTAGGTGGTAATGCTGCATTTGCAACGCAGTGCGTATAGTATGAGCCCTGACACAGGCTGCTCTATGCACAGTCATGTCATCACATTCTGGAATATCATCGGCCTACAGTGGGCCTCAAACTATACAAGCTGCATTGTGGACCTGCAGTGAGGCAGCATGCGCAGCAATGCAGCACATGCAGTAACAGGCTGTATAGTTGTTGTTGATACCATGTTGTTTTTCCTGACCCTCTTTTCCACTTACAGAACTAGTTTTCTGTTTTTCTTTGAAATAAATATTCCCCTAGGCTTATACTCAAGTCAGTAACTTTTCCCAGTTTTTTTGTGGTAAAATTAGTTGCCTCGGCTTATATTTGGGTTGGCTGATACTGGAGTATATATGGTACTTGATTACAAATAACAAAATCTCAACTCCAACCAATAAAAGTGATGCAAATGTGATTATATTTATGTTATGCTATCAAGAGGTTAAAAGACACAAGCTCCAGATGTGGCTGGATCCAGGTGTTGACACAGTACCAGCAGAGATCATCCTCTCTCCATCTCTCGGCTCGATTTCCTCTGTGTTGGCGTGACTCTTTAGCACACTCTTCTCACACATTGCAAGGTGGCCTCCAGTAGCTCCTGGCTTCTAGAGATTTTAATAGGAGAACAGGCCCTCTGCCTGGAATAGACACGTTGATCTGGCTTGGGTCACATGTCTACCCTGAACAGATTGCTGTGGCCAAAGGAATCCAGCAGTCTGATGGCCGGAGCTTGAGTCATGAGTCTAATCCTGGGACTGTGGGCAAAGTCGGGGTGGAGTGGTTCGACCCCGCGTGCTGCTTTGGGGAAGGGGGAGAACACACGGTGTACAGCCAACAGCTGTCTTGGTGCCGATGTCCTGGGACTGAACACAGTGCTTTCTCTCATCAGCAGGAACCACTGGTGAGAAGCCATTCGCCTAAACCCTGCATAGCTCTCTCATTCCCTCTGTTTCATGAGAATCCTTCAGGAGTTACCGACATCTCCCTTGTTCCCACACATTGTCATCTTCAGAGGAAGCCGCCCTAGGTCCTACAGTGTGACAGCTCCCAGACTCCTCGTTTTCCTGCCTCCCTTTCCCTGGGGGCTAAGCATGATCAAGATGTGGAACCCAAATGTGGTGCCCAGAGCTGCAGGAAACTCCAGATGAGGCCTGAACAGTCCAGAGGCCAATGGGATGCTCAGCTCATTTCCCTTTGGCGTAGAGCAACTTAAGGATAGGCTAGCTTTTCTTTGGCGTTGCCATGTATTGTTGGCCGTGGTCTCTTAGGCCCACAAAGATAATCTGAGGCCAGGCCAGAAAGAAGGAAAAGGAGAAGTTGATCTGTGCTCCCGGGCGAGATTCACAGGTTCCAGCAAGGAGTCAGTGAAGTCGCACTTCCTGGGAAGGAGGGGAGATCAGAGAAATTGCGCCTGTCTGTGGTGAAGAGCAAGTTTTTAAGCTGGTCAGGAGGATAAACAAAAAGGGAGGGGGCAGGAACTGCAGCTGCAGGGGCTTAAACCGTATTCATCTGTGAAATTCCGAGGTAGGATTTAGCTTCTCTTCCTAGAATCCAGAAGTGTAACAGAAAATACTCAGAAACATTCATACAACACCTGCAGAACACCCCGTCCGTGAATGTAATTGCATCAGACAGATGACAGCTGATTCGGGGTCTAGAACAGGCTGGCACCCACTCTCTCCAGTGAGGCCCAGAGGGTGGCTGCTTGCCTGCTGCTGACGGACATCAGCTTGCTGAGCAATGTTATGGACTCCAGGCGTAATTGTCCTTGCTGCCAGTTCATCAAACGTCAAAGATCCTGGGCCACCAGCAGTTCCTGACTCCTGCAGTCATGTGAAGCCTCTCATTTGTTGATCCCTGACGACATGTCTAATGATTCACAACACAAACTTGGCTTATGTCACGCAACAGTGAACAGTCTCACCACATTGTTCAAGGACTCATGGGACAATAGCCCAAACAGGTTCAAAGCAGTGAATATAGACGCCATCCATTCATCATCTCCAGTCAATACTGTGCCATTATGCCTTTATGTCATCTTCCTGGCTGCTCGGCACTGGTGTCAGGGTCCTGCGTAGAATTCCAGTGCCGTGTTCACAGGTCCAGCCACACAGGTGATGGTGCTAGCTCAATGGTTACTGATGACTATTCTCAATCCTGTTGACAAGTATGATTCGACCAGGATCTTAACACCTAAAAGATGAGATTTTCAAGTCCCAGGAAGCATCTTTCTTCAAGAAAGAGAGTAGAGAATGGCTTGTTTATGGCACAGCCGAGGCCCTGAGCCCAGAAGGTAACTGCAGCAGCATCTTCAAACCTGGCACCCGCAGTCCTGTACCTGGCAGCAGAGTCACCAATCATGCTAAGCTAGAGAGTAAGAAACATATTCAGGGCCCCCCAAAAGCACGCTCAGGGCAAAGCCCCACAGATCTACAGTGCAGAACATACAACCGCATGTCCCTAGACATCACCAGAGAGGTGTCTGTCTGACCAAGTGTCACAGACATGGAAGAAGCCAGTCATCTTCAGAAGGTCCAAGCGGAGGGTTCTTTTTGTTTTGTCTTTTTCAACTCAAACCCACAAACCTACCTGCTCTTCACAACAAACAAGAAACCAACACAAAGCCAAGAAAGAAAGAAAGAAAGAAAGAAAGAAAGAAAGAAAGAAAGAAAGAAAGAAAGAAATCTGCAGGAGATAATTTCCGAGCTGCTGTGATATGCAGATTAGACTCGCCAAGGTATTTGGAAAGGAAGTGACAAGGACAGCAGAGCAAAAGACAGAATGATACTTTTTTGTGGAATGAGCAGAGTATGAGCGGGAGTTGAGGTTGCCTGTAAGACATGGAAACAAAAGGGGGAGTAAGTTTTTTGAAATGCCTATCAAGGGGACTCTTGAAATAAGAAGTGTCCCTTATGGAGACTGGAAAGAGTGACATGTGGAAGAGCTAATTTATTACAGGGGAGGGAAGAGAAACAGCAAAGGCATGGAAGGTTTGTGTTTGTTTATAAAATCCTTATCCGATATCTTGATTTTAAATTGTGCAACAATATCTTCAGAGCAGAGTTAGTTAATGTGACTTTTTTCTCATTGAGTACTTCAGTAAGTTGGGATGAGAAAGCTCAAGAAGGGTTGATCAGAGTGAGACCAAGACAAATAGAGGTACCATTGCTTAAGGGCTTCACAGGTGGTTCTGAGGGGGTTATAAGAAAACTAATGCACCAACATAAGTGAACCTTGAACGTACACCAAATACAAGGAAATGGTCATAGAAGACCACCTACCAGGACTCCATTTATATTAATATCGAGAGAATATAAAAAAATCTCGCGAGGAAAAAAGACTAGCGGCTGCTGGAGTTGCAAGAGGCGGAATCGAGGAGTTACGGGCACAGGTTTATTTTTGAAGTCATGAACAGGTTCTACAACGAATCAGTGCTTGCAGATCCTAACCTCGTAAAAACTATTGAGCTAGCTCAATAAAGCTTTTTATTTTTAATGACTAAATACTTTCTATTCAGGAAAGGAAGAAATAATTATGTAAAACCGCTGAATAGAAGGTTTGAAAGGGTTCGAGAAGACAAAGAAAAGATTATAATGAAGTACGCAAAGACCTAGAGTTAGGAAACCACAAGGGAAAAAGATACTATTTTTAAGCTGAACGAACAGAAGGAAAAATCCAAGCCTCAAGTTGAACTATTGAAGGATTCTATGCGCAAAATGTTCGACAAACGGGAGCATCAAAAGAAGTGAAAGGAATGCCAAGAGTCACTGTACCAAAAGGATCCACACTCACCCATGTTAGGAAGTAGCATATGATTAAGCACTGATAGTACTGAAGGAAGAAGTCCAAGTAGCACTGAAGACATTGGCAAAAACCATGACTCTTAGAATTGACAGACTACCAATTACGATGTTTCACTACAGGGATGCTACACTGGGAGTGCTCCCTCAATTTGGAAAGCAAATACCTGGTCAACTGAGAAGATATGCATATATTTGCCTATTCCATACAAAGGTAAACATAACAAATTATTATTTTTTCTTTTCTTCATTAATCATTTTATTGGGGACTCTTACATACCTTATAACAATCCATAATTCAGTTGTATTAAGCACACTTGTACATATGTTGCCATCATCATTTCCTAAACATTTCCTTTCTACTTGAGACCTTGGTCATAACAAATTATTATAGATAACAATGAGAAGAATGATCAACATAACCACACACACAGGGGGGCAAACAACAGAAACCTTGGGGGAAGGGAGACAGTGGTTGGTGTAAGACATGAAAATAATAATAATTTATGATTTATCAAGAGGTTGCGAAGGTGGGGGGAGAGGAGCTTATATCAAGGGTTCAATAGAAAGTAAATGTTTAGAAAATAATGATGGCAACATATGTACACATATGCTTGATACAATTTATGTATGGATTGTTATAAGAGCTGTAAGATCCCCCAATAAAATGATCTTTAAAAAAAGAATGAGAACTTCGGAATACCTAATAGTCCTACAGAACCTGAATAAAGACAATAGGCAGTGCTCGCTTCGGCAGCACATATACTAAAATTGGAACGATACAGAGAAGATTAGCATGGCCCTTGCGCAAGGATGACACGCAAATTCGTGAAGCGTTCCCTATTAAAAAAAGACAAATAGGCAGTGTTTATGCACCCATTTCATCTTCAGCAATTATGTTGGGAAGGTGAGCATCACAGAATGCCAGGTTATTAGAACAAAATGTTCTCATGTTGAGGGAGGACTTGAGTAAAGGCCCAATGTCTATCTGCTACCTTCATACTTAACCTATGACTATATGTACATAGACCTATATCCTTATTGTTATATATTTACACATATGCATGCTTATATTTAGACCTCTACAAATTTCTTTCGCCTCCTACTTCTTTCCTATATTTCCTTTTTCTTTCCTCCTGTCCCACTATCACGTTTGGCCTTCATTCGGATCTCAGGAATTCCTCTTCGCTACATTTCACTTGATCAAACCTCATCATGAATTCTATGCCCTCCTCGTCATAAATTTTAGATCCCTCGTCCTCTCCCATGTCTCCCCAGAACAGTCAGTCCTGTTGTTTTCTCCTAGGGATTGTTTATCCTGCCTATCTTATGTAGACAGACATACAGGGAAAAAAGGAAGAAAGAAATCAAAAAGGCTATAGTTAGTTCCAGGTCTGTCTGCTGACCCTTATGAATATTTTTCGATCAGGTCTATTGCTTACTCTGGGACTTCATTGCTTTGCTCCCCTTGTTGCTCTGTTGCACTCTCTTTGAGTTTCACCCCAGTGTGTGTGTGTGTGTGTGTGTGTGTGTGTGTGTGTGTGTGTGTGTGTCTGTGTCTGTGTAGGGGGGGTGAGTAGCCACAGGCACACACCCTCCACCCCAAAACCCAATCTGACCTGCCATCCCAATCGAGAGCAGGAAGGGCACGCTGAGCCCTTCCCACTCCATTTTTTTTGAGGGGGAGGGTAGATGTGGAGTATTTCTTTCTTTCTTTTTTTTTTTTTTAACATTTTATTAGGGACTCATACAACTCTTATCACACCTCCCACTCCATTTTGAGCGATCCTACAGATACCTCTCCCTGGACACCGAGGCAAGCACATCCAGGTTATAGGGTTGAGGAGGTTGAGGAGGAAGGCCATAAGGTGGCATGACTCGGAGCTTGGGCTTTGGAATGAGACAGATCTGTGTGACTTTGAGCAGCTTTTCTTGAATTCTATTTTATTCACCTGTAAAATGTGAATGAGTAACATCCAGCTCTGGGTGGTGGAAATAGTTAATACGTTCAGCTGTTTGAGTCTGCCTAGACAACCTTCTGGAAAATTAATCAATAAAAACCCTATTGAGCTAGCATGAGCCCATACGCGCATCCCAATCTGCACCACAGCACCGTTCACGACAGCAGGAAGATGAAAACAACTTAAATGCCTATCAGTGGAAGCATGGATAAAGAAACTGTGGTCCGTACACAACGGAACACCACGATCATCGAGAATAATGATGACCTTGTGAAGCACCTCATGGCACCGAGGGACTTGCTGAGTGAAATCAGTCAATCCCCAAAGGACGGGGATTGTATGACATCACTGTTAATAATGGAGACTTGAAGGCAAAGCTTTTCTTTAAAAAAAACCACCTCACTATCATCGGAGTCAATACTGACCCATAGTAACCCTATAGGTCAGAATAGAACTGCCCCTATGGATATCTGAGGCCGTAACTTTAGGGGAGAAAGGTTTTTATGCCAAAAGGAAAATACTTTGATGGTAACTGGTCGGGGGAGGGGGAAGGAGGAAGGGGAGCAATCGGTTAGCAGGGACTCAGTGTTCACTTGGATGCTGGGGGGTGGGGGCATTACATTATTCTCTAAGAGGGAGAAGAGAAACCGAAGTGGTGGGTGGAGGGGAGAAGGACAAGCTGTCGGGAGGCTTGATGAGCAGTTTAAGTTGTTGAATGCAAAAGTGATGATGTGAAATGTAAACCCCCACCTAATTCACAATAAGTTTTTTAAAAAAAACCCAACCCAACCCTGTGGAGCACAATTCTAGCCTGACGCACATGAAGTTGGAGTCAGAATTGACTCAAAGCAACTGGACAGTATGGTGACCCTCCTGATCAGGAAGGAACGACAGAGAACTAACTGGTCAAGAACGGACGTAGCCCGAGGAAGCAGTAGCTGTAACCACGATTGCTGCTGCTCCTTTATATCTACTTCACATCCTCACCGTACGCTGTAGGCAAGTTTGTCAATGCCCCTGAACGTCCGTCTCCACGCTTGCAAAATGGGAAACCCACATCTTCAAGTGCTGTGAGTGTGTGTCTGGCCAGCCCAGAGCCGGGGGCACAGCAAGTGTAATAAACAGCAGCTTCGTCTTCTCCTTCCGGTCAGATGAGCATCACCTCCTTCCCTCCCAAGGTGATGTGGGCTGGATAGGACCCACTCTAAGGAGCCTCAGGGGAGAGGCCCTGACTTATAAGCTTGTCTTGATAAGGATTGGCACAGTGGCTAAGAGGTTGGTTGCTAATTGAAAAATCATCCGTTCAAGCCCACCAGCTGCTTCCTGAGAAGAAAATGTGATCGTCTGCATCGTCAATATGCAAAACCCTGTAAAGCAGTGGTTCTCAACCTTCCTCATGCCGTGACCCTTTCATAGAGTTCCTCATGGTGTGGTGCCCCCCAACCATAAAATCGTTTTCATTGTTTTGCTACTATTATAAATTGGACGACCCCTGTGAAAGGGTTGTTTGACCCCCCCCCTAAAAGGGTCGTGACCCACCGGTTGAGAACCGCTGGTGTAAGGGCAATTCAACTCAACCGCAGTACGTTTGGTTTTTAATTTTTAGAGACTCTGCATCATTTTAAAATAATAGTTGCAATTGGCATATATGAAGGGGCTTCAAAAAGTTCATGGGAAATTGAATTAGAAGATAGTAGAATTTTTCATGAACTTTTTGAAATCCCCTTTGTCTATCTTTGACCTCCAGGCCAGTTCTTTAGACTACTTATCAAGTCACTATTAAAAACAATCACAGTTTAATTGACATGTAATTAAACTGTTTAAGTATATTAAGAATAGTTGCGCAATCATCCCCACAATCCGTTTCACAACAGCTCTCCTGCCATCATCCTAAACTACTTGTCCAGTTACTGTCGCTATAGAGTTATCGATCCTGGATTTCATACCAAACACAGCAACAGTGACAAAATGCCTCCACAAGAATAGCAAAATAAAACAGAGGAAAACCTCAATTGAGAAGAAAGCAGAAAATAATAAAAACTAGGACAAATTTAAAATGAGCCCAAAGGGAGAACAAATGCTAAGGTGTTGAATTTTAACTTAAGGACCTCTGCATTAATACAATCTGCAATTCATTCGGTCTGATAGCACGGCTATTCAGACCCTTTGTCAATGATCAGAGGGGATTCACCAGAGGCTTAGTCCCTGTGGGGGGCTCTGCAGAGGGATTTTGAAGTTTCCTTGTCAGCCATAGCTTGCCTTTCAGATGAGAGAGCCAGGTTCGATTCCCAACCTCAGATCCAGCCACCACCTGCCTGTTTATCAATGGAAGCTTGCATGAGCTACTTGGCCTGGTGATCTATTCTGCAAAGCAGCCCATGAAAGCCCATGGGTCACAATCACAGGGGTGGCACAGACTGTCCTGCGTGGGGTCACCAGGAGTGCGGGCAGACTTAATGACAGATGCCAACCACCTCTCCTTCCTTGAGCTTTGTTGAGGAGCCCTGGGCTGGCTCTCAGGAAGCCTCCTAGGATCCTAGACTTCCTCTGGCTGGGGAGGCCCCAGTCATGAGAAATTCTCCCTTTGAAGGTCGGGCCACCTGCAGACCCTGGCTGTGTGAATTCAAGATCAAGGACTTCCCCTGGGCCACCTGCCCCAGGAGCAGGAAAGGCCCAGCAGAGTCCCAGGAGGAGCCTGTGGCTGAGTCCCCCCCCTGCTGGGCCGGCCCTCCTCACCTCTGTTTGATTCTGGGGCGGCAGCTCCCCTAGGCCCATTATCAGAGGAAGATAAAACAGAAGGAGAATAAACACAGAAATAGGCTAAAGGTTACTTCAAAAAGCAGCAGTAGACAAGACTAATGATTGCCGATGCGAAGGGAGATGTCGGACAGTGTAAGATATGACAAAATAATAATTCATAAATTATCAAGGGTTCATGAGGGAAGGGGAGTGGGGAGGAAGGGAGAAAACAAGAAGCTGATGCCAGGGGCTTAAGTGGAGAGCAAATGTTTTGAGAATGATGAGGGCAATGAATGTACAAATGTGCTTTACACGATTGATGTATGGATAGATTGTGCTAAGAGTTGCATGTACCCCAGTAAAATGATTTAAAAAAAATAATAATTGCCGATGATACAAACACAAAAATCTAAGGAGAAACTCTTTTTTGACTAGAGTTGAGCTATGAGTCAGAATTGACTCAAAGGCAGAGAGTTTAACGTTGGGTTTTATAATGAACTAGTGTGACATGCTGATTGGTCCCATAAAGCAGGATGTATCAGACTCTAGATTCATTGGTATAACATCCGCATGCAAGAGGTTTGGAAATCAACCCAACCAAGATTCAGGGACCTTCCACTTGAGTAAAATTTCTAGGGGCCCAGTGGTGTGGGCATGTCGAGACATTCCTACTAAAGTGAAGAACAAGCTATTGCATCTGCACCCTGCCCCCAACAACTAAACAGGAGGCAAAACGCCTAGTGGGCCTCTGGATGTTGGAGGCAACATATCCCTCATTTGGGTGTTCTACCTCGACCTATCTATCAAATGACATGAAAGGCCTCCAATGTTGAGTGGGGCCCAGAACAAGACAAGGCTCTGCAACAGGTTCAGGCTGCCGTGCAAGCTGCTTTACCCTGGGACCTTATGATCCAGCTGACGTGATGGGGCTAGAGGTGTCAGTTGTAGACAGAGATGCAGTGTGGAGTCTTTGGCAGACCCCTATTGATGAATCACAACGTAGACCATTGGGACTTTAGAGTAAAGTCCTGTCATTCTCTGCAGACAACTACTCCCCCTTTGAAAAACAGTTCTTGACCTGTTACTGGGCCTTGGTAGAAATTGAACGCTTCACCATGGGCCACCAAGTCACCATGAGGCCTGAACTACCTATCATGAACTGGGTATTGTCTAACCCACAGAATCAAAAGTTGGACGTGCGCAGCAACATTCTATTGTTAAATGGGAATGGTATATATGAGATCAGGCCAAAGCAGGACCTGAAGGGACAAGTAAGCTGCATGAAGAAGTGGCCCAAATGCCCACAGTCTCCACTCCTGTCACAGTACCTTCCTTCTCCCAATCACACCTATGGCCTCCTGGGGAGTTCCTTATGATAATTTAACCGAAGAACAGAAAAGTCATGCTTGGTTTACGGATGGTCTGCACGATATGCAGGTGCCACTCGTAAGTGGACAGCAGCAGCACTACAGCCCCTTTCTGGGATCACCCTAAAGGACAGTGGTGAAGGGAAATCTTCCCAATGGGCAGAAGTTGGAGCAGTGCACCTGGCTGTTCAGTTTGTTTGCAAGGAGAAATGGTCAAATGTGAGACTGTATACTGATTCATGGGCTGTGGCTAATGACTTGGCTGGATGGCCAGGGAATTGGAAGGAACATGATTGGAAAATTGGTGACAAGGAGGTGGGGGAAGAGGTATGTGGATAGATCTCTCTGAATGGGCCAAGAAAGTAAAGATAATCTCACATGAATGCTCACCACAGGGTTACCTCTGAAGAGGAGGACTTTAACAATCAAGATGATAAGATGACACGCGCTGTGGAGACTGGTCCTCCTCTTTCCTCTGCCACCCCTGTTATCGCCCAATGGGCACATGAACAAAGTGGACATGGCGGCAGGGATGGAGGTTATGCATGGGCACAGCAACATGGACTTCCACTCACCAAGGCTGACTTGGCCATTGCCACTACTGAGTGCCCCATTTGCCAGCAGCGGAAACCAACATTAAGTCCAAGATGTGGGACCATTCCTTGGGGAGGTCAACCAGCAACCTGGTGGCAGTATGATTACATAGGACCACTTCTGTCATGGAGGGGACAGCGTTGAGTACTTACCGGAATAGACACCTACTCTGGATTTTCCTTCCCTGCACGCAATGCTTCTGCCAAAACTACCATTCATAGACTCACAGAATGCCTCATCCACCGGCATGGCATCCCACATAGCATTGCTTCAGATCAAGGAACTCACTTCACAGCAAATGCAGTGCGGCAATGGGCCCATTCCCATGGATCCACTGGTCGTATCATGTTCCTCATCATCCTGAAGCTGCCGGCTTGATAGAACGATGGAATGGGCACCTAAAGACACAATTACGGCGCCAACTAGGTGGCAACAACCTGCGGGGCTGGGGCAATCTTCTCCAGGAGGCTGTATACACTCTAAACCAGCGGCCAATATATGGTGCTGTGTCTCCAATAGCCAGAATTCATGGGTCCAGGAACCAAAAGGGTGGAAGTCGGAGCGGCACCACTCACTATTACTCCTAGTGATCCCCTTGTAGCATTTTTGTTTCCTGTCCCAGCAACCCTATGCTCTTCAGGCCTGGACGTCCTGGTCCCAAAGGAAGGAACTCTCCCTTCTGGAAACACAGCACAGATTCCACTGAACTGGCAGCTGAGAATGCCTGCTGGCCACTTTGGGCTTCTCATGCCTTTGGATCAACAGATTAGGAAAGGTGTCACTGTACTGAGTGGTGTGATTGATCCTGATTACCAAGGAGAAATTGGACTTGTGCTACATAATGGATAAGAATATGTCTGGAATCCAGGAGATCCCATTGGCCGTCTCTTAGTACTACCATGCCCTGTGATTAAAGTAAACTACAGTAACCCAATTCTGGCAGGACAGCTAATGACCCAGAGTGCTCAGGAGTGAAGGTCTGGGCCACTCCACCTGGCAAAGAACCATGTCCAGCTGAGGTGCTGGCTGAGAGTAAAGGTAATGCAGAATTAGTAGTAGAAGAAGGTAGTTCTACCTATCCGCTACAACCACATGATCAATTGCAAAAGTGAGGTTTGTGGTTGTCAGTTTATCTTCTTTATACATGGTTATTGAATATCTTTCCATTGTTCATGTATGATATACCAGATACAATTAGATTCAGGGTGTTTTCATTTAGATGTATGATAGATGTATGATGTTAGGTATAAGAGTGATTTCATTAATGTCTAGCAATTATATATGGCTAAAGAATTATGTACAGGTAACAAGCCGGCAAGGAGGGGACTGTGATAGGTAGGTCTATTGTGCCAACCTGGCCAATAGGAATATGGGGGATTAATCAGGTTGCAGTTTGATTGGAGGGCAAAGAGATAATGGCTTGGCAAGACCTGCCCCTTACTCTCTTGCTCTTTGGTGATTGAACCAGCATGCGGCTGCTTTAGCTACTTCTCTGCCTCAATTTGTGAGCTACACTACCTGTGGGACAAGCCAAGCCATGGATTATGTTGCTAGAGATTGAGGTTCCTTTGAGACTTGCTTTGTCACGCTGTTGGTATGTACATCACTTGAGCTTGAGGCTGGTGGATCCTGTTGCCTTGCATTGCTTGAGTTCGATATCCCATCCAAGCCTGCTTTGCAAAGCTCACGAGTTGCTGACTGTTGGTGACCCGTCCTGCTGTTTGCTGCCTGTGGGTGGACTTTGCTTGCATTGCCTGAAGGAAGGCTCAGCTGTCTGCTTCCTTGACCTTGGATACAACAGCCCTCATGAGTTGATGGACTTCCAGTATATTAACTGTTCCTTGGAAGTGAGTTGGACTGAGCCCTCTGTACTGCTGTGTGGACTAATTAGCTGTTATATTCCTTCATGTATAAACTTATCAAAATATATATACAGATTTGCCTAACACAGATTTGGTGGATCTGAATGGTGGTGTAGTGGTTATAAGTTGGGCTGCTAACCGCAAGGTCATCAGTTCGAAACTACCAGCCATTCCACAGAAAAAAATGGTGCTTTCTACTCCCATTAAGAGTTACAAGGCTGGCCCCAATCAGAGCCAGACTCCCACCCCCACCCCTAGAAGAATGTTCTACAGAGGACACACTAAACCTACAGGTTGGGGAGAGGGGCCAGCCTGCCACACCCACACAGAAGCAAACCAAGAAGGAAAAAAGAGAGGGAGGGACTAGACTCTATATTGGCACACCAAGCCCTGATGATGACAGGCCAGCACGGAGCTGCTAAGGAACAGAGAGGAATGTAGGGCTGACAGAAGCTCGAGATATGATGGCCCCTTGCTGGAGCATACCGGACAGAGGACAATACTAGAGACACACGCAGGGAGTGTGTCCAGTCTGACCACCCCCACAATGGGGCAAACCAAGAAGGGAACATAACAGATTAGCAATGGGAGCAAAGCAACGCCACAAAACCTCTGAGGAGCCCCTAGAATAGACTTCAGGCTGGGAGGGACAGTTCCCAGAAACCCTCAGGACTGGTGGGGAGATAGTCATAAAGGTCAGTGGACACACCTGGAATTATGTATGCTTTTTCTTTACTTTTTTGGCTAGTTTTTTCTCTTTTTATTCCATTTTTTTGTTTTCTGTTTCTTTTCTCTCTGTTATTGCTGTTGTGCCTACCTTTGTAAGAAAGGCATGGGAAGCATGACTGAGGAGAAAACAACAGGACCAATGGTTCCAGAAGGACCTGGGGGGAGGGAGGAGGGAAAGTGGTGGGGGAAAGGAGTGGTGAGCAAACACCGCCATAGACAGGGGAACAACTAGGGAATTAAAAGCAACACCAAGGAGGCCACAAAGATTCCAGTGTGTTGGAGCAGCAGTCATCGAGCTGAGAAGAATTCCGAAAGGGCAGAAGAAGGGCAAGCATGCTGGTGGGGCAGGAAGAAGGTAAAAGGAAACAGAGGAAAGATCTAGGAAGCAAAGCTCTGTGTGACTTTGGAAAACTGGAACCCTGGGTCTTCTTCCAGCCGTCACACACACACAAACACCCCCCCCCCCAAAAAAACACAACAACAACAATCTCACACTCTTGTGGTGTGGGGGCAAGTCATTTGGGGAGAGGAGGAGCTGAGCTGACCTGTGGGGTGAGCTGCTTTAGTCGTGTCAGTATTCCTGCCATGGCCGTTAAGAGCATAACAACTGTCCACTCCATTGAGAAACTACGTGTAGCTTTTCGTACTTGCCAAGAATTTCCACTATACACACGTGCACTGAAAAATCGGCGCTGCTCAAAATTCACAACAGTTACTTATGGCCAAAGAAAGCATACAAAGCAACGTGCTCAAAATCCTTTCCAAAAGTGTACCGCCACCACCCAAACGAAACGTCTGCCACAGAAATTATTTCATGCGGGCTGTTTTGATATGTTAGCTATGATACGTGTCACTTCCAGAAGGGAGTACTTCCAGGCCTACAGGAGAGTGGGGGAGGCCGACCCTCGAGACGGGGTCAAGAGAAGCACCCACTAAGCTCAGGAGCCCTCCTCTGCATGCTCCTCAGAGGCCCACTGAGCACAGGGAAGCAAAGGAGACCAAGATTCAGAGAGGTGAACTTGCCGAAGGTCACACAGCCAGGGGTCAACTCAAGACATCTGACCCAGGACTAGTATCTTTCCAAAACCAAGAAGAGGATTTTCCTGGTGGCGTTTGAGGCTCCCGGGCTCAGGTCTGGAACCTGTGAAGATGGGGCACTCCTCCCCCCTTTGTCCCTTTCTTGACCCTCCGCTGAGCCAGCAGGCGTTGACTTGCCAGACCATGGTTAATCCCAGCGGAGCTCTGCGTGCCCAAGGGGCTACCTTAGCTGCTTGAGCTGCCGATCGTGGGCAGGCCAACACAGCTGCCGCTCCCAGCAGCCCGCAGCGAAGGGGTTTTTAAGGTCAGCCCTTCCGCCCACAGGCTGGGTAGCAGTTCCAGGGAGAGCTTTCCCACAGGGAGGGGGCCTCTCACTCAAGCCCAACTTGATCTTCTCCCGTAACTTGCCCCCAGAGTTCTCCTCACAGCTCAGCCCTTTCCACGGCTGAGCTACAGACCCTCCCAAGAGCCCCATCATCTAAGTCGGGGTGAGCCCTGGGAAACACAGGGAGAGAGCAGCAGAAGCTACGCCTAGGCAGCTGCAAGCCTATTCCACTGGGAGCAGGGCCTGAGAAGTGACCCAGATAGCTCTCGGGTGGCCGCGGAGTCCTGGCCTCCAAGGTCAGGCTCTGAGACCCCTAGAGAGCCTCAGTTCTCACACCTTTCCTGGCATACTCCATGGCAGGGCAGCTGGGCATAGCTAGGGAGGAAGAAAGGGCAGGCTTCCTGTTGGCTGATGGGGCACTTAGCCCTGTGGCCACTGGTCCCTAAAATGTTACCTGGGTTGAGGATGCTCCATCAGGTGAGAGCAGATGGAACTGGGCCGAGACAGAATGCTTCTGGACACAAGCAGGGTCTCCTTCAGCTCTGGCTCTTCATACCAAGGACACAAAGAGAAAAGACGAGGGACTGGGAGAGAGTTGCAGGATATGGTGTGTGTGTGTGTGTGTGTGTGTGTGTGTGTGTGTGTGTGTGTGGTGTCATGGGCGTACATATGAAGGGTATGTTCGTGTGTGTGAACACCTTTGCTAGTATCTGTGACTATGCTTATTTGCTGCAGGTGTGTTTGCATTCTGCATGTGTGTGTATCCGGGCATTGATGTGTCACATGCTGTGGACCGTGGGTGGTGACTCAGTATGGGGGATGAGCAGGTGATTTGAGGAGAAGGAGGTTACCAGAAGAAATGGGAAATTGAGGTCAAAATAGATGAGGGAACTGCAAAATGGGAACAAGCTGTAGGAACTAGAGAACAAAGACTTTTGCTTGGAGGCTCGAAGAACCCAGGAGAAAAGAGAGGGGCAGGTCTGTAAGGGAGCCCGGGTTCCCCCAGGGCCTCCCAGCCTCCCGGGCCCAACAGAAGACACAGTGCAGAAGGAGGAAAGAGGGTCAGGAACAGATGGGGCTGCACGGACAGAAAATCCAGCTGTGGGAGCTTAAACAACTAGTGACTTGTTTGTCCCCCTAATGAAACATCTGGACGAGGCAGGGGCTGGGGCTGTTGCGATCAGGGCTGCTATCTCTTGCCCTTTCCCCTTTCCTGGGGGAATTTGGTTGCTCAAGTTTCAACTAACAGCTACCTTTAAGAAGTAAAGGAAGAAATTAGGGGCCAGAGGTGCTGTGTCAGAGAGCCTGTCCCGGGAGCATTCCTTCCATTTGGTCTTAGACACCGCTCCTCTATCTGTCTCCAGGTGGGTTTGCCCACATGCAGATACGCTGCCTACTTACGAGTACCCGGTGTGAAGACTGTTCCCCGTGCTACACCAGGCTTCAAGACCACATTTCATTGATTTGTCATTAGAAATAAATATTTCACAATATATAAGGACATGTTGTTTTTGTGATGAATCACTATGCTTTAATTATGTTCAATTAGTAACCATGAAAATACATCCTGCATTTCAGATATTTACATGATGAATCATAACAGTAGCAAAATTACAGTTATAAAGTAGCAAGGAAAATAATTGTATGGTTGGGGGTCTCCACCACATGAGGAACTGTCTGAAAGGGTCGCTGCCTGAGGAAGGCTGAGAGCCACTGCGCACAATGAAGATGATATCCCAAAGGAGCTGAGCTAAAGGAATCTCCAGAACACTGTCAGGCCCTGCTTCCAGAGTGCCCATCGGAGGCCTCAAGTCAGGGCCCTGGCTCCTTGATATCATTAGCTCAACGAATCCCCATAAACGGAAGCAATGTTCCCGGGACAGGCTGACTGACACAGCACCTCTGCCCCTAAGTCTTTCCTTTACTTAAAAAAAAAAAAAAAAAAAAGCTGATGTTTGAGACAGCAGCAACCAAATTCCCACGGGAAAAGGGAAGAGATAGCAGCCCTGATCACAACAGCCCCAGTCCCTGCCTCGTCCAGATGGGTTTTGCTTTCAGGTTGATCATCCCTCCTTTTTAATATGCAATCATTATTTAGGCCGTTAGGCCACCAGTGTCTTTTTTTTGTTTAATCATTTTTATTAGGGGCTCATACAACTCTTATCACAATCCATACATCAATTGTGTAAAGCACATCTGTATATTCATTGCCCTCATCATTCTCAAAACATTTGCTCTCCACTTAAGCCCCTGGCATCAGCTCCTCATTTTCCCCCTCCCTCCCCATTCCCCACTCCTCATGAACCCTTGATAATTTATAAATTATTATTTTGTCATATCTTGCCCTGTCCGACGTCTCCCTTCACCCACTTTTCTGTTGTCCATCCCCCAGGGAGGAGGTCACATATAGATCCTTGTAATCAGTTCCCCCTTTCCAACCCACCCTCCCTCCACCCTCCCAGCATCGCCACTCACACCACTGGTCCTGAGCTGTTCATCTGTCCTGGATTCCCTGTGTTTTATGTTTCTATCTGTACCAGTGTACATCCTCTGGTCTAGCCAGATTTGTAAGGTAGAATTGGAATCATGATAGTGGGGGAGGAGGAAGCATTTAGGAACTAGAGGAAAGTTGTGTGTTTCATCGTTGCTACATCGCACCCTGACTGGCTCATCTCCTCCCTGAGACCCTTCTATAAGGCGATGTCCAGTGGCCTAAAAATGGGCTTTGGGTCTCCACTCTGCACTCCCCCTCTCATTCACTATGATATGATATTTTTGTTCTGATGATGCCTGACACCTGATCCCTTCGACACCTTGTGATCGCACAGGCTGATGTGCTTCTTCCATGTGGGCTTTATTGCTTCTGAGCTAGATGGCCACTTGTTTACCTCCAGATGTTTTATTATGGGACAAATAAGCCACTATTTTCTGAAACTCCTGCAAGCCAGATTTTCTATCCCTGAATCAATCTACAGATTCAGCACTGCAGAATTTCACCCCCAGACTAGGCCTGGTTTTGTACAAACCAGGATCACATAATGTCCTGACAAAATCCAAGACTTTAAAAGGAGGACTCATCTGTGTCATTTTGCTTCTTCATTTAAAAGAATGACAGAGTTTGAAGTCTGCAAGCACGGCTTCGCCAGCATTCAGGAAAGCTGGCACCCTGCTGCTCTGGGCCTGGCCCTGGCCCTCCATGAGCTGACTGCATAAATTTCAGATAAAATCTAAAAGGAGGTGGGCAGCCAGGGCTGGGGAGTGATCCACGCAAAATTCAGGTACTTTAAAGCAGGGCTTCTGGTTCCGGCTTTCGGTTCTACTCCCTGCTGAGAATGGGCCTACCTACCCCAGAGACCCGGTATTCTCCTACATGGGAACAAGACCTCCTTAAACAAGCTGAGTAGAAATCAGAGTGTTAGGGGTGGAAATGCCCATTCTCAGCAGGGTGGAACAGGAATGACTGGTTGGAAGCCCTGCTCCAAAGCCCATCTCTGTGGGTAGACTTGTCATTCTTCTCAGAGGTCTGTCCTCAGGGGGACAGCAGCAACTGGGACCAACTTTGTGAAGTGCGGGCCTCTCGTTACAAACTGATGATGAGTTTTGAAGGCGGCAGAGCCCTGGAAGGATGGAGCTCTCCTGAGCCTGGGGCCCTATGAGGCTGCATACGTCGTTGCAGGCCCAAGAAGACTTGGGCCACCATTCCCGAACCCACTCCCTGACCCCCAGGCTGGGCAGAAAGGATAGGGGCTGGTCTCTAGGAGATGCAAGCGCATGACAGGCCATAAGGAAGATGGCCTGTGCCCCTCCCAGCTGGTGACCATGTGTCACACTCCCTACTTCTGCCAGAGGAGTCATCTGCTGGGTGACTGGGTTCTCAAGCCACAGTGGGCTCAGCGGTCGGGATCGTCCCAGGGCTGTTGATACCCACGTGCCCCTGGCTGTGTCTTCTGCCTCATCACAAACCGCCAGCAGAAGGTTCCGAGGCAAGGAAAAGGGAAGGGATTCGTTGTTTGTCAACAATCCCACATAAAGAATGCTGGCGGGGCCCAGCCCTGCCCTCTGGTTTTAGTCAGACACCATGAACAGGAATAAACAAAACAAAACAAACCATAACAACAAAAACAAAAATACTGCCGCTGAGTCATTTCTGACGTATAACAGCTCTATAAGGTAGGATAGAACTGGCCATAGGGGCTTCCAAGATTGTAAATCTTTACCTGAGTAGAAAGCCTCATCTTTCTCCCATGGAGTGGCTGGTGGTTCCGAACTGTTGACCTTGCAGTTAGCAGCCCAGTGTGTAATGACCATGCCATCAGGGCTCCCCATGGAACATATAGACACCAGCATGAAAGTAAGATGGCCGGTGGCATCCTTGGACTGGTTGGGCCCTCGAGAGGTCAGCTAGACCATCTTCCTGCCTCCAGCTACTTCAGTGCAAATGCAGCGAGTTCAGTGCTGTGGGGCACCGCTGGAGCATCAGCTGTTGGGGATGTCACCTTATAGGTGTGTCTCGTAGCCCATGGCTGGCGCGCTGCTGCCTGCCTCCTGCTCTGTTGCCTACGTCTGACTTCTTTGTCCCCTCCTGGCTGGGCTCCCTATTCTTAGGACCAGATCTCTGCTAGCACCCCAGTTTGGCCCCCATCTGGACACTGCCTTCAGGAGAAGCTCTGACTAGCAGCCACGGCCAGAGCCTGCAAGCCCACGGGCACAGGGCAGGTTACAAGCCCTCTGCCACAACCCAAACTCCAGGCCCCTCCAATGGGTCCTGAGGGAGCTTTGGCAGCAAGCCCTTGGTCCGAGTCTGGGAATTGGTACCTGGTACCCTAAGGGTACAAGCAGAATGTCACCTTGGCCTGCTCTCTCAAAAATGACCTGGGGCCGCTCAAAGCCACCACCCAGTGGCCCCGAGGGAGAAACAGGCCCGGCATTCTGCTTCCGTAGAAGCCCATATAGACAAGCAACACACGGTTCGTCACCATCACAGACCAGCCACCAAACAGCATCGACAACGAAAACGAGGCTAGGTGTGCTCTGAGTATGAAAAATGTTTACGTAAGATATTGACTATATGGAAAAGATCAGGGGTGACGATGGGCGTAAACGTAGACCATCTTAAACAACAGGGACACCCAGCCAATGATGTGCAGTGGGTTCCATCTCAGTCCCCCTCCCCCCCCCAGCTGAACTGCGCTCCAGCGACTGCCCTGCTGCGGCCTCCTGGAGGCAGAGCTCCAGGCCTTTTGTCTGACGCACTTCGGGGGAGGTCCCAACCCCAGTGTTCGGGTATTTGCTGAGCACTCAAACTATTCAGGACCAAACCCACTGCTGTTGAGCCAATTCCCACACATAGCGACTCCGTAGACCATATGGAAACTCATCCCCCAAATGAAAACTACCCTAAGCCACCGCCCAGAGGCAAAGGCTGCTAAAAACACGGTCAATTTCCTTCTGTGCTTTGAGCATATACATATGTGCACATCTATCTGTATTTACTATGGATTTTGGGAAACAGATACCAGTGTATGTGCTTTTTCACGTAGCAAATGAGAAATATTTTTCCAATCTCCTATCCCATGGTTTTTAATGGCTGGCTGGTATTTGGTGACATGGCATAATTTGTGAGCATTGAGGCGGTTAACCGAGTGTCCGTCTTTTACACGGCACTGGAATGTTTACACAGTAAGCACAGCAGTTGAGATGGACGAAGCCCTGGTGGCGTAGCGGGTTATGCACCGAGCGGCTCCCTCAAGGTCAGCAGTTTGAAACCACCAGCCACTCCGCTGGAGAGAGATGACTCCTTCTATCCCTGTCACGAGTTACAGTCTCTGAAATCCACAGAGGCAGTTCTACCCAGGATAGATTCCTCATGATATTCTTGTGAATTTCCCTTGAATATTTCCCAGCAGGGAAGTGACTAGGTCAGAGGCTGTCAGTCATTGAAGCCCAGTGTGCATACAAGTTGGTCTCTCCCTGGGGACCCTGCTTTCATTCCCAGGCCACATCTGATCCCGCTCTGGGCCTGTCCTGCCCAGAACTCACAGGCATTCTTTCTCTCCTTTGCTCTGTTTTCACAACTTCTGCTAGATGTGACTCCTGAGTGCTGGGGAATTAAAGTGAAGTGATTCTCGACCGAGTCTGGAGAGACTGCGGACTCTGGTGGAATCTTACACAATGACCGGAGGCTCTGCTGTGGGCAGGGCTTGGAGATCACCTCTTCTGACCCTGTCCTTGGCTTAGAAAAGGAAAGACTCACAAGGGAGACAGGGGCAATATTCCCTTTTCTTGCTCAAGGAACTGAGCTGAAATTGAGCTTGATCCATCCCAGAGAGGGCTGGGGTCAGAGGTCACTGGACCCAGCAGCGCCAGATCCCAGAACAACTGCAGGGTCAGCCGGGGTCATGTTTGACTCTGCCCGAGTGGCCGTCTGCCCATAGCCTGGCACTTGCCCATCTCCTGTAACACCTCTCTCCAGTGTACCAGGTCAGATCCCTCTCCTATAGCAAACTTAGAAAAACAGGCTTCGCTCCACAGGGCAGGCCGACACGGTGGGTGGGCATGTGGGTGGGCTGCTTACTCAGCCAGACAGAAGTATCAAAGACTCTGCCTTCACTGAGCTGTGTGCCAGCTCTGGGCTGGTCATCCTCCTGCTGAGCTGGTCTCCTTTGGTCTTCACTCCCCACAAGGAGGCAGACATCTGCTCAGAAATGCAAATAGCTTCCCCATTTGCTGATAACTAATGGCAGCGCAGGGTTCTAGGCCAGGCTGCCCACCAACAGCTGCGATGTCCTCATGGCGCCACCTGTACGCTCAGGGATGCACACTGGAAATCAGATGGTGCCTGGCTAGCAGAACGAGGAGCGGCTGGGAGGTCTTGTTTTAAGACATGCAGCCATCTACGTGCAGTGTCAGCTAAGCCCTCATGAAGGAGCACTCCAGCCGGTGTGGTCCAAGGATGATAAATAATAAAATTCATGATCGGAGAAAGAAACTGTGTAAGACCTAAATTCGGAGCACCCGGTTTGCAGAAAAATGCAGATGACAGTGAGAGCCCCAAATCCATTTGCTGAGTCCCAAGAGGATTAAGCCTCTGTGTTATTCGGGGTGGACTAGAGAAACAAATTCATAGTCACTCATATGTGTATAATAAAGAGTAATTAGGCACTTGCCCCTCCCTTCCTCCTTCCGTCATCTTTCCGTGCCGCCATCATGGTGCACATGAACGTCCTGGCCAACGCTCTCAAGAGCATCAATAATGCCAAGAAGAGAGGCAAGCACCAGGTTCTCATTAGGCCATGCTCCAAGGTCATTATCCGGTTTCTTACTGTGATGATGAAGCACGGCTACATTGGTGAATTTGAAATCATTGATGACCACAGAGCTGGGAAAATTGTAGTGAACCTCACGGGCAGATTAAACAAGTGCGGAGTGATCAGCCCTAGATTTGACCTGCAGCTCAAAGATCTAGAAAAGTGGCAGAACGACCTGCTCCCTTCCCGGCAGTTCGGTTTCATCATGCTGACGACCTCCGCCGGCATCATGGACCACGAGGAAGCCAGGAGGAAACACACAGAGGGAAAATCCTGGGCTTCTTTTTCTAGGGATGTAATGCATCGAAACAAATAAAACGCCGAATGGAAAATAAATAAATAAATAAAAATAAAGAGGAATTAATTATACATTAAAGAAACATCCCAGCCAGTCCAGATCAAGTCCATAAGTCCGATGTTAGCCCATATGTCCAGTCCCAGTCTGTAAATCCCTCTTCAGACTCACACACCACATGCAATGATGCCAAGTGCAGGAAGATCACAGGCCAATGGGTGGAAAGTCTTGTGGATCCAGTGGCGGTGGAAGCATCTTAGTGCTGGCATGGGTCTCCACGTGGCTCCTCCAGCTCCAAGGATCTGGCTGCCATGCACACAGTTCCACATGGCTAGTCAGCAGGAATGTCTCACAGGAACTGAGTGTCCACCTCCAGCAATATAAAGAACTATTTATCTCCTTCGAGCTTCCAAATGAAGTCATCAAGGTATGTCCTGATGAAGGGACAGACTCCACCCCTTCACTCTTAATAGTCTCAAGTTGACAACAGAGTGTGTAACTACCTGCTCACTCTCCCGACACAACAGCTGGAGCCAAAGTGGGTGAACAAGTAAATGTGGTGAAGAAAGCTGATGGTGCCCGGCTATCAAAAGAGATAATGACTGGGGTCTTAAAGGCTTGAAGATAAACAAGCGGCCATCTAGCTCAGAAGCAACAAAGTCCACATGGAAGAACACACCAGCCTGTGTGATCGAGTGGTCCCAAAGGGATCAGTTACCAGGCATCAAAGAACAAAAAATCATATCATTGACTGCACACCTCCATGATAGGATCGCTGAAGACAAATGGGTGCATAAGCAAATGTGGTGAAGAAAGCTGATGGTGCCCGGCTATCAAAAGAGATAGTGTCTGGGGTCTTAAAGGCTTGAAGGTGAACAAGCGGCCATCTAGCTCAGAAGCAAATAAGCCCACATGGAAGAAGCACACCGGCCAGTGCGATCACGAGGTGCCCAAGGGACCAGGTATAAGGCACCATGCCAAAAAAAAAAAAAGATATAAGTGTGTGTATGCATGTGTATATATGTGTATATGTATATATGTATGTATATATAGATATATTAAATGAAGGGGGAAGTGCAGAGTGGAGACCCAAGGCCCAAGTGTCGACCAATGGAGATCCCCTCATAGAGGGGTTTAGGAGAGGAGATGGGTTAATTAGGGTGTGAGGTAGTATCGATGAAGAACACAGCTTTCCCCCGGATCCTGGATGCTTCCTCCCCCCAACTACCATGATCCGAATTCTACCTTGCAGGGCTGGATAGGACGGAGGCTGTACACTGGTGCATATGAGGGTTGGAGGTACAGGGAATCCAGAGTGGATGATGCCTTCGGGACCAGGGGTGTGGGGGACGATGCTGGGAGAGTGGAGGGTGAGTGGGTTGGAAAGGGGGAACTGATTACAAGGATCCACATGTGACCTCTTCCCTGGGAGAGGGACAGCAGAGAAGGGGGGAAGGGAGACTCCGGATAGGACAAGATATGACAAAACAATGATGTATAAATTACCAAGGGCATATGAGGGAGGGGGGAATGGGGAGGGAGGGGGGGGAAAAAAAGAGGACCTGATGCAAGGGGCTTAAGTGGAGAGCAAATGCCTTGAGAATGATTGGGGCAGGGAATGTATGGATGTGCTTTATACAATTGATGTATGTATATGTATGGATTGTGGTAAGAGTTGTATGAGTCCCTAATAAAATGTAAAAGAAGAAAAGAGAAAAAAAAAAAAGAGTGTGTAACTACCACAGCCTCCATTGAACTCCCTCAGACCATTTGTTGCCTAGGAATATTGTCAATAGTCTTGCCTTCATACAGAGTACATTGGAAAGTGGATTAGTGCCAATATTAGGTTAAAATTTAGCACATTATTGCTTGTTTTCCCTTTTGACTCATTTTTAATTTATCCTAGTTTCTCTTCTCTTTCTCTTGGATTGATGTCTTCTGTGTTTTATTTCATTGTTGCTGTTGGGGTTTGTTGGTATTTTCTTTACATAAACTTCAGGATATGTAATTCCACAGAGATGGCAAGTAGATTTGTAGTTCCCTAAGGTTACGGCAGGGGAGGTTGGAGGCAGGGAATGGGGAGCTAATGAAAATAGGTACAAGATTGAGGACATGTTTTCCAATTGATTGTAGTGATGCTTCCACGACTCTTTTGCATTTAAACCAAGACTGCGTAAGTTCTATGCCAATAAAAGCACTTGAACGTTTTTTTAAGGAAAAGAGTCATACTTGTACACAGGTCTGGAAACTGAGTTCACACCAGAGCGAGACAGATGGAGGGAGAGCTCTCAGCCACGGGCTTTGAGCTTGCAAGTCCTGGGAGTCAGTGAGTGTGTCCTCACGTCTTGGCATACCCACGGCCATCAAGACAAGGGTGCCTCACAGCAATCTAGGCAGGGTTTTGGGGGATTTGAACCTCCAACTTTGAGGTGTGCGGCCCAGCATCTTACTCACACCGCCACCAGGTTCCCTAAGCCCAACACGAGCGCCAATCCTCAAGGACCAAGGAGGAGGCAGTAGCGATGGGGAAGGGAGAGCACCGTGTCGGGGCTTGGGGACCTGGGTGCCACTCTGGGCTGTGTCCTGCTAGCGGGGTGGACCTGGGTGAGCCACGCCCGTCACCTCTCCAACCTTAGTTGCTCACACGTGTGAAGGTGAAGTCTCTGTCCACAGCCAACCATTTCCCTTCCTCCCTTGGCAGCAAAGCCCCTCTCAAAGCTGCGTACACTCATATCAAGTTCCTCTTTTCTAGGCTCTGACTTCTTAAAGAGGCACTTCCATAAATACATTACAGCTTAGAAAGATTAAAACGAAGCACCTACCAGTTTGCTCACAGATGTTCGAATCACACGCACTCGCCCCCACCCGAGATTAAAAGGACAGTCCTAAACAGTGTGTGACAGTCCGTTCTCTCAGCGTTTCACGGTGCACCTGTCCCACGCTTTAGACAGAGTCCTGGTGCTTCGGTGAGTTAGGCACTTGACCTGCTAACCACCATGCCAGTCTTGGAGACCCACGACGGCAGAGCTCCTCGGTCCTTAGGGTCACTGGGAGTCAGGATGGACTTCATGAAGGGGATTGGGCCCTCGGCTACTAACCAAGAGGTCAGTGATTACAGTCCACCCGTCTTTGCTCAGGAGAGAGCGGTGGCAGTTCGCCTCGGGAAATATCACAGTTTTGGAGACCTAGTGGGACAGTTCCGCTAAGTCCTGTAGCGTCCATACGAGATAGACTTGGCTTGATGGCATTGGGTTGAACGTCTCCTAAGAGTTCCTGGGTGGTGCACAGAGTTAACAGGCTCAGTTGCTCACCAAGATATTAAAGGTTGGAGTCCATCCAGAAGCCCCTCGGAAGAAAGGCCTGGAGATCTGCCTCAAAAACAAGCAGCCCCTGGTGACCCTCAGGAGCCAGGCTGTACTCTGACACCTCCTGGAGTCAGAACTGGCTAAACTTTACATGCGTGGTGTTGCATCCTATGTATCCTGCCAGTTGTTAAATCCCATTCGTTCATGAAGGAAGTTGAGATCGGTTCGCTTTCTCTGCTTTGTTCTGTTGTGTCATACATCACGATTCCGCTGTTTTACATGAGAAGCTCTATGACTTGATACACGTTGGTTGCCCGGCCCAGGGTGCCCTAGGCGGGTGGCTCGCTCGGTGAGGAGGGCCGAGGCTGAGTGGTAACCAGATAGGAACTGGCAGAGCAACGGGCTGTGGGGCAGGACGCTGCTTCTGCCCTCCCAAGAGCTGGCTGCACCTCCACTCTTGAAAGCCCGCTGCCCCACATTCTTGTCAGCACCTTTTTACCTTTGCCTACCTGGTGGGTGTAAAATGGTATTTCTTTAATTTGCTTTAATTTCTTTAATTGGTTCTAATTTGCATTTTCCTGAATTGTAATGAGGTTAAATATCTTTTGATAGGTCTAACGGCCACACACATTATTCCTTTTCTCAAGAAAAACCTGGTGTGTTGGACAGGGTTCTCTAGAGAGACAAGACCAGATTGCTAGTAATTATATATATATATATTTATAAAGACAGATATATAATACAAGAAATGAACTGTTAAATTATAAAGCAGTGAGACACTAGCAGTCCTTTAAGACTTGAGAGCTGCCAGTTGCCAGTCCCCTTCTGTAGAGAGAGCTGGGCTATATATACCCAGGCAGCAAACAGCAAGGTAGGTCCCCAACTGTCATCAACTGTCAGTCCCCAGCTCCAGAGACGGACATTCTAATCGTGTGGGCTTAAAGGGCCCTCAACTTACAGGCCACAGGCCAGGCATCCCACAGGTAGTGTACCCCTTTAAACTGAGGCACGGAACAACCAAGGTGAGGCTCACCGAGCCACTTATCCCTCTGCCCTTCAGTTAATCCTACTTGTGTTTATCGGCCAGGCTGGCACAATAAACTACTGCACCTGGCTGCCTTCTCCTTATGCCTTTTCTTAATTATTTGCGGGATGTTTTCTATACATGTGGTGTGGAGGGGGCACTTCAAGATAATGGTGGGGAAAACTCCGTTATCTTTTTCACAGCTTTATTGGCCTATAATTCATGTGTCACACACAATCAGCAGTTCCGTGGCAACGCCATTGTCTTTACATCCCATTTTCCCTGAACTTTGGACGCCCTCTCCTGTGTTCTGAATCTCAATCCTGAGTTGGTAACGTCTCCTGCAGATATCTTCTCTTCATTTCCAAAATCAAACCCACTGCCAGCAAGTCGATGCCAACTCACAGTGACCCTACGGGGCAAGGAAGAACTGCTCGGTGGGCTTCTGAGCCCGTAGCGCTCTGCAGGAGTAGAAGACCTCCTCTCTCTCCCTTGAGAGGCTGGTGGTTTTGAACCTGCCGGCTTAGCAACTGGCAGCCCAGTGCGTAACCACCATGACACCAGGGCTCCTCCTTCACACATTTGAAAAGTATTTGTCATGACTTTGGATGCACAGATTCATTTTTGGTACAATTCTACTGTCTATTGGATAATGGCCAGAGCTTTCTGTGTTTTAAGATATTCTTTGTACCCTGAGATCACAGAGATACACATCGGCACTCCCTGCTTACAGGCTTATATTCTGCTTGCTACTTCAATCATGGACTTAGAATGGATGTTTTTAATTAAATATATTGAGTTTCCTGTGGTGTGATTATGGTGAAAATAGACACAGCAAACAGATAGCCATTCAACAGTTTCTTCAGGGATGTTGGCTACATTGTTAGCCTGGTACAGCCAATGTTACCAGCCTTTTCCAGATGATTCTACCCCATCAACATGCACTAAGCAAACACGTCCCCCTTCTACTCCATGCACCCCACTCCACATCCACTAGTAAACTCGGTCTCTAGTTGCATATTTCAGGTCAATGAGGTGTCTGTCAAAGCAGCAGAAAGCTAGCTTGGGGGGGCTTCACCAGGAGCCTGAGGAGCCCCTACCCTTATAGGCTCCAGGGCTCTACCTGCTGCAGCTGGAGGGTCAGAAATGATAAAGACATCCGTCACACCCACAGTGAAAGGGCCCCAGCAGTCGAAGGCACAGCAACAGAACCCCAAGAGGAGCAGGCGGCAGCAGATTCCATCGGAGGAGCCGGGCTGTGTCATCCAGGACAGCGTAGGACTCCAGAGCTGAGAGGAGGCATGCAGGGCGTGTGGGTGGGGGGCTGGGAGGTGTAGGGTAAATCGGTAATTTGAAGATTGACATTGGGAACCTACCGCCTGGCACCCTAGAAGAAAGGTCTAGGAGAAAGATCTTCTTCCATAATCATTGCTGGTGCCCGCTGCTGCTGCTGCTGCGTGGGGCCCCACACAAGGCCACTGCATGTATCGTGGAGCAGAGCAATCCCCTAGGGTCTTCGTGGCTATCGTATTTATGGAAGTGGTTTGCCAGACCTTTCTTCCACAGCACTCCCAAGTGGGTTTGCACTGCCAAGCCTTTAGGTCAGCAGCCACTCACAAACTGTGTGCCCCCACACTCTGGGGCACACGGGGGTGCTGCCCAGAGTAGACTCAACTGCTGCCAAAAGGCTTGGCCTTTTCGGTTGTTGAGAGACAAGGCAAAGGTGTGGGTGGGAGCTGACAGGATCAGACGCATCCTCCGACGTGCAGGAGGTGATACTGTTCGTGCTACTTGAAGCACACCCCCCTGACAGGCAGCCAGCTCCCGGGCAAGCCCCCTGGCCAGGTGCCTGCTGCACTGGCCTGTGATCCTGGATGACATCACTGAGCTCCAGGATGTCAGCCCTGGGAGGGGGAGGGGAAGGGCCACCAACGAGGCCCGAGGCAGCGTTGGGAAACTGGTATGTTCAGTCTCTGAATCAGGATGGTGGTTTCTCAGGTACACAGCTCAAAGCTTAGCCAGACTGTGCACTTCCACAACGCACGGTGTGGTGTCCCTCCATCATCTCTCAGTGAAGCTGTTAAACTTGGATGGGACAGGGTGATGACACTCTCTATGATATGCGTGTTGATGCAAACAAAAAGAAGACAGACTGGAAGGACGTTGCCCCCACACAGCAACAGTGTCGGGTCTAGACGGTGAGATGACAGAAGATTGGCATTTTCCTCGTTTGTGTTTTTTCCTTCAGTACTTCAGTTTTTGTTGTTGTTTTTAAAATAAGCATGTTTTACTTTTGTGACAAGTGGGGTGACAAGTGGGGGGTGGAGGGAGAATGTTCGTTTTAAAGTCAGTGTATTGACCGTTCCATTCTTGTAGACAGTTACGGTCTCGCAAACCCACAGGGTGTCGCTCTGAGTCAGCGCTGGTTCGATGGCAGGCAGGGTGTTTTCCCCTCTGAGGCCCAGGGATCTTGTGATGGGCAGCGGGGGGTTACAGGGCTTGTGGGGGAGGGTGGTGTGAGGCAGTGCCAAGTATACCAAAAAACAAACTCTGCCAACAAGTGGGTTCCTACTCACTGCGACCCTGTAGACCAGGGTCCAACTGCTCCTGCGAGTTTCCGACACGGTCACGCTTCTTTCTGGGAGTAGAAAGCTTCATCTCTCTCCAGTGAAGCAGCTGGTGGTTTTGAACTTTGGACCTTGCAGTCAGCAGCTCAATGATTAACCACTGAACACCAGGGTATAAAGGAGAGACAATAACTGTAAGCAGTAAGTTTTGGACCTTAAAAAGCCGGCGCTGGAACAAATGGACCAGGTTATACCTTGTGTCTGCCAGCCAGCACGTTACCCTCTTGTCTGATTTTCCCCAGCAGGGAGTTGACTGAGGCAGCCCCTGCAGGGGGTGTTGAGAGGCAGGATGCCCACCTGGGTGACTTCGCAGAGCCCCCAAGGCTTAGGGAAGACTCAGTAAATGCCACTCTCCCCACCCGGGCTTAGCTTCAAGGTATTAAAAAGAATAGAATGGGGTTCAGTAGTGCCTCGGTTAACTTTTTTTCCTCTTTAAGATAAGAATAAAAAGAGTTGAGTAATCTCTGAAACAGAAAGCCGGTTTCTGGAATTGAAGTTTTTTGAGGTTTCTCTTACCAGGTGCCAGAAATCTTTCTTTCTCTTCCCACCCACTGTAACTACCATCTGCATCCTCCACCCCTGCCTGCCCCAGACCAACCTACAGACAGGCAGGTCCCCTCCCGCTCCAAGCGCACACCCTCCGCCCCGCCCCGCCCCACCCATGTAGCTCTTCCCAGACCCTAAGATGTGCAGGATCCTCTGCCTGCCTGCCCAAGCAGAGGGGCAGTGAAAACGAGGCAGGCCCTCAGTAGGACGGACTGACACCGTGGCTGCAACAATGGCTCAGGCCTGGGAACAATGGTGAAGCTGGCGCAGGGCCGGGCAGTGTTTCGTTCTGTTGAGTACAGGGATGGTCTCTGGGTCGGAACCACCATGATGGCATGTGACAACAGCTGAGCTCACTACTCTTGCAGTTTTTCTGGGCCAGAGACCCCATCACACTCCTCCCTGCTCTTCTTTGTTCCGGAAGGCCCAAGAGAACCATCCCATCAACCCTTCCTGCGCCCCAGGCCCAGGCCTAGGGGTCTGGGTGCCACCCCCCACCTACTTTAGTCTGACGGGCTCAATTCCCTGAGCTCAGGTTCCTCGTCTGTCTCCTGGGGCTGAGCCCCTGCCCGCCTCCACCCGGCTCACGAGGCTGTTGTGAAGGGCCAACATGTAAACTGATGTAAAAGTGCCTGCCGCTACCCATCACAGGTGAGGCCAAATGCTCCTCCCTTGGCACCAGCACCCTGGAAGGAGGAGCCCCCCCAATCACCTTCCCCTTTCACCCAAAGGAGGAATTCCGTCTCCTGGCACGTGACCTCCACTGCGACCTCCTCCCTGTTTGGTGGCCTTGAAAACCAAGTCAACGCTGACGCTTGGTGACCTCACATGTGACAGAGCCCAGCGGCGCTCCCTCCGTCGTCTCCAGTGGCTGAACTGTCAGCAGCAGGTTGCCAGCACTTTCTGCCGAGGCAACTCTGAATGTCCTCAGGCCTCCAGCCTTTTTGGCTCAGGGACACTAGCTCTACTGAAACCTCCAACGGACTGTGGAACCTCTTTCACAAGTTCCAACCCCGCCTCCTCCGGGGGCCTGGAGGGCAAGGCCACCTCCTTCATTGTCCGCCCCACCCCTTTTCCCTGAGTCCCCACCGGCACCCAGCTTGTGAAGAAAGAAGCTGAGCTAGTGACTTGCTACTTTTATTTCAACTGGCGTTTGCTCTCTGGCAATCACTGCCACTGGCGGGTGGCTATTAAACTTTATGACCACAGGGACAGGTCAGCAACGGATTGTTCCAAAGGTGAACACATGCCCAGAGGTTTTCCAGGGGTGGGTTAGCTCCTCCCTGCCCTTCGGGGCGGCGCTGGGCCCCTGACCTTCTGCTCTGAGCTGGTCTCTGCCTCTTTAAGCCTGACAATAACGCCTACTGCCCTCTGAGCCCGCAGTGTGTGGTTTGGTTGGGGCTTGGCCCAAACACTCCTCTCCCAGTGTCTCCTCAGACAGTGTAGACAGCCCTGTGCGCACAGCATCCCTGGGCTATTTGTTTTGCTTGGTGTTCGTCACTAAATCGTATCAGTTGGTGATGCTATGGGTTAGGCATTGAGCTCCTTATGGAAAGGTTGTTGACTCAAACCCACCATCCGCTCCATGGGAGAAAGATGAGACTGCCTGTGCCCATAAGGAAGCCCAGCTGCAACAACTCCGAGAGAGCGTGCCTGAGGGTCAGAAGGGCTAATGATGGAGATGAGCCCACGCGGCTCCACTCCTTCCTTCTCGTTAGCTTATTGTGGTGGAGATATTCATTTCCAAACATATCAGCATGTAACGATTAAAATAGAAGGCCCCTGGGGAGAGGACTGCCTGGCAGAAGAAGCAAGCTTTAGGAGGCCCTGCCAGGGCAGGTGGACAGCCCAGTGCCCACCATGCATGGTTAATGTAGGAAAGGCCTCCCTGTTCTAACTAGTGTTATGGAGACCCCTTTGATAAGCCCTAGCACAAGACAAGACAGGACAAAGGCAAGCAGCAAATCACCGGGATGAGGGAGACCAGCAGCAGCAGCAGGCGGCCATAGTGGCTTTTGAAGAACTCACAGCACGAAGCAGGCAAGGCAAGGCCCATCGTCACAAAAGCACGGTGGCTGCAGGTGGAGCCTCGCAGTGGAGGCAGGAGACGGGCATCGTGAGGATGACATGCACACCCACTGCAGATCTGGAGATTCTACAGGAGCAGTGCTGCAGCCGGCCTGGGAGCCACCCTGGTACCCCAGCTTCCTAGACCACCCCTCGCTGCTCAGGGGGTAGACGTGAATTTAAGAATGACAGGCAGCCCCCAACTTCCAGAATGTGGGCAGAACACATTTTCCTCTGAAACCGTGGTAGCTTCTTGGCTAGTGCAAGGAGGCTCAATTCAGCATACTACTCTAGGAATCTTGGACATAGGCTGTGAATGTGAGAAAAAAATATTATTGTCATGCCAGTAGTCAAAACAAAAGCAATGGCATCGGATGAAAGAAATCCCTTTTATTTATCACGAAGTCCAAGGCCAATGGCAGAATGTGCATGATGTCCTCGGTCCTCTTGTTCTAGAATGTAAGGTGACACATGGTAGAGGAACACCCAGTGGGTAGCAGACCGGGGAAAGGACCAAGTCAGGGAAGCCATGACCGGAAGGAGGAAGACGTGGAGCCCACTGGATGTGTGGGGATGGCAGGAGGGTCAGGGACCCTGAGTTGTCTCCAAGGTCAGAGGTGACCTTCACAGAAAGACCACAGAAGGTCAGGGAACGGCCAACCACAGCCCAGAGGGAGAGGAGTTCTGTCCGAGATCCTCTGAGGAACAGATAAGTATTTTCGATGGTTTCCAATCAAAAGTGGGGTTAGACACCCGGTGGCCACATACACGGTTCTCGAAATGGGGACAGAAGTGATCTGATGTGGCTGTGACAGGCTGTGACCTGCCTGGGGAGAGCAGCCTGGACTCTGGGTGCTTTTGACTTTGATGCACAGAGCGCCACGCACAGCCTTTGACTCACCTGTAGCACAGAGCAGAACCACTCAGTAGGGTTTCTGAGACTATAGATCTTTACAGGGGCAGACAACCTCATGGTTTTCTTGAGCAGCTGCTGGTGGGCTTGAACCACCAGCCTTGCAGTTAGCAGTCTAACACTTAACCTGTTGCTCAACCAGAACTGGTTCCAGGCCCAGAGCTGTCATTCACTGTGTGATTGAGCAAAGAACTTGACCTCTCTGAGCCTCAGCTTCCTCCTTGTTCATACTCGCCCCCAGGGATGCAGGAAGAAAGAATGAGCTAAGGCCTATGGAACAACTCACAAGAGTAGCACCTCGCTCTGGGAAGGGGGGAAGGAGGGTGGGTCCCTGACCCATGCCACTCCCCAGCTCGCTGGCTTCCTCGGACGGACGGAGGTTTCCGGAAAATCAGAGGCCGTAGAGCCGCAGCTCCAGCCATCGCTCCCCTCCTTTCTGGCTGAGGTTTCAGCTGGAGCATGGAAGGAGCTATTCACAATTCAAAGCAAGTGTGAAGAGATGAGAGGAGTGATTCTAATTTGGGATCAGAGCTTGACAGCTGGTCAGGCTATGGGCAGTCTCTCTCTGTCAGCAGTAGAGCCCATGAGGCAGGCGCTGCAGTTGTACTGGGGGACCGCCAAGGCCTGCAGAGGGAGTGGGCATAGCTGCCCAGGGCCCAGAGCTACTGTCCATGAACCCCAGCCCGGCGTCTTCTGATGCAACTCCAAGCCATCAGGCGTCTTCTTTCAACAAAATAATTCATGATACGTGTTGTCATTGTGGAGACTGCTCCTAGCAGAACATACACCAACTCAGCAATTTCTGCATGTGCACCTTGGTGATGCACTTACAGTCCTCAAGGCCTGCACCTGTCCTTACCCTCTTTTCCTGGGGCTTTCCTCCCGCATTAGCACGCTGTTGTCAAGGCCCCCTATAGATAAATCTTTTAAAAGCATAATGCTGGGGGTGGGGGTGGGGTCTATATTCTCTAACCCATTCAGCGAAGCGACTGTTTGGTTTGAAGAAGGCTTAAGGTTTAAAGATGATCTCAGGGCAATCATTTCAGGGGTTCATCCAGCCTCCGTGGCTGCAGAATCATCCATTTCTGGTTCCACACGCTCATGTCACAGATAGAGAAACTGGTTCGGAGAATGGAAGAGTGTTTCACGGCACAGGAAGTCTGGGGATGCACTGGGTCTAGAAATCCGATGTCCTCATACCCCACCCCGTCCAGCAGCCAGAAGAGTCTAATTAGGAAACATTTACTCAACCACCAAGAACATTAGCTGACGGAACTTCGATATTGCGATTTCAGACTTGAATTTTTTCTTTAGTTCTTTCAGCTTGAGAAATGCCCTTTGGGTTTTCCTCCTCCAGGCCTTTGCACATTTCAATGTACTATTTTACTTTGTCTTCTGAATCCACCCTTTGAAATCTTCTAAGATAGCCTTTGGGTCCATGAATTGTCCATTTTTCTTCAGCTTCAACATAAACTTGCATAATAATAATGGGGGGTTTCTTCCACAGTCTTTTACTTTAATGTTTTGTCCATTCCCTTTAGTTACTCTACATTCAAGAGCAAACATTAGAGTCTCTTTTGATATCAGTTTTGGACTTTTCTTTCTTTCCTAATTTTTAATCGTCCTTTGCTTCCATCATCCCAGTTACTCTGCTTTCCAGTCATTAGTGTGCAATGTGTCCAATCTCCAATTGCCATGGTCTCTCAATCTAAGTGGGATACATCCAAGGGCTTACTTTGGCTCTTGTGAATTTGCGTACTTTGCTTCAACTTCAACTTGTATGTGAGCAATTGACATTCTGTTCCATGATCAGTTGCTGGTCTTGTTCTGACTGCTGACATTGAGCTTCTCCGTGGTCTCTTTCCACAGACGTTGTTGATTCGATTCCTATGGATTCCATCTGGTGTGGCAATCATGGTGATGTATTTAGTCACTATTATGTTATTGAAAAAAATTATATATTTCAACGGATAAGTCATTGGTCAAAATCCAATCATTCCATCTCCAGTGTCACATTTTCCTTCTTGTTTCCATCTTCCACATTCCAATGACCAGAAATGATCAGTTCATCTCAACTGTCTGATGGGTCAATTTCAGACTGCAGAGTTGGTAAAAAAAAAAAAATCTTCAGTTTCCTTATATTTGGCATTAATGGTTGGTGCATAAATATAAGTGAGTCACTTTAAACGGTCTTCTTGTAGGTGTATGGATATTATCTTCTCACTGACAGTGTCGTCCTTCGGCTAGATCTTAAATGTTCTTTCTGATGACAAACATGTTGCCATTCCTTTTCAACTTGTCACTCCTGGCTCAGAAGACCATCTGATTGTCTGACCCCAAAGGGCCAATACCAGTTCTTTTCAGCTCACTAATGCCTGTGATATGGATTTTAGGTGTTATGTTTCATTGTCGACAACTTCCAATGTTCCTAGATTCATACTTTAGACACTCCACATTTGGTTTCTTAGTAGATATTTTCAGGGATCTCTTCTTGTCATTTTGAGTTATGTCCCATTCATGTCTTTAACGTAGCCCTTTCTCGGTGGCCTTTGAGTGCTTCCACCCTGAGGGCTCATCCTCCAGGACTGTAGTCGATCGTGTTCCACTGTGATTCAGAAGGCGTTCACTGGCCAGCGTGTGAAGGAGTAGATCACTGCGTTCTTCTTCCTGGAAGTTCTGCTGAGACCGGTCTCCATAACCCAGCTGGTATTGGAACTGCCTGTGGCAAAGCAGCATTTTACAGCAACACCATGTCCCCGGGCACTAGAGTCCACCAAACAGCTACGCACACGGTGGCTTTTATAAATACATTCGTGTAATTTAAAAAGAACATTTAAATTATACTATACGCAAGTATAGTCTTTTGAAAAACAAATATCATTACCCCCTGGTTAGCATAACAGTGTTTATTATATGCAAAATAATATAATACTCAGTAGACATTCAGTGTGTCTTGAATGAACAAAAGAAGAAATAAATGAATTCTAACTCCCACTAGTCTAGTTGAGGCTTTTCATCAGCTCCTCCCTGGAGGACAAGAAGCTCTGATTGGTTCCTCCCCTCTAGCTGTCCCGGTACCCAGTGCCCTTCCTCCTTACCCCCCCTAGTCCACCACGACCTCATAGTAGGGGCCAAGGGGCAAGGAGGGCCAACAAAACTGCTCAAGGGACTCCTCTGATTCTCCCCTCTTGGTCGGGAGTCGCTTGGTGGCGCTCTTTGGAACTTGTTCTAAGCACGTCTCGAGAGCCCTAGCCCTGCCCAGCTGTCCCTCACGCGCGTGGGGAGTCCCGAGCACACAGTCCTCTCCCTCGCTCAGTGGATGCTGGCTTTGTTTGAGTGAACCTAGTCCCAGTATACCAATTTCTACATGTACAGCTCCAACACGTTGGGCACCTTCTTCACACTGTGCCCCTCTTCTCGCTGCCTCTGCCCACATTGTGACATCACCTTTAACTCAAATTCCCTGGCCCAGAAACTTCTCACCTGTGCGTTCGAGTTACTGCTGGGACTTGGGTTTTATGTGGATGATCCTTTAACTCATGTCCAAACATTCTTTAATAGCCCGGC
Organism: Tenrec ecaudatus; assembly: GCF_050624435.1. Lineage (NCBI taxonomy): Eukaryota > Metazoa > Chordata > Mammalia > Afrosoricida > Tenrecidae > Tenrec > Tenrec ecaudatus. The sequence goes on along the minus strand of NC_134537.1, from coordinate 40,451,752 downwards.
TGTTGTTGTTTTTTTTCAAAGATGCCTTCAGGGGATAGTTTCAGTTCATGTTTGAAGATTTTCTCAGAAAAATAGATCCATGGGTTCTTCTGGCTTCCATAATCCAATTAGTGAATTCTGAAGGAATTTGAAATTCAGTGGCTGGTTGGTTGGTTGATTGTTTTTTCCCCCCAGGTAGTTGCTTTTGCCTCTATTCTTTCTCTCCTCTCTGCCAGTGCTGGGGCTTCGAACGGCCCTAAGCTTCCTAAGGGTCTCTGGCTTTCCCAGGTAATATTCACTCCTGAAAGACAAAGTTAGAGAGCCTGAGAGATCGCTGGAGCCCAGAAGCCTGCATATCGAGATCTGGCCAAGTTCAGCAGTGCTTCCGTCACAGGAATGAACGAGTTCTCTAAGAAGTACGCAGGCCCCCAAGGGTGGCAAAATATTTCCGTGGAGGAGAGGAGAGGAAGGGTCATAAAAATCACCTTAGAAGCAGGAGGAGACTGGAGAGTGTGTCTGATTGCTGAGGTGCAAGGACAGACCCTTTCGAGGAAGAAGATGTGGTCAACAGTGCAATGTCATTGACGACCAAGGAGAAGCCAGCCTGCTTCTTGGGGTAGATGGACTCAGAGCTCTCCTGGGACCACACCGGCCAGGCCGGGGCTGAGCACATATGAGAGGCCCTGGGTCTGGAGCAGGTGCTGAGGAAACCTGCCAGTGGCGAGGAAGACAGAGGGACAGAGCTGAGGAGTGTAGACCATCCACCAAACCCCAGAGACAAATACATGAAACCCCACTGAGCAGAAACAGGGTGGGCCAGAAACCAAACAAACTGCTCCTTTAAAGCCACCTGAAATCCACGTTTCAGGAACGGTCGACTTGGGCTTCTCTTTCCTGCAGCAGGATATTTAAAGAAAACAAACCTTTAAAAGCTCCAACTCCAAAGTAAAGAGCTCTCTGTGTGCCTACTTCTGGTCTTGGCTTTGGGAACAAGTCTCCTTTTCTCTGCTCTGGATCATGGCCAAGGTGGCCAGAGCCTCGTGGCCAGGCTGGCCAACGGCCCACATCCCTGCAGACGGCTCAGACTGAGCAGGGGGCAGTTGACTTTGAAGCTTCCCAAAGACCTCCACCCCAGGGCACCCTGGTGCTCCAGGCAGTGGTGGTTGATGGACTGGGTTGCCAGCTGAGAGCAAAGGGAACCCCAAACTCAAGGCCAGTCAGCTCCTCTGGAGACAGATACTTGAGAGGGAAAAGAGCTGAGAAGATTCCCCCGGAAAAGCGACCCAGGCCGAGTCTGCTAAGAACGTACGCTGGAGAGCCCAGTCCTCAGTGGGCTGCACTCAACCACAAACCTAAGGTTGGCGGGTTGAGGACCCCAGCAGGGGCACGGAGGAAGGGCTGGTGACTTGTTTCCATCAAAATGACCTGATGGACAGCAGACTCCGGTGCTCCTCGGTAACACTCGGGGCTGTCCGGGGTCCCAGTGGGTTCTGTGGCAGCAGGTTCGGTTGGAGGGGAGGAGGCTGCCATGTTGTAGTTGCTGTTGTTGTCAACCTCATCCTCAGTCTTAGCCATTTCCAAATGGGAATCAGAGCTAAATCCAGAGCCTACAAAAGGGCCAGGGCCTAAGGCGGGCAGCTAGAAAGACACGAGAAGGGGAGACTTGTAACCAATTAATCCTTTGTATAAAAATGATTAAATGGGAACCTAATGTACTGTGTGAACTTTTACTAAATCCTTATTTTTAAAAATGCATGCACGCTGTCCTGCCAGCTCTGACTGAGGGCCCACGGAGCACCTTCCCATCAGCCTCTCCCCTCTGACAACCACACTGGCAGGTGGGCTAGAGTTCCCTTTCCCAGATGAGGAAGTGGTGGTTCTGAGAGGTTCAGTGTCACGCAGTCAGGAAGTCACACAGAGGCTTTCCAAGCCCAGTCCCCTGATGCCCATTCTGAGCTCTCTCCACAGCACCCTGCTACCCAGGAAAGGCCTTTCCATTTTCGTCAATGGAGGTCTGAAACTGCCATGCTGAGGACATTCCCAGCCCAGATGCCCGCATTTCCCTGCCCGTGCCTCAGTACCCCCAAACAGTGATGCCACGTCCCCTGAGCGTAAAGGTCCCTTGTCACCCTAGTTTAAATGAACCTAATGAATTGTGGAACAAGCCTTGCCCAGGGTCCTGGGCATTTCCACGTGTCCTCAGACCAGGAATCCTCCCCCACCACACCACAAGATCCCAGAAGGTCAGGGAGGGTCTAGCCCCAGGGACTCTCCGGGTAGCCCTGTCCTTGCAGACAGAGGCACAGACTCCTGCGGACTGCCTGGGTCACCCGGGCTCACTCACCTCCCCACAGGTTGTCTGGAAGATGACGTGAGATCAGGCGAGTACAGCACCGGCACATACACTGTCCTCACGCCCACATTGGTACGGCCATCCCGACTAGTCTACCCACTGGTGGTGCAGCCGTTACACATTGGGCTTTCTACTCCCGTAAACAGTGACAGTCTCGGAAACCCACGGGGGTGGGGGTGGAGGGTCGCTATCAGTCAGCATTGACTTTGGTTTGGGTTCTCGCCAAGTTAGGAGGCCCGGTGGCCCAGAGGTTGAAGCTCTCAGCAGCTAGCCAACAGGCGATCTGCTTCTGTGAGATGAGAATCCTGGAGATCCCACGAGGAAGTTCCCTTCGGTCCGACTCATGGCCACTCATGAGTGCGTGGGACAGCCAAGTCACTAAGTCACTGGGGGAAGAGAGACTGCCACCCCACACCCTACCCCCCACACCCCACTGTCAGACCAGCCTCTGGTCTCCCTACAAGGTTGTGGGCTGGGCACAGGCTGAGCCATCGGCGGGAGTTCTGGGCCCCAGCCTGGGCCTGGCCTCCAGTCAGCTATGCGATCCCCCCACTCTGGACTTGAGTTCTCTTCTCATTGAGAAACGAAGGAGGCGGCTAGCCGTTGGTTCGGTAGGCCCCTTCCTGTCTGGGAATCTATTTCACCAGCAAAACTTCCCCAACCAGAAGGCAAGGGAAGGTAGGTGGCTGCTGGCGGGCAGGCAGAAGGCACAGACAAAGGCGCCCTGTGCAGGACCTGTGCTTGCCTGGAGCCAAGTTCTGTGTTTCCACACCTGGACCCAGGTGGTTCCAAGAATCACAATTGAAGTTATTACTTGAGAGTTGTGCATTCCTGGAAGCTGTCGTCCAGGAAAAATGAGGGAGAGAGGAGGCTGAGAGTCAGTCAGAGGGTGGGAAGCCCATGCAAGAGAATTGAGGGGTAAGGGGGGAGAAATGGAGGAAGAGGAAGAGCAGGGGGAGAGGAAGAAGAGAGACAATGGAGAGGGGAAGCAGGAGGACAGGCGGGGGCACAGAGAGGCCATGAGGAGAGAGGGAGCCAGGAGCAGGTGACACTGGCTCAGTCACCACAGCCAGAGATGCTCGGAGCAGCAGAGATGCAGCAGCGGGTTTCCTAACAGGAGCACCCTCGCCCCCCACCAGTGCCGGCAAGCAAAGCCGTTGAAGAACTCTGGTTGGTTTTCTGTAGAACAAGAGCACAAGCCTCCCCCCTCCTGCCCTCCCCCGAATGCAGTAGCAGTGCCCTTCACCTTTGCCCCCAGCCACAAGGGGACCCACACGGGCTGGGCGGGAGCTGGAGCAGGCAGCTGTTGTCATAACAACAACATCCTGATGTGTGGACCCCTTCCATCAAGATGTGGTGATGACCAGTACTGTTGACCGAGCGCTTACTACCAGGCATCGGGTGCCAAGTTCTCCCAACACATGGCATGAACGACGTCCTGCGGCCACGTGGAGCGCGGCCCATTAGCAACCTGGCCGGACAGGCAGGGAGCAGCAGGGGCATCAGCGCCCACCTCTTAACCACAAGGTTCTGGGGAAAGAAAGGAGCAATAGCACGTGATGGGCCCTTCAAAGCAGGGCGGCCTGCCCCTTGGGGGAAGTTTTTGACTTGCTGGGCGTGGGGGTGGGACTTCATCTCTAAACTGAGCCTCCGTGAGAGACAAACTCAGAGGGAGGTTGTGAGAATCGATGACAGAACAGGAACCACTTAACAAAGACCCCAACCCGGGCAGAGCGTCATGAAGGTTTTGGTGGCCCAGGACTGCAGCCCAAACTCCTCCAGCTGGCTAAGGGTTAAAGCAGAGCCATTGGGGCCCTGGGGGAATCTTCCTGGAGCCAGCCTCTGGGCCCAGGAGCCCAGGAGCCCAGGAAGGTAGGAGAAAGAAGTACCTGTGCCCGTGAGCCATTAGATTCTGGGCCCTGATACTCAGGGGAGCATGCCCAGCCTCCCACTGTCCTTGCCTTGCCCTGCCCTGCCCTGCCCTGCCCACAGACCGAGGAGGATGCTGCAAGCCCCTGGGTGGGGTGGTGGGGCAGGGCCGCAGGGTGATTATCACTGGCGGCACAGGGCAGTGTGTGAAACCGGGCCTCCTTATCAACTCTGCAGTGCCCGGCTCTGCGGGTGGCCAGCCTGCCTCAGCAGGCAGCCAGGTTGCCAGTGTGCACCATCCTAGCAGCTTGTTTCCCTGCATGAGATTGAGGTTGGAAGGGAAGTTGGACGTGCTGACTGCAGAGAGTCCTGAAGTTAGGTTCCTGCCACCCCGGTGAGGAGGTCATGACACACCTCTTATGTACAGATGAGGATGTCGAGGTAGAACAAGAGTGGGGTGGTAGATGGTGGCAGGGCTGAATGGGCCCTGTCTCCTGACTGCCAGACTACTACTCCACCTACCTCACAGACCTGGATCGCCAGAAGGTGCATGGAGGGGAGGCCCCGAGTGGCTGGTGACCTCCGAGAGGGGCTTCCGCTGTGGGCATCCGGCAGCCCTGCAGGACTGGGATCTCCCCATGGGCCTTGGGTGAGCAGCAGCCAGCGAGGGCAGCCCTCCACCCCCACCCCCCAGTGCAGAGAGAGCTGGCACTCCAACCCTGATAGCACTCTTCCCTTATCAGGGGGCCAGGGGGCTGGGTGGGGTGCATCTGAGAACCAAGGGCAAGTTCCATAGAAACAGGGAGGAGACAGGAGAGAAAGTGGGTGCAGTTCAACTGAGGCCGCCTGGCCTTGCCAAAAGGAAGGACCGAGAGGAGCCCACCTTTAGGGGTCTGAGGGGCTGTCACAGAAGGGGTAGGCTTTACCCCTGAAGCAGCCAGCAGAGAGCCTGATCCCAGGCTCTTCCCAAAAGAAATCCTAGATATCCCAGAATCTACAGCCCAGGGAAGGGTAGGCCACAGACTCTGAGGACCTGAGGAAAGTTATGTCCTTACCTGGGGGCGGGAAATTGAGGCCTAATTGGAATGGCAAGGTCCTGCCTGAGAGTGGGTGGATTTCCTGCATACCTGGAGTCAGGGTCCCAGGAAGTGCTGTCCTGGGACCTGCCTCTGAACCAGAAAGGGCAGCAGTGCAGGCCCTTTCTGCCCTCATGGAGCAGGGACTCCACGCAGGAGCCATTCCCCACCCAGCCAGACTCATGGGCATCTCCCTCACCAGGGCTCACAGGCAAGCCTTCCATCTGAACCAGGCCCAGACTGCCCCCAGATGCTCCCTGGGAGACGGCTTATAAGCCTGGAGCACACCCTCCTCAGCGACCTCTGGGCAGCCTGGGCCAGGATGGACGCAGCTCACCCACACATCCACACCTGGGCTCAAAGGGTTCACCCCCATTGCAGCCCCCATGCGGTCAAGACTGGCTAGCTTCCCAGACAGATGCAGGCCGCTTCAGTGTGAATATACATTCCTGAATATTCTCCAACGCCAGCCCATGTAGCTGTGTCCAGAGCTCCTGAGAAGCGAGCTGGGGAGCCTTGGTTTCTCAAACGTTGGGCATGTTTTCACAAGAGAACAGCCCCTGGGAAAGAACCTCGTGTTTGGAAGAGGGGCGGGGGAAAAGACGACCTCCACGGAGGTGGAGGGACACAAGAGTTCAGGCGTCACCGTGGGAGCATGGCACAGGGTTTCCTGCCATTGTAAGCAGGGATCACGGTGTGGCTGAACTGGCTCAATGGCACCGAATAGGTTTCGGGGACCTCCCCGGAGGAAATGGGTTAGGAAGAAAGACCTGGTAATCTACTGCCACAAACCAGCCGACAGCCCTGTGCACCCCCAGGGTCTGATCAGCCACTCATCGTGGGGACGTGTGGGGCGCCAGCAGGTGACTCTGTTGGGCAGTCACCACGGGGGAGGGGAGCCACTCAGGCTTCAGGGGCTTAACAACCCTACAGGACAGAGGTCGACCACCCTGCTGCGGGTTTCTGAGCCTAAACGTTTGCAGGAGTAGCACGGGCCTCTTTCTCCCGCGGAGCAATGGGTAGTTCAGAACTGCTGACTCTGGGTTAGCAGTCCCACGCACAGCCAACTGAAGCTCCACGGTGCTCCTCGGAGCCCTGCTTCTGCACTATGGGCATACAGTCAGGAGAGGCCAGGCCCTGGGGGACATCCACCAATCTTAGCAAAGCGGAGGGGCAGCAAAAAAGAAAGATCCTCACAGATGGACTGACGCTGGCTGCCTCGCTGGCCTCCAACACGAGGGCTACCGCGAGGATGGAACAGGGCTGGCCGCCGGCAGCGTTCTGTTGTGCACCGGTTGAGGTTATGGGTCAGAACAAAGCCATTTACATGAACAACCAGGCTGTTGCCTGTCCCCACACAAACTAGTGTTTTGCTGCCCTGTCCAGTCCCAAAGGCTAAGTTAAGCAGGGATACTAAAAAGAAAAATTCACTGCTATGGGGGCCATGCTGACTCGGGGTGACCCTACAGGAGAGTAGAATTAACCATGAGGTTCTGAGACATTACCTCGAAGGGACTTGAGCGCCCCGCCTTTCTCCCGTGGACCGTCTGATGGTTTCAAACTTCGGACCTTGGGGATCATGGTCCAGCCCTGACCACGACTCCCGCAGGGCTCCTAGGCAGGGATATGGGTGGAATCCCAAAGGCTCTGAGGCTGGGGAGCTACTAGGAGGAAAGCAAAGCCGGGCAGGTTTGAGTCCTGAAAATGGACTAAGTCCAGCCAAGCAGGAGCCTGAAAGCCAAGAGCCAGATTGGTGAGTGTGGCTGGGGGCGACCAGGGAGGGCCTGAGCCTTCCACAGACGGTGGGGGTGGGGCGCAGCCCGACAGGATGGAGGACTGCAGAGATGTCCTGAGCAGAGCAGGGAGGATAAAGGGCCGGGCTCACCCTGTCCCCACCAGTTTAACACCGCCCCCACCCCCACGCAAGCAAGCACTCAGCCCTCCCTCCACAAGCACCCTTCCCTCTGGGCCTGGTCAAGTGCCCTGAAGCCAACTCGTCTGTGTCCATTCTGACGTCATTGTGGAGGAATCAAGAACTCTCTTGCTGCCGCCACCCCAGTCCAGTTCAGATGCGGGGTCTGGGGTCAGCCCAGGGTTTTGCCGAAACTCAGGGTCCTGCGGTCAACTTGGCCTTGGAGAAAATGAAGACTCCCCCCCTCCCCCCCCCCCCCTGTGGGTCCGGTGCTGGCTGCAGCGTGCGGCTCTGCTAGAATCACCTCGATGCATGCTCTGATAACCTTCCCATCCCCAGGTCACACGTTGACCCCCCCCCCCAGCAGAGCCCAGGGGTCCCCCACCCACCTCTGTCCCCAAAGCCAGGGCCAGACTCACAGCACCCAAAGGACGGGACCACAGGGATCAGTTGCCAGGCTGAGGAAAGACCCAGGGGTGGATTCCGATGGAGAGTCTCCTCCCCGCCCCCTCCTGAACAAGCCACCTTGGGCCACCCCAGCCCACCCCGGAGGCTCTAGCATAACCGGACTGGATCCTGCTTCCCTACCCCCTCCCCAACCGAGTCGATCCCAGCTCATAGCATAGTAGGTTTGAACCTCTGAAGCGACACCAAGCTTACCCCACCAGGGCCCAGGCTTTCCTTCCCTGCTAGGAGGGTGAATTCTCGGGCGGGCGGCGCCCCCTGCAGTCTAACAGGAGTGCTGCAGGATGGGCGGCTGGCCGGTCCTCAAAGCCAAGGTCCTGGATGCTGGTGGGTGTTTCCTTCCCTTCTCTCCAGGCCTCAGGAGAAAGACGGGGCTCTCTACTCCCATAGCGAAGGACAGTCTCAGAAACCCACAGGGGCAGCTCTACTCTGTCCTATAGGGTCACTGTGAGTTTGGTTTGGTCTGTTAGTTTAAGGACTGAGAGAAGTGTTAAATGTTAGACGCCAGCACTGGGCATCTTTGCCCAGCTAGCTCCACGGAGCCCACTGGGAATGCTAGTGGCATACGTGCTGGACTGCTAACCTCAAGGAAGGTCAGCAGTTCGAAACTAGCAACCACCCTCGGGGAGAAAGACAGGGCTTTCTACTCCGGTGAAGAGTTAGTCTGGGAAACACACAGGGACAGTTCTACCCTGTCCTATGAATTTGAATGAACTCAATGGCAGTGAGTTCGATTATTTTGTTGTTTTATTTTTGTTTTTTACATTTTATTAGGGGCTCATAAAACTCTTATCACAATCCATACATCAATTGTATAAAGCACATCCGTACATTCTTTGCCCTAATCATTTTCAAAGCATTTGCTCTCCACTTAAGCCCTTTGCATCAGGTCCTCTTTTCCCCCCTCCCTCCCCGCTCCCCCCTTCCTCATGAGCCCTTGATAATTTATAGATTATTATTTTGTCATATCTTGCCCTATCCGGAGTCTCCCTTCCCCCATTCTCTGCCGTCCATCTCCCAGGGAGGAGGTCACATGTGGATCCTTGTCATCAGTTCCCCCTTTCCAATCCACTCAACCTCCACTCTCCCAGCATCGCCCCTCACACCCCTGGTCCTGAAAGTATCGTCCACTCTGGATTCCCTGTGCCTCCAGCTCCCATATGCACCAGTGTACAACCTCTGCCCTATCCAGTCCTGCAAGGGATTATTTTGTTTTTTAAAGCCCACCCACAATCCCATGCTCCTAGCACCCAGGGCAGACACACAGCAGGATGACGCTGGCAAAGAGCTTTTAATAGGCATTGGGGGTGGGGTGGGGGTAATGTCAGCACTCCCTCCTGGGGAGCGGGCAGGTCCCCAGTGCAGCTCCCTCGCTGAGATGCTCTGAGGCAGTTGATCCTGGAGTCACCTGGGTGAGAAGCACGCAGGGGCAGGCCTCTCCTTGCCTGGGGGCCTCCTGCTGCAGGGGCAACAATGGGCCCGCCTGGAGCTGCACACCGAGGGCAGTTGAGGGGCCGCTGCCCACACCCATCCGCTGGGGAGCAAGAATCTGCCCCCATTCCCCAAAAGAGCAAAGTGGGCTGGCATCACAGGTGGTCACTACATGGGGACTGGCGGCTGTGCATGCCCACCCGAATGTCACTCCTAATGCCACATGCTCCAGAGAACAGGCTGCAGGTTTCATTTACATAAAGGTATCCCTCCCCTCCTCACCAGGATTCTAAACTCCAGGACCCCTCTTGCTTCCTCATCAACAGCTGGGGCCCAGAGAGGGTCAGTGGTCTGCCCAGAGCTTCTTCCCTTGGTGGCTCTGCCACCCCCAGCAAACTCTGTCCCTGCTTCCAGCACCCCTCTAGGTCTAGAACTCCCCCCTCCCGCAAGCTCTGGATGCTCCAACTTCCATGCTGGTTCACCCAGGGGCCTCCCTTACACCTGCACAGTCTGCAGATGCCCTCCCAGGGGACACACACACACACACACACACACACACAGAGTCTCACCTCTTGGAATGCAGATGCCTCCCCACTCCCTGGGGGCCCTTTGCCTGGTTTGTAGAGACTGGGAGTTGGGGGTTGGGAGCTGGGCTCTGGCCCAGGGAAGGCTGGGGATGGGGGCTCAGAGGGGTCCATCGAGGAGTGCAGGTTCTGCAGAGGTCCCCAGTCGTGTCCCACCACTCTCTGCAGCCAGACTGCTTTGGCCATGTACCTGGGGAGCAACAGGCCAGATGCAAGGAGCCAGTAGCCCTCCCCAGCCTTCCTGTGCTTGCCCCCTCAGCTTGGGGAACACACAGCTGGGGCTGAATCCTATGGGGAGCCAAGGCCAGGCACACCCAGGCTGTGGTCACCCTCACTTCCACCCCCACCTCCTCCATTCCTTGAAGAAAAGAGTCAAAGAGACCAGGAAGCTCCCACATGCTCTGGAGACAAACCCCAAGGAACAGGGCTGTGTGTCAGGGGGCTAGGGGAGAGGGCCCAGCCTTGCCTCCCCACACCCTGAGCCCTGGAACTCCGGTTTGCCAACTCACTTGGGTCCCAGAGGAGCACAGATGGTTAAATACCAGTTGCTGGTGCAGCCCTGGTCAAAGGGGTTGTATCCCTGCAGGTAGCGGCCCTGGAGGGGAAAGGACAGATGAAGGCTCAGAGCCATCCCACGGAGCAGGCCTTTGACTTGTTCTGAGCCAGTCACCCCTGCCCAGGCTGCAGCAAGACTCGGGTACAGGTGGGCAGGGCACGGTGAGTTGAGACCTCCTCTCTTCCCCAGCTTCCAGCAGGGTAGCCTCCCTCCTCCACTCCCGAGGGGTTTTCTCCAGGTGATCCAGAACACTACACCCACCTCTCCTGCATCTCAGGACCTCCGTTATAGGTTCAACTGTGTTCCCACCCCCACTCCCACCCACCCCCAAAAAAGCTTAAATCCTAAACCCCAGTGCCTGTGACTGTAACCCTCTTTGGAAGTAGGATCTTTATCAGGTGACAAGAGGCTGTGTTGGAGTAGGGTCAGACTTCTACACTCCAGAACTTGGAGGCAACACATCCCTGTTGTGTTACGCCCACCTCACTTGGTTGCTCTTTATTATGGCACCCCCAGGACACTGAGAGACAACCCCCTTTCACCTGACCCCTGCTTCCACAGCCCACCCAGCCTCCATGATCCCACACATCCTCACGCTACCTCCCTCCAGATATAGTTTCAGATCTTCCTCTTCCTGCTAAACACACAAAAACAAGTCACCGCCATCGCGTCAATGTCAAGTCACCGCAACCCTATAGGACAGGCAGAACCTCCCCTGTGAGTTTCCCAGACTAACTCTACAGTGTGGAGCGACTGATGGTTTCAGACTGCGGCCTTATGGATCCCGCCTAAGGGGTAACCACCAGGCTACCAGGGATCTCCGATGCTAAACTGCTCCAAGTACATCTCCACCTGATTTTCCCACTTTTTCATCTCTCAGTTTGTTCCTGAACCCTGCACTCTTGCTGAATTTGGCCATCGGGATCTACAGTTGTCTGAGGGCCCGTCATTTTGTCCTAATAAAACCAGATGTTCTGGAAAATCTGGGTGGAGAGCCCGGAGCACAGAGTGCAGTTAAGGTCGCCCTCCCCCGATGCCACCAGCAGCCGGGACACTGATGACTAGGCTCCCCTCCTCCATACCCCACACCCTCCACCTGTCACTTTGCTGAGCTCCTTCCTGAGCCAGCCCCTCCTACTCCCACTTTGGCAGACCAAGTCTTACCCCAACTTCAAGAGCAGGAGCTATAAAATGGTTTGGCGTGACCTAAAGTGGCCCAGGAGCAAGCCTGTCCCCCACCCAGCTGTCCTATGCCCTTTGCCCTGCCACCAAGACTGTGATCCCCAAATCTCACCTCCGCCAGACAGAGCCACGACCCCATGCAGGGGAGCAGAGTCCGAGTCTTGGGAAGGAAAACTGAGGATGGCCCTGGGGCACCCCGTTGTTGCCAAAAAGCAACACTAGGCCAATGCGATGTTCGGGTTTCTACCTACCCCCTCGGGTGTTTTAAGCATCTTGGGGAAATGTATTCTATCTGTGATGTAGAAGAAATGTTTAGAAGAGGTTGATTTCATTTGCAATGAGAATTCTTCATTTGGGAAAAATAAATTTTGATTCATGAGTCGGTATGCAAAAATATCAATCGCTCCATATTTAGAGGGATGATGCGTGTTTAATGAAGGTGTCAGGGCTGACCAAAAGTGTAGAGTCCATTTCTCTCCACATCCGGGATCCTCTCAGACATGAGCAGAATCCAATAGCTCAGAGGCTTCCAGAATGTCCTCTCTACCTGGCTCCCGTCCTGGGCTTCCTGCTCCATTTCATATCTCAATGTCCTCACCAAACCAAAGTGGACCTCTCCCCACTAACTCCTTGCTGCTGCCCTGGCAACCTCCCACCTCCCCAGATATCAGGACATCAGACCTCTTCTCCTCTTTCTTATCCTGCCCCAAACCAGCATTATAGGTTCATTTGCTCAGAAGTGTTTGTTTTGGGACCCCCAACAATATTTCAGGTATTCAGGATCCAACCTCAAACAAGGGTGCCATTGTCAGGTGCCATCTAGTCAACTTTCAGCTCACAGCGACTCCGTGGGACGGAGCAGAGCTGCCCCATGAGGTTTCCTACGCAGCGATCATCCCTAAGGCACTCGATTTCCAGATCTTTCTCTTGCAGAGCCAGTGGGCAGGCTCAAACCATCGGGCTTTAGATTGGCAGCCAAGCCCTTACCTGTAGCCTCATCGGGGCCCTTTCAAACATCCTAGTCAGCCTTGATTCTCTGAGCGGTGAGGATCCAGTACTACAAGGTCCTCAGTACTGAGAGGGTACTCAGGGCAGTAGAGCGTGGGGGGCAGGTGAGAACAAGGTTGTCCAGGATGGGACCCTGAGGCCCAGGCAGAGGAACAGCAGCCCAGGAAAGCAGAGACGGATAAGCCCCAAGGGGAAGCTAGCAGGCCAAGGCCCAGATGCCCTGTGAACACTCAATAAAGATGAGCTCCAAGTGTGGTCACCAGCTTTGGCCCCTTGGTTGAGAGCAGCCACAGTGTGACAGTGAGGACAGCGGCCTGGTGACAGCAAGCCAAGGACAGTGAAGAATGGAAATGTGGTGAGCACAGCCACTCCTCTAGGAACTGTGGCCGCACTGGAGTGGAGAGTATCATCATCGGGGGGTCTGGGTTGGGGGAGCAGGGTGCTTTCCTTCTAAGATATGAAAGACATGACTGTAGATCATTGATGATGGGGAGAAGTAAGAATGGTAACAGCAAACACATAGGCCCTTACTTGTACCAGTCGCTATCCTAGAAGTCTTAAACCCATGCCACCCCATTTCACAGATGGGGAAACTGAGTCACCAGGCCACTGAGTAACGTACCCAAGATCTCTGCTGATGAGTCGCAGAGCTGTCCCCTGGCCTTCAGTGAGCCGGCTCTGGAGCAAGTAGCTGAGTGGTCAAGGGAGGCAGAAGGGGATAGAAGGTGTGGTGTGGTGTGTGGAGAACATGAATGGATTTTTCAGGTAAGGAGTAAAAGTTCTGCCTAGTCACTCTTGGAGGACAGGTTCCGTTTAGCCCCCTCGAGGCTGGTAACCCTAGATCAGGACACACACACACACATGCGGGCGCGCACACACACATTTTGATCAGTATAGGAAGGACAGAATGCTGCCTAGGAGAGGTTGAAATGATAAGCAGCTGAAGCTGGAGAGAGAGTGACGTGCACATCGCAGGGGTTGATGGGTAAGGGCTGGGCAGAGGAGTCACAGGTGGGCTGAGAACCAAAGAGGAGTCTGGTGGAGTGATGGCTAGAAGGATGGAAGGTAGCGGGCAGAGAAGCCTCCTCTGTTCTTTCACTGTTTCAGTGTCTCCAGCTCCTCCCTCATGAAAGCTGCCCACCTGACATGGCCTTGAGTCATGCCATTGTCCTTCTCCAAGAATCGCATGGCAAGGACGTCCACTTTTACCACTCCTACAGGAGATCCAACAAGAAAAGGAAATGAAATAAAGCTGTACAGATTGGAACGGAAGAAGGGAAAGTATCCTCATTCATAGCTGGCATGATTATCTACGTTGATCATTCCAGAGAATTAACCCAAAAAGCTACTACAACTAATAAGTGAGGTTAGCAAGATTGTAGGACTCAAGATTGATATACAAAAAACCCATTTTATTTTATAATAAGTGGAATTTGAAATATATAGTTATAAAACCATGCAATAGTTAGACATAAATTTAAAAAATATATGTAAGATCTATAGCCTATAAACTATAGAACATGGAAGAAAGACATCAACAAAGACTTAAACAAATGATAAGGTATGCCAAGTTCATGGATGCAAAGTCTCAGTATTGTTTAAATGTCAGCTCTCCCAAACTGGTCTATAAGTTCAATACCAAATACCAATACCAAATGCCAGTATCAAAACCTCAGATTTTTAAATATAAATCAATATGCTAATTCTATAATTTATATGGAAAAGCAAAAGAATTGTCATAACTGAAAGAACTTTGGTGGCGTAAGCTGGGGGCTGCAAATACAAATGAAACCAACAGACACCTCTAGTGTCTACTAGAAAGACCCCAATTAAAGCAAACAGCCTATCAACGCCAAGCTTGGTGAGGAAGCAGAGCCATTGCTGTTCAGTCAATTCCCACTCGTAGAGAACCTACAGGATGGAGACCTGCCCCGGAGGATTTCCAAAGCGGCCACATCTTTTGCCTGTGCTGGGTTCAAACTACCAGAGAAGGATTGAGCACTTAACCATTGCGCCCACTTTGAGGATGGCAAAGCCACTGGAGTGCTCACACTGGTGGGAATGCAAATGTAAACAGCCTATTTGGAAGATAATTTGTTGGTTTCATGCAAAGTTCAACACACATTTATCAGCTGATACAGCAATGCCAGACTCAGGTGTTTACCCAAGAGAAATGAAAAGTTCACTCACGGGCTTGTTAACAAAAAAACAAAGTTGCCACTGAGTTGGTTTGATTTCCACTTGTTTCAGGGTAGAGCAGTACAGTATTTCCAATAACTGGAATTGGTTAGAAGTCCATCACCAGGACTTAGAAACTGCCAAATATGCTGGCTGCTAGAGCCACCCAGGGACACTCCTACCCACGCCTGCACGCGGTGTTTGCACAGGCTTTGCTTATGTTATCAACACAAACTGTGTGCAGCCCAGAGATCCTTCCAAGGGTGAGTGTGCACACAAGGCATGGGGTGCATCCCTATAGCTCAGGGCTCTTCAGCAATACAAAGGTGTGGACTGCCTGACACAAGATGCGCCTCGACATGTTGCTAGGACAGACCAACCCCTGGAGGAGATCACACGTGGTAAAGTAGCCGGGCATTGAACCCCAAGGCGCGCTGTGAGTTGGAACCGACTTGACGACACCTAACAAGTGAAAGAAACCAGACAAACCAGGCCAATGGTATTCATACAATGTGCTGGAAAAGGGACAACAGCAAAGCCAGGAAAGAAATCCGTGGTTGCCAGAGAAGCCAGGGTAGGAACAGGAATTGACAGCTGGGGCAGAGGGAATTTTCTGAGACGCTGAATTGGGGCTACATCTTGATCGCGAGGGTTTGTCAAAACTCATAGAACTCATTCTTGAAAGGAGGGGTTTTACTGGATGCATATTATGCCGCAATAAACATGGCAATAAAATCCTACCATGGCTCTTGGGTTCCCATTGGGCTGATAAAACATTGTTTACCTGCCTTTCAGGGCCTTTCTAACTTGGCTAACCCCAGCAGCCAACCTGATTTCCCACCCACCTTAGTCTTTGCTCGTGGCCCCATCAATTTCCAGGCTTCTTAGCCTCTTTGCAAGTTATGTCCCTTCCCCTCTATCTGTCATCTGTCCCTCCAACCCCCCTAAACCACCACTCAACCCTGATCCCCCGGTCCTCACTGAACTCTGCTCCTTCTAGTAGTGTTTGGCCCTCTCTCCAAGTGCTCACAGGTGTCTGGGTTCTGACGTCACCTTCCCGAGTACAGCAGGTAGCCCTAGTCACCACACATGTGGCCTGGCAGAAGGGAGCCAATATCTCTAATGAATACGGATGCCAAAATCTTCCACAGAACACTAGCCAACAGAATTTAACTGAGCATCAACTCCTCCCCAATATATCGCAATGTAGTGGGATTTATGGCAAATATACAAGAATGGTTTACTCTTAGAAAGGCAATCAATGTAATTCATCACATACTAAAAGAGAACCATATGATTATATCAATTAATGGAGAAAAAACATTTAATAAAATTCAACATCCATTCCTGGTAGAAACACCCAACAAAATAGGTCTAGAAGGGAAATTTCTTAACATAATAAAATCCTTATGTGAAACCAGTAGCCTGCATCTTACTTAATGGAGAGAAATTTAAATCATTTCCTCTTTGAACCAGAACTAGGCAAGGTTGCCTGTTATCACCACTTTCATTTAATATAGTTCTGGAAGTTTTAGCTAAGCCATAAGACATCAAAAAGAAATTTAAAATATCCATATAGGTACATAAGAAATAAAAATTTCTTTATTTTCAAATGACATAAAAGACCCCAAAGAGTTTACTAAATAATCACTTTAACAAATTGAAAAATTTAGCAGTGTAGCAGGCTATAAGGTCAACATGTACAAATCAGTTGGATTCTTATATATTAAAGATAACAACAGCTAAACATATATTAAAAGAACAATACAATTTATAATAACCATACAAAGGATAAATAAGGATAAATCTACTAGAGAAACCAAAGACCAAGAAAAAATACAGAGAAAACTACAAAATACTCCTTCAAGAAACTGAGAACAACTTACACAATGGACCAAGGTATCATGTTCCTGGATAGGCAGATTGAATATTGTGAACATGTCAAAATTACCAAAATTACTTTACAGATCCAATACAATTCCCATCCAAATCCCTTCAACTTTTTTAAAGAAATGGAAAAACAAATTACCAACTTTACATAGAAAGGAAGGAAACTTGGGATAAATAAACACTATTAAAAATAAAAAACAATATAGGAGGTCTTTCATTCCCAGATCTTAAAACTTACTATGTAGCCATGGTAATCAAAACAGCCTGGTACTGGTACAATGAAAGATACAAAGACTAATGGATTACAACTGAAAGCCCAGAAATACAACCAAGTACCTATAGACATCTAATTTTAATTAAGAAAAAAACACACATTAAATGGGCAAGAGACAGCTTTTTCAAAAAATGTTACTAGGAAACTGGATCTTCACCTGCAAAAGACTGAAACAAGACCCATACCTCACACTCTGTACAAAAGCAAACTCAAAGACCTATATATAAATCATACTATTACTAAGATCAACAATGAAAAAATAGGGACAAACATAAGGACCCTAATACAGTAGAACCCCTGGTACTCGACCGCACCAGTTCTCGACATAATCGACATAATCGGATTTCAGCGTGAAATGTCAAGAAAATTTTGCATCAGAGCTCAAACAAAACATTGGCCTGACGCACATGATTTCTGTAAACAAAAGCAGTTCTTGTTTCAGTCGCTGGGTGTTAGTTGGCATTGTGAGTACTCATTGTTTAAACCTTTTGCAGCTGTGTTCCAAGCATTTTGCTATAATTTTTTTTAGTTTTGTGGCTTTTTGTGTGGTTTTTAGATTTTAAAAATAGGTCCTAAGAGGTTTTTTTTTAAAGAATCATCATGATAAGGAACTGGTCAACCATGTTATTGATATTGTTGATGATAATTTAGTAAACCATTTTAGGAAACAGCTAAGGAAGCGCCAACAGCAGACCACATAAGACAGATTCTTTGTTTTGTTTTTGAGAAAGACAGCCAGGTCCTAGAGAAAAAAGGCAAAGGGAAAACAAAGCTCCTGAAAAGCAACAGTTGATTTTATGGAAGGGGATTCCCCTTCCAAACAAGGACTCTCTCCACCCCTCCTCTCCACGTCCTGTCCACAGATCCAGATCCTCATCAGTCTCAAGGGATGGGTCATACTGCAGTTGCTTAAAACTTTGTTTATGTTGTTTTTCTTATTTAAATTATATTATTTAACTCTGAACTTATTTACTTTGAAATTTCTGTGTAATGTTTTGTATAAAAAGGCAAGGTTAGGATAAAAACTTGGTGATCCAGAACGGATTAATCCATTTTCAGTTATTTCTTATGGAAAAAAAATATTCGAACTTTGACTACATCTCGTCTGGACGCTCCTTCTAGAACAGATTAGTGTCGACGTTCGGGGTTCTACTGTACAAGGCAGAAACATAATCATGAATCAATGAAATATCTACACTATAGAAGACAAAATAAAGAGCTGGGACCTACTAATAAAAGGACATTTATGCAAATGAACAGTTGTATCAAAAGAGTCAACAGAGAACCCACAGATTGGGAAAAATATTCAGTAGCAATAAATCAGAGAAAAGGCTAATCTCCCAAATCTATAGAAAACTACATCTTGACAAGAATAATACAAATAATCCAATAAGAAAATGAGCACACCGTGACAGATGATCATTGGGAAGTGTGCTTGAGGCTGGCTGTCAGCAGCTCCTGTCCGGACTATGCATCCCCCGCTCATTCCATTCAGTGAAAATCATCAGAGCAAACTCAGGTCATGACAAAAATGTACACAGTTAATTGTGTTGTGTTGTGCAATATGGACTCATGCGGTTATGCAAGGTACATAAGCATACATTGTACATATAAAGAATTCTCAATGCATTTGTGAATAAATGTAATAAATAAATTAAAATGAATATATTTTGCAAAAAAAGAAAATTAACACAAAATATGATTAGATAATTTATCAAAGACGACATGCATACAGCCAACAACCACATGTATAAATGTTCGCGATCATTAGCAATAAGAGAAATACAAATTAAAACATTGAAAAAAAACCAACATTGAAATATCACCTCACAAGATTCAAGAAAACAACATAACAAGATTCAAGAAAACAACATAACAAGATTCAAGAAAACAACATAACAAATGCTGGAAAAGATGTGGAGAGGTAAGAACGCTTTCACATCGCTGGTGAGACTGTAGACTTGTACCAGCATTATGGAAATTAGAATAGCACTTTCTTCAACAAATGCAAATCCAGCAATGTCTCTACTGGATACATACCCTAGAGAAATGAAGACTATAACACAAACAGACATAGGTACTCCTATGTTCATTGAAGGCATTCCACAATAGCAAAAACATGTAAACAACAAAAAAACCCAAACACAGAGGAATAGATAAACAAGCCCCTGGTACATTCAAACTGTAGAATTTTATGCAACCGTTAAAAACATTGAAACTGTTTTACACACAGCAAGACATGGACAAAACCAGAGACCACTATGTTTAGCAAAGTCAGGCAATCTTACAAAGATACATATTCATTATCACCATTGTTATAATGAAAAACAAAGAAGAAGCAATGGGGTCGATACACCAGAAGACAAGACTTTAATGACTCAAAGGGGGCCAGGGGCTGGGGTAGGAACAGGCCGAGGGGAGGCGTGGGGTGGAGGGTTTAGCACGAGAAAAATAATGAAATAAGAATCGCTTCATGAAAACACACGCACTCAACTCTCCAGACCCCTGCCCCTCCGATCTACACATCAGCCTGAGTGGCTCCGACAGAGAAAATAATGATGGCAATGTATGTACAAATATGCTTGATACCATTGATGTATGAATTGTAATAAGGGCTGTAAGAGCCCCCAATAAAATGATCTTCTATTAAATAAATGAATAAATTAATTAATTAATATGATGATGGCAACATATGTACAAATATGCCTGGTACAATTGATGTATGGATTGTAATAAGAGCTGTAAGAGCCCCCAATAAAATGATCTTTAAAAAAAAAAGAGGAGGAAATGTCAAACTGAAGTAGACCTGGACTCTTTGGGGACATCCAAGTTCATTTCAAACATTACCAAAAAAGGAAGCGGGGGCGGAGGAAGCCGGTGGGGCGGGTGAGAGTGGAAGCCGGGCCCTGTCGCGTGTCGTGCACGGGGACACGGCCGGCGGCCCGCCCTCCGCCTACCTTGCCCTCGTAGGAGCGCTCGGCGGCGCTCACCGACAGCGCCTGGATCAGCAGCAGCAGCAGGAGCGGCACCAGGAAGCCCGTGGCGGGAATGGCCACCACGATGCTGCGCGCAGGTTAAGGAGCCGCACCGTCCTCGCACCTGGCCCGCACGCAGCCACCCACCTGGCCTCCACCTGTGCACGGTCCGCCCCGCCCTCATCTCACCCACCTCCCCGGCCCCACCCAGAGACGCCTCGTCCCACGAGGGTCCTGCCAAGGGGCTCTGCTCCCAAGCCCCGCCCATTACTGACCCCACCCTGCGACACCTCCCTTGGTCCCGCCCCCGTCTCACAGGTCTCCAGGTCCCTGGCAGATACGCGACAGCCTTGTCTATGGAGAAGGGCAGGTGGGTCGTGTGCACCAGGTAGACTAGGCAGGTGACCAGCACGGCACCGGAGTAGAGGCAGAGAAACAGCACGAGGAGCATGAAGAGGCGGAAGTTGCGGTGACCGATGCAATTATTGACCCACTTGCAATGGTGGTCAAAGTCCTGCGGGAGAGAGAGAAAGGAGATCAGGCCCGGAGGACCATCCAATGCCCCCACTCCCCCCAAAGTAAACCCACTGCCCGTTGACTTGCTCAGCGACCATACAGGACAGAGCAGAACGGCCCCACCAGGTTCCCATGGCTGAAATCCTTCTGGAAGAGGACTGCCACATTGCCCTGCTGCCCCCCGCGCAGGTGGTGAGTTCGAACCCAAGCTCTCTTGGTGAGCAGCCGAGCTCTTTAACCATCAGTGCTCCTGGCCCAGGCCTCACGGCCAGCGGCCCTAGCTACATCAACTCTCCCTTGTCCCCACCCACTTGGTCCCCCCACCTAGAGGGAAACTGAGGCTGCCAATTTCCTAGGTAGAGCTTGATTAGGGATCCTGTGGCTCACACGATCGGATTTTAAAAAACATCTCCACCATTTCATTGGCATATAATTCACATAACATACAATTCAACAGTTCAACCGCATCCAGAAGAGTTGTACAATCACCAGCACCGTCTGAGAGCAATGTCATTTTTGCACTCATTGTTCTTAGCTCCCCGTCCCCCCGGCCGTGCCCCTGAGGAACTATTAATCCAGTTACTGGGGGTTTCATATCTAGAAAAACATAAATCTTGAAAACTAACAACAATAACAATAACAAAGTAAAACAGAGTAAAACCTCAAATGAAAGGCAAACAGAAAATATTAAAAACTAGAACAAATTTTAAATGGATCGTAAGGGAGATCAAGTGAGAAGGTGAGCTTTAACTTAACTGCACCTTCAGTAATCCACTTTCCAATGCCCTCTGCACAATATCCAGGCTATTCACGTCTTAAACCACATGTACTTCCCCTTCAGGTTTTTGTAACTGAGACTTTAAAATGGGTCAAAAGGGAGATCAGATGATAAGCTATTACATTTTAACTTAACTAACCTGCCAGCATCGACTTTACAAGCCTCTCTTTCTGATAACAGAACTATTCATGTCCCTGGACTGTGCTCAGAGGGGATTCACCAGAGGCTTAATCCACTGTCATCCATTGCCTACTGCAAACCAAGTGTTCACAATATGCACCCTGACACCATTCCTTCCTTTGGATTTGGAGGCACGCTTGTCTGGCTTCTGTGAGCAACTGCCGGGTGTAACTGCACAGATTAGAGGGGAGGATAACACAGCCAACCTCCCAGGGTAGGAAGGCCAGCTGAGATAGTGCACTTGTAACCTTTTGTGGACTATGACATAGAGACCCTCCAACCTGGACCTCAGAGGACGAGAGCAATGGTCCCCTAAACCTAAAGGGCCTTAGGTATCAATAGTTAGGGAGCCTACTGGCCAGTCTAGATGCGGATGCCCCTGTGGGCAAGGCTAGCTTTCAGGACATGCGCACAGATGACCCAGAGCAGCTGTGCTTCACTGCCGCCCTCGCAGGGACTCCTGAGCCTGCCGGGGAGTGTTGGGGAGGAGAGGGGCTGCTCACCTCCACACAGACGTCGCACCAGGGGCAGTGGTAGGTTCTGGGCGGGCGGTGGAAGCAGCACTTTCGGCACCACTGAAGGCGGAAGGCCCGTTGGTTCACCCACACCACATGCACCGCCAAGGGGCTCTGATCGTCAGAGCCTGGAGGGAGGACAGGGTTGGGGGTGAGGCGGGGATCATCCACTGTGCACCAAGGGGGCAGGTCAGCCACACAAGCAACACCATGGGGCACCAAGAAGTGTGGGGAGGAGGTGGACAGAGTAATCCCTAGTTCCTCTGAGCAAAACAGCTCTGCTCAGAAGGCGGCAGGTGGAGGGAGGCGGCCTCTGGGCGCTCTGCTGCTTTGAGAAGTGGGCAGTGGGCAGGCGCGGGGACAGAACATAGGGTGACTGCACAGAACAGCCTCCCCACTCCCCAACAGCTGCCCCTCCCCGTGCTCCTCTCCAAAGCAGCTATGGAAACCCCAACATTCTTCTCGTCCCACCTCAGTGGCTTAGGGAATGACATGCCAGGAGCAGGGCTGGAACCGTAGGAGGAGAGGTGGAGTGGCCAGAGGCCCAGGCAGGGATCGAGAGAGGAATCGTCCCTGCCAGGCCCCACCTCCCAGGGGACCTAGGCCTCACCTCGATGCAAGATGCCAGGGTCTGAGAAGTTGAGTGAAACCAGACTGAAGAAAGTGAGGACAAAGAGGAAGCCCGTGAGGATGGGAAAGGCCCACTCGCCATCCTGCACCAGCCACCTGCAACTGAGACCAGAGCCCTGCTCAGGCCTGATCTAGAGCCGCCAAGATCACCCCAGATCCCAGAAAACCCACAGAAGACCGGCTCTAAATCTGCCAGTCCAGCGGCAGATCGATCGATAGAGGCCTCACGGAAAGTCACCCTCCTTAAGAGCCATCCACAGCTTCTCACATGGTACAGACAATTCCCACATCGGGACCTTTGCATATTCTGTTCCCACTGCCCAAAATACACCCCCTCTGTGACCCCTGCCCTTGGCCTTCCCCTTTCCTTTCCGCCAAGGCTGTGCTCAGACTCACGGGAATGCGAAGAAGAGGCCGCTGAGAAGGAGGAGCAGCATTACATTGAAGGCGGCAAATAGGCTCGGGACAATCCAGGGAAGTGGGGGCTGTGGTGGGGGCAGGGGCTCCTTCAAGAGCGGCATCGCTGGGCCTCCCGGGCCCCCCGGGGAGACCAGGGCCACTCCAGAACTCCTCCCCTCCTGCTGGCTCCCAGAGCCCCATGGTCACAGCACCTCAGAAGCCACAGGCCAGGGGGAAGGACAGGAGGCCCAGTGTGACATCACAGAAGCTGAAGAACATGGGGTGGGGTGGGGCTCAGCAGAGCAACCTGGTCTGTTCTGGCTGCTTCCAGAGCCTTCCCTTTCAGAAGCAGGCCCCCCACCCTCTCCTGTGTGGTGGGTTCTGCAAGGCTCTGCCTCTGTGTGGGTGGCTTCCTTCAGGCCCACTGCTACTCAAAGTACGCTAAGTCCCCATTCTTCCCATCCCACAAAACCCCACTTCCCGAGAGGAAGGCGGCATGCCATTAACGTTTCCCTGGTTCATGTCCAGGGTGGACTTCATGATGCAGTTGTGGACACTGAGAAGCATGTGAAAACCTGTTAAGAGTTTCTAGAAAAAACTTTGCCTTCTAGAGAAAAGGGAGAAAGACACCCTTGGCACACCTCTGCCCCTTCTCCCCGTGTTGAATCTGGACTCGCTGCCTGAGGGGTGCCACCTTGACCAGGAGCTGGACGACAGAATTGAACTACCTGCCTCTGAGCTGCTTCCCGTGTGAGAAAATCACCCAGTTTTCTGTGTGGCATGCCACGTTTGTCATTTGTTGTGGCCCCTGATCATCTCCACATTTGGAGGATGCTCCACATCAGATGTACCAGGGACTATGTTCCCATTCCGATTGGTGCTGAAAAAATGCCAGATATTTGAGTTCCCATTCTCCTTTCAACAGATACACAGGCCCGTGGCTGGTCAAAGAAGCCTGTGTCAATCTGCGTCCCAGTAGTTACCAGGTCTCTGGTGAACACGATACAGGTGACCTCTAGTTCTTTGGACTTGAGCTAGCAGCCTGTTGTCTGGCCTTCTGACCTTGGGTTCATCAGCCCTTGCAGCTTTTGAGTCAGCAGATGGCTCCAACCTGACATCTAACCCACAAACTGGGAACTTGCTCACCTCTACAACTGGGTGTGCCTTCTACATCTACATCTCTATCTGTAGCTGTAGCTGCATCTATATTTGTATCTGTAAGAAATGATATATAGATCTAGAGACAGGAATATATAAATATAATACATACATATATAAGCTCCACTGGTTTTTCTTCTCTAGAACACAGCATAAGATATTCAGACTCTTGAAAGCTTAGCCTCCATCTGATTCTGCAGCTCTCACAAACATTCTTGGAGGTACAACCTACACTTTGAATAAACTCTTTTCCAACCTATCCTGCTAGTGTCTTCTGCTGTCTCCCTAGAGAACGCCGACAAGTCATTGCTTCCCCCGACCCCATGAAAGTCTCTGAACATCTTCACTCCCCACAGGTGGAATGAAGATAGCCCATCTCAGAACTTCCAGGTCACTTTCTTTGTACCTGTCGGATGCCCTCTGTCCACCATGCACTTGAAGTAGCACATCTGACAGAGTCTAGCAGAGACCAAGGGCATGATGGTGATGACGGTGTACGTGGGATTCAAAGGAGAACCTCCAACTCAAAGGGCTGAAGAGGACGCCGTTGAAGAACATGAATCACCTTGATCAAGAGAGATCATGGCGCCTGGGAAGTCCCCGAGCTGGTGACAAAGAAGGTCAGTCAAGCCACGCCTTCCAGGTTTCCCCCATTATCTGAAAGTTGTGTGTTCTCATGAAACCAAAGTAAGCCAAAATGGCTTAAAGAGAAGACGACTCAATTACCATGAATTTATATGGAAAAACCACTAAGCATTCCCAGACGGGAAAATCACAGCAACCAATACATCAAACCTAACCTAACACTAGCCGGTCATGTTCACTGACACCGTCCAAACGTGTGGCAGCTGGAGGCTGAAATGCTGATTGTGGTTCTCCTGCTCCGGGGGTGCTGCTCAGTAAAGAGGCGCCGTGCGGCCCTGTGGAAAACAAGCATGACAGTCCCCCAGAATGCTGAACATTGAGTCCCCTTGTGACTCAGCAGTTCCACTATCGGGTATGTGCTCAAGAGAACTGAAAGATCGGTTCACCCAAAAATTGATATGCAAATGTTGATAGCAGCATTACTCAAAATAGGTGAAAACTGGAAAGAACCCAAATGTTCGCCAACTGATAAACAAAGACGGTCTATACAGTAGGATATTATTCAAGCATAAAGGGGAATACAGTACCAGTGATAATGCTCTCCTTGGCTTGGCACGCTGAAAGAATTCACACCGATACCACACCCATGCGTGCGGATCTTGGGGGGACCCCAGGAGGCCAGAAGCCCCAGAACCCTAGAGGCTGAGAGCATGTGGGCCAAGAGGCTGTGGACCCCAAGCAGACCCTCCCCCTCTCCTGCCTCTGACCAGGAGCAGGGTAAGAGAGGGCGGCCTTCCCACAGCCAGGATATTTCAAGCCTCTGGCTGGGGAGGTGTGGTTGATGGTATTGGTTGACCCCCATTGGCTGGGTTTAGCCCACCTGGGTGATGTTATAAACCTGGGCCTAGTTTGAACTGCCCAGGTGTACCTTCCACCTGGCTCGGGGGCTTGAGTATGAGCATGCTCGGTTTGGGCTCTTCATAGGCATCTAATGGTTGCCTGATTTCTTTACAGCCTCCTGTAAGGGGGCCTTTGCAGATATGGGAGGGACAACCGCCCCCCTCTCTTCCCTTCCTAAATCTAGCTACCTAACACTATCACATGTTTGGACCTTGAAAATGTTATGCTAAGTGAAAAACCAGACACAAAGGCTATGTATGCATGAAGGACTTGTACATGGATCAAGAGGCAGGTGTGCAAACAAAGGGGAAAAGGTGTGCATCAGAGTGGTGTCTTCTCACATCTTTTGCAATCTGTGTGCTTAGCAAATCATCAGAGAGGCCAGCTTATATAAAGGAGACTGTAGCGTCAGGATTGGAAGAAAGCTGATTAACAACTTGCTAGATGCAGATAACACAGCCTTGCTGGCTGAAAGTGTGGAGGACTTGAAGCACTTGTTGATGGAGCTCAAGGATTGCAGCCTTCAGTGTGGATTATGATTCAATGTAAACAAGACTAAAATCCTCACAACTGGACCAAGAGGTCCTTGAAAATAGTAATAGGTCATCATAAATGGAGAAAAGGTTGAAGTTGCCAGGGATTGTGACTGGCTTGGATCCATAATCAACGCTCATGGAAGCAGCAGTCAAGAGATCAAACAAAGCATTGCATTAGGTAAATCTGCTGCACAAGACCTCCGTGGTAGGTACAGAATCTGGTGTGAATTTGAGGATTAAGAGTGAAGTGGCGGGGTCTCGCCTGTCAATCAAATTATAGCCAATGAGGCCTCTGTGTGGGCATGGCCTTCTTCTGAGGATTCTGGGAACTCCTGAATTTTCCCTCTTGGAGCCAGAAGACTCTCTCTCTCTCTCTCTCTCTCTCTCTCTCTCTCTCTCTCAGCTCACTCCCTTCTAGACAACCCTGTTGAGAAGACACATGGAGAGAGGCTGATGGATCCATAAGACTTCTCACCCACTGGCCTGTGATCTTCCTGCATTCACCATCATTGCATGTGTTGCATGAGTCTGAAGAGGACTTTATAAATTGGTATCAGACATATGGGCTAATATCAGACTTATGGACTTGACCTGGGCTGGGCTGGGATGTTTTCTCAATATTCAAGTGCTCTCATAAATAAAGCTCTTACACACATATGAGTCTCCCTGGATTTGTTTCTCTAGTCCACCTGGACCAACACAGGAGCCTAGCCAAGTCACACTGCCACAAAGCATAACCACCACAATTCATTTATATGAAATGTCCAGAATAAGAAAATCCCTGGAGACAGAGAGTAGATTAGTGGCTACCTGGGCATGGGGGGAGGGGAAGCTAGTAGGTAAGGGATTTATTTGGGGGAGGGCAATAAAATATTCTGGAATTAGATAGTAGTGATGGTTGTTCACTACTTTGTGAACACACTAAGACCCAATTGGATACTTTAAAATAATTAAATTAGTGAATTTTGTTTTGTCACTTTTATCTCTGTAAGTACTTCCTAAAAGAAGAAAGAATAGCCTTTGGGTATCAAATCATTGAGGAGACCTCGGGAAATTTGATTCAACTCCAGTTTTTGTTTTGTTTTGTTTCTTTTCCCAAAAATGACCCTATCCCTGAGTGAGCCCAAACTTAGGTCTATTGTGTTGTCCTAAAATTTTGTGGAGGACAGTAGGCTAACAAACCTCAGTGTGTTTCAGCTAGTAGCCTCTTGGTCTCCTAGTTCCAAAATTTCCAGAAGAATCATCTGCTTAGCTGGCCTAGCTCATCTTCTCCTGCCAAGTCTTAGCTATGCCCGGGTCTAACCCATAGGCAATGACACACTGCACAGAACACACTCAGAGGCTTTCAGTGGGGGGCTGAATTGCCCAGTCCTGCTAAGCCCTTCCTCTCACCACCACTCTGTCCTTTCTCACTCCCTCAGCCGATGTCCATCAATCTCCACTGGGTCTTCTGCTGCCCAGCTGAGGAAGCACTGAGTCCCTACCCAGCTGCCTTCCCCTGCTAATACCTTCCTGCCTTTCAGCTATCCCTTGACCCTCAATTCCATCCTGAAGAAGCTCTGGAGAACATCCTTAGCACCTGCTTATCTGCCCAAGGGAAGTCTAAAGTTCAGAGCTTTGGGCAATTAAACTCAAGGCCTCTTACTAGGCTAGAGATGAATGACCCAGGGAGTGTTCCTATGGGAACTGGTTGGAGGGAGCTGAGTCAGACTGTGTCTTAGTCAAGGTTGGGTCGAGGCAATTGCCCTTTGGGGGTCAATGCCCTTGCTTTCCTTTTGAGGCCCTCCCTCTGCCTTCAGAACCTGGCTCTCCCCCCTCCCCCAACCAACTCCCCTTCCTTTGGAGCTGGAAATCGGGTTCCCAGGGCTCTTGCTTCAATGCACTGTCCTTTTCAAGAGTTGTCATTAAAGAGGATGGCACAGAGCAAGGAGAGGAAAAGATTGGGAGATTTCCCTGGTCCCACATCGGTAACCAGCTTGCGCCTCAAGACACTGCCTCTGCTTCACCAGAACAGACCTCTCTGCCCTCTAACAGGTTCATTTCATAATCCAAAGCCTTCACCTCAACGACAACAGAACCCCTCACCCAACCCTTCTGCCTCTTCCCATTCCTCCCTGGATCTCCATCTGACCTGAGTTCTTAACCCCAGGGAGCCTTAGGTTCCTTACCTGCCAAATGGGAGCAAGCAAGTACTCAACTCACATGAGGATGTGTAAGGTTTCCCTGAGACAATTTACCGTACTTCCTGCAGCCCTTGACATCTCCTAAATGCTGAGAAGACATGAGCGGGTGCTGACATTTTATTGATTGCCATCAGTCATGTTAGTTAACTAAATGCCATGAGTCAGGCCCCGGCCCCCCGTGCGGAGGGGTTGTAGTGTACTGAATTCGGCCGACTGGAGACAGAAGAAGAGCTACCAGCCAGAGAAATCATTCATCAGCATACTCCCATAATTTGGCACCGTTTTTGCAAACTCTGCCAGAGGGTTCAGAACGCCCCATCTCGTACACACTCCTGCACCGCGGTTTCACGTTGTGCTCTGATCCTCAAGGTTGGCTGTTCTGCGGGGGAAAGACCGGGCTTTCTGCTCCTGTCCGGAATTACATTCTCGGAAAGCCACAGGAGCAGCTCCATCCAACCCTATAGGGTCCGCTCTGCGTCAGCATGGACTAGGTGGAAATGAGTTTTCCTTTTGTTTGGGCGACATCTTCAGGTCCAGCTGGTGGGCTAAAGCCGCCCATTGTCAAGATCAGAGGGCTGGCCCTTAGGGAACTCCTCAGGGCCACTCCTGGCGCCCCTTCCACGCCAAGCCAGCAAGCCCAGGCACAGGGGCCTGGCTGGGAACGGTCATCTTCTGGGTCCCCAGTGGAACGCCTCGTGGGGAGGTGGGTGGGGTGGGGTGGCGGGAGGAGGACTTCGTCCCCAGCCTAAGCCCAGGCTGTTAGAATTTTCTCTTTGGTTCAGCCCTTGGAGAAAGTTCTTTCCCAGTGGGGGTGGGTGGGGGTGTCAGGTGGGAGTGGGCCGGGCAAGGGCGTCTGTCAGAGGAGCTCGGCTAAGGCCAGGGGAGGAGTCAGGATCCAGGGAACTCAGGTCAGGATCAAATTCCTCTCGTGTGTGAACTCTGTGACAGAAGCTTGCCAGGGCTGGAGCTCCGAGGCAGAGAGCCAGCAGGACAGCCGGCCACTCACTGCACCTCCGCAGCGCCAGCCTCGCCGCTCACCTGGCCGAGCCCGCTCGCAGAGCCAGGAGAACATGGAGCCCGACCGGACCCAGATAAAGCTAGACCCCAGGTGAGCACAGGCACAGGGGCCCCTGGCCAAAGCTCCCAGGTCGACCAGACCATCTGGGGTCTTCTCCCGGGGACTTAGGCTCCAGGGCCCGGGAAGCTTGGCTCTGGGGCACTGCTCTCTCCCTCAGCCATCCCTTGAGCCTCCTTCCTAGCGGGAGTGGGGAGCACTAACCACTGGCCCTTCTGGTACCACAGTCAGACCTGCTCTGGCCTCCGAGGCCCCCCCCCCCCTTTCCACTGGCTGCTCCGGGTCTCCACTCCCCGCCTGTCTACAGCAGTGCCCTGACCAGCCTTCCTGGACCCAGGAATGTTTTGAGAGTGTTCGGAACCGGTCCCCTCTGCCTGGCTTTCCCCAGCCCACCCCCAGGTTGCACAATTCTGAAGGCAGGCTGGTGTCTCTCCAGGTACACCAATGATCTCCTGGAGATACTGAAAACCAATTACAGCATCTCCTCCGTCTGCTTCTCCCACCCACCCACCGCAGCCCA
This sequence comes from Tenrec ecaudatus, assembly GCF_050624435.1. Classification (NCBI taxonomy): domain Eukaryota; kingdom Metazoa; phylum Chordata; class Mammalia; order Afrosoricida; family Tenrecidae; genus Tenrec; species Tenrec ecaudatus. The sequence continues at coordinate 40,422,045 of NC_134537.1, read as the reverse complement.
GCTCCTGCGAGGTGAGTCGGGGGCTCACCTTGGGGACCAGAAGGAGATGTGGATCCCAGAGAGAGAAGTCAGGACAGCTGAAGGGGAGCTGGCGGTAGGCAGTCCTGAGGATGGCCAGTGTAGAGAGTTTGGGGCGTAAGCTGACCCAGTGCCCTTTGGTGACTAAAGTTAAGGTCTTGGGAAATAGCAGGTCCAGGACAACCTAGCCCAGCAGATGAGCCCACTGTTGGGCCTCCCCAAACCTCCACTCGAAGCTTATTCGAACTGGGGAGACTACAGCCTAGATCATTTTTTTTTCAGACCCCAGGGCCATCTAGGGCTTAAAACCATTCTGAAGATGGGGCCCAAATGCTCCAGGCTGCACGGGCACCCAGTGGGGAAGGGCCATTCCACAGCAACCTCCTCTGAGAGGAGTGGCATTTTATGAATGTGTGGCGTTTTATGAATGAACTCACTGCCGCCCAGTCCGTTCCGACTCATGGCCAGGTAGAACTGCCCCTGTGGGCTTCTGAGGCTCACTCTATAGCTGGAGACAGCCTCGTCTTTCTCCTGAAGAGCAAGCAGCATGTGGTTTTGAACCAGCGACCAATACAGAAGCACTGCGGCACCAGGGGTTCTGTTTTATGAATAGTGCTCTTAAATGTAAACACACACACACACACACACACACACACACACACACACACGGCTATTGAGTCACTCTGGCACCTAGCAACCCTGTCTTGGGTTTCTGAGGCTGGAAATGTCTACAGGAGCAGACAATCTCATCTTTCTCCATCGGTGGGGTTGAATTGTCGGCCTTATAGCTAGCAGCTCCTTCTCGACACTTAGAGGAAGCTAAGAGATGCTCTCACGGGGTTGGCCAAATAGATCGTATCGCTGTATTGCTTTGGGTTGAAGTTGGCTTCGCCAGGGAGAGGAAAAGATGGGACTGAATTTCTTCCCTGGACCCCTGAAACACTGGCAATCAAATGGCCCTGGTCTCTCTGCAGTGAAGGTGGTCACATCTCTCATTTCCTAACAACGTGGCTCACCACCACGAAGATGCTGTGGGCAGGAGTCCGCCTCTGTGGAGGCCTCATGCTCCTCCCAGCCCCCTACCTGGGGTTGCCACCTCCTGGAGGAGGCACTTTCTAAGCATCAGCACCTGGCCACCGTGCCATGGGGACGCAGACGTGGGCCCTGCGCTCGGGCTTGGGGCTATTGTGCAGCTTCACCTCAGAGTGATAGCTAACTGCCAGCGAGTGTCCGGAGAAGCCTTGGTGCCTCTGTGGATGAGGCGGAGCAGGCAGCTGCTCCATCCTGCCCCGGGAAGCTCCGAGTCAGGGACAGCAACTATTGGTACACATCTCCCCATACCCCGGTGGTCTGTCAATGGAGTGATGTTGTCTCCCAGGGGACAAGGGGCAGTGTCTAGAGACACATTGCCTTTTCTAACTGGAAGGTATACTAGCATTTGAACCCCCAACAATGCATACGGCTGCTTCCCACACAATGGATTATCCGGGTCAGTGTCAAAGTCTCAACACGGTTGAGAAACCCTGTCTTGCGGAGTGAATACTAAGCACCCTACTTTGCTGTAAAATGTGCAAATAGAAGTGCCAGGGCTGTTCCAAGGTGAAAGGCTGCTATGAGTCTGGGAGCCCGTGAGGTCCCTTGTTGCAGGTAGAGCTGTCAGGGCAGGGCGGGGACAGAAGGGGAGGGGCTGGAAGGGCCTTTGTAGCCTGAAGATGGAGATCGTTTGAGCTGACAGTGCGGAGCTAGATCTTGCCAGATTCAAGGTTATGGGCCTGGGTGGTGGGGAAGCAGAAGACAATTGAGTGGGCTGGGCAGGTGAGGCGGGGCCTGATGAGAGGCTGGCGGAGGCCTTGTACTTTATCCAGCGGACAGTGGGAGCCCATGAAGGCTGTGTGGTTGGGAGTGGCTGGACAGAGGGAGCACTTCAGGACCATGAATCAGCCATCACAAGGGACGTCCGGGAAGAAGAGCCTTGAGAAGCAGGGATGTAAATGAGAAGTCATTGTCCCATCCAGGGTGAGGGGCAAGAGTCTGAGTCAGGCCAGTGACACGACGGCAAAGGGGAGGAAGACAGAGGCCTCCAAAGAAAGGGCAGGTGGGGGCTGGCTAGAGGTGGTAAAGGAAAGACTAATATGCTCGCTGGCAAGGACGCCAAGATTTGGGAATGGTGGGCAGCGGCAAAAGTAGGAGAGGCAGGAAAGGAAGCCCTTTGGGGGAGGTGGTCCCTTCCCCTCCTCACTCCTCAGTCCCACTGTCCCCCTGACTATCTGCTGTTTAGGAAAGAGCATTTGTGGGAGAGGCAGTGACTCTCGTCACTAATTTGTTTTTGAAATGCCTGTGATGCAATTGCAGAATATAAAATAAACTAAACTCCTACAGGACTGTAAATAAATAAGATTGATCTCAAATCTCACATGTAAGAGGGCCGGGCTGAGGAAAAGCTGCCCTCCTGGAGACTTGGGCTATGATAGGCCATCGCAGTTCAAATTCTGTGCTAATAAACACAACCAAAGCCCAAACCCAACCCACCACCACCAAGTGACTTCAAGTCCTGGTGTTTTGAGAATAGTTCACACCTCGGATCTTGGCTCTCCAAGATGTAAGAATTCACTCTGAAGCCCATTGTGTGATCCAAGTGGGTTTTTATGAAGGACGGGACAAGTTTCCGGTTTTACAGTCTCAAAGGGGTTCATGCTATTTCTGAAAAGCATGAGCAACCATATGGAAAAGAGCACCCACGCATGCGGAACTCGGGGGATCCCGGGAGACCAGAAGCCCAAGAACTCGAGAGGCTAAGAGCATGTGGGCCCAGAGGCCATGGGCCCTGAGTAGACCGGGATCAGGCACATATGGGCCCTGAGCGGGATTGAGAGGGCATGCCCAGGCGGGGTGTGGTGTGTGGCATCCCCACCTTCCCACCTGCCAGTGACCAGGAGCAGGGTCAAAGAGTCAGAGAGGCCCAGAGTATGCTCCCTGCCTTTATTCTGCCCACACCCTGGCTGGGGGAAGGCGTGGTTGAAGGTATTGGTTGACCCTATTGGCTGGGTTCAGCCCACCTGGGTAATGTCTTGAGGCTGGGCCTGCCCAGGTGTACCTCCCACCTGGCCAGTGGCTTGAGTACGAGCATGCTCAGTTTGGGGTCTGAATAGTGTCTAATGGTTGCCTGGTATCTGTCCAACCTTTCTATGGGGGCCTTTGCAGGCATGGGAAGGACAACCCCCTGTTCCTAAATCTAGCTACCTACCAACTCTAATTAATAAGGTGACCAGATTTTAACATTGGTAAAGCAGGACACCATTGATCAAACTCATATCCTGGCGAAATAGCCACACGGCAGCCGAAAACCGTATACCCTAGCTTGTCATGCATTCTTTCCAAAAATCGGGACTTTTTAAAACACTGAGCGACGCTGGACAAATTGTTAAAAATCAGGACTGTCCCGCCAAAAGCAGGAGTCTGGTCACCTTACCCTAATAGGGTTTCCAAGACTGCAAATCACCATCAAAACAGCAGTGACTTTCTTCCGAGGAGACACCTCTGGGTGTGAAGCATGACCTTGCAGGTAGCAGCCCACTCACTACCTAACCCAGGGTGTCCCAGGGCTCCTGACACAGAGAAACGCCGCAGGGCCCAGAAATGCAGCTATGCCTGCTGGGGGACGTGCTCTATGAAAAAGATGTCTAATATTTAAAGGGTAGGCGCTCTCAAACAGTGTTGTTGTTGTTGTTGTCAGGTGCCGTCAAGTCAATTCTGACTCAGAGTGAAACCAGATGCCTGCTCTTGGGCCATCTTCACAATTGTTCTGTTTGAGGCCATTGTTGCAGCCACTGTGCCAGTCCATCTCTTTGACATCTGTCCTCTTTTTCACTGCCCCTCAGCTTGGTAAAGCAGAACTGGTCTCTCCTGATAACATGTCCAAGCATCTTGGTTGTACTTCCTCCAAGACGGATTTGTTTGTTCTGGAAGTCCATGGTAATGTCAGCATTCTTACCCACACCATCATTCAAACTCATCAGTTCTTAAGGATAGTGCTGAACAATTGCCTACCCCTATGAAGACTCCAGAGTGCTGGTAGCATAGCGGGTTATGCATTGGGCTGCTAACCACAAGTTCGGTAGTTCAAAACCACCAGCCACTCTGAGGGAGAAAGATGAAGCTTTCTACTCCCATACAGAGTTGCGGTCTCAGGGGCATTTTGACCCTGTCTTACAGGGTTGCTAAGTGTGGTTCAAACCCACCAGCTGCTCTAAGGAAGAAAGACAAGGAGACCATCTGCTTCTGTAGCGATGTACATATGCAAAAACCCTGCGCGGCTTGCTGAGTCAGAATTGACGCCGTGGCAGTGGGTTTGGGTTTTGGATGGAAAATAAATGAACTGTGAAAATAGCCCCAAGTCAATGAAATACGAAATTAGCTCCCAAGTACCTTGAATCCAGACAAAGTATTTAAAAAGCATTTTTTAAATGTAAGGACATCTTTTATGATTGAGAGTAGAGAACACATGATAAAACACAAATGATCATAGAAAGGATTTGAGTTCCTAAAAACAAAGCAGAATTCAAACCTTCTGTTCCACTAAAAACACGTGTAACAGTGTTACGAGCCAAACCAACCTGTCCAACAAGGAAGAGTAGCTCGTATAGGGAAATCCTCCATAAAACTTTAATTAAATATGTGAACAGGCAATTCAGAGAAGGGGCAATCCAAATGGCCAATGACTATAGAGAAAGATGCTCGGCTTTGCTGATTCATTGAACATTAAACAGTGAAACAGCATTTTATAACTATCGTGCTGGCAAAAAGAAACCATCTGAGAATACAGAGTATTGATGAACTGCTGTAAAGGGTGAACTTGCACCGACTTGTGGGAGTACAAACTGGCATAACCACTTTGGAGCATAATTTGATAACATCTATGAAATTGGCAATTCTAATCTCTTGCAACACATCAGCTCTGATTCTAGGTTAAGCCCTAGAGGAAGTCTCTTGAATATGGCAAATAGACATGTTCAAGAAGGCGTGTTGCAGCACTTACTTGTCATAGTTAAAATAATGAAAACAATGTTGGGTGGGAAAAGCATTTCGCAGGATGGTGCCATTTATATGTATATTTTTTCAAATGAAAGTGATACTATTTGTTGAGTATATACATATTTGGAGGATTGAGAAATTGGTAGCTACCCATGTAAGGTGAGGTAGAAAGAGGAAATATCTTGAAGTTACGCAGGGAGTTTATAATACATCTGTAATGCTTTATTTTTAAATTTAAAAATTCCAGAAACAAAATTGGCAAAATCTTAACATGCATTAAAATAGACTCTGGGTATATTAATGTCTGTTCTATCATCCTCCTTCACTTTAAAATATTTTATAATTTAAAAACTGAAAAGTCATTTTTGAGAGTATGTGATGAAATGTTAGACTTTAAAAATAGAATGCAAAATTTTATATGTAGGTGATTACAGTGATAAAATATGCATGTACTTTATTCAGGATGTTTCTTTAAGCTACTGTTTTTTGAGCCTCATATTTTTGAGATCCACTCATGTGTCAGAACTTCACTCTTGGCTCACGTGCGTGCGTATGCGTGCGCACACCCCCCCCCCACACACACACACTATAACCTAATTCCTTTCTCTGGCTGCATAATATTTCCTTATATTCACACATTCTGCTCATCTATTCATCCACTGATGGGCAGTTTGGGTGCTTCCATTTTTCTGGTACTATGAATAATGAGCTAAGTTTTCTCTAGGAATCTATTGCTAATTCTTTGGGGTATGTACCTAAGAATGGAGTTCCTGGGTTATATGGTAATCCTATGTTTTTTACAACACTTTTATTGACACAGAATTTACATATTGTTCAATTGTTCAATCATATCAAGGGGAATTGTACAACCACCGCCACATCTATCTTAGAGCCACGCCCCATCTATGTTTTCCTTTTGGATTAACTCCTCAAATGTTTTCCACCCTTATATTGCTTTTCTTGTTTTAAAAAAGTAATGTTTGCTATTCCAGAAGCAGTTGGAAAACTTATTAGTTGTTAAAACCATATTAATTAGTCATTGTCTTCAAAATGGCCGGTAACGGAGCCCGTCCCAAAGCAAGCTTCTTGGAATGCTCCCCTCCCTCAAAAGCGCTTCAAGAGCGAGAGCTCTGAACAGCGTCTGTTGCCATCTTCGTATGAATAACCATGTTCGTACATGCGTCGTATGAATCATCTGAGCACAGACTTGGTTGTGCTCTGAAAGAAAGAAGTATGCGGAACTTGTCGTTCACAAACTCCTTGGCCCAGATAGCACGCTTGTCAGTTGCCTAATGACGACTGGGGTCCACTTTGGGGAAAGCTGAGCTGTAGCCTGGACAGATAAGGACGCGGCCGGGCCTTCGAGGGGGGCAGTGGTGTCAGGCGAAGGCTGTTAAGCAGCTTCTCCTTTTTCAGTGGTCTCACTGTGGAAATGGACGCCTAAGCCCGTGGATACTGCCAAGTAGGAGAAATAACTGAAGTCAGCAGTTACAAGGAGGACAAAGACATTTCTGTAGTGGGCGGTCACTAGTTCCCCTCTCCCATCCCCTTTATATATGTAAATAGCAGGTTAGGATTGCATCTGATTATCTGTATTACCCGCCATCCCCTTCGGTCTCAATCAGGATATGTAATGGTTATGGAATTCAGTGCTGTCAGACATCTGTCTGGGAAGAAGTACAGCATTGCTCCTTAGAGGCAATAGTGACAAGACTTCCTCTTACATACTTTGGACATGTTGTCAGGGGACACCAGCCCCTGGAGAAGGCCATCATGCTTGGGAAAGTGGAGGGGTAAGCCCTCGGGCTGCATTGGCACAGTGGCTGCCGCAGTGCTCAGGCACAGGATGGCACAGGCCCTGGCAGTATTGCCCTTGGCAGGAGCCTCTGAGTCTAAATCTCAACTCCTTTTCTTCCAGGCTGTGACCATGGGCAAGGTGCTTAATTCGCTAAGCCTCATTTCCTTACAAAGTCTGAAACTAGGATGGAAGAAGAACTCTCTGGGGTTCTATTATTCGATAAATACAAGAGTAAGTTTTAAAAAAGTGTTGTTACTACGGCTCCAGTTCATATGTTCATTGATTTATTCCACACAAAATTTGGCTCAGGATTTCTCTGCAATCAGTGCATGGCCGCTGACGGTTCTCTCAGGTCCAGTCCCACGGGTGGCTTCTAAGAGGATCTGCTGGGCCAGTTACATTCAAGACCAAGAGCTGTCGTGGCTTTTGTTGTTGTTATTCCAAAGGGACAATTTTGACAGGTTTCCTCAAAGGATGCAAGAACAAGTTCTGGGGTTTATTAAGGGGTTTTAAGAAAATCGAAAACTGTGTGGCGCCTTGGCTTTGAGTTGGGCTGCGATCTGCCGCTTGGCAGTTCAAAACCACCAGCTGCTCCTCGGGAGAAAGACTGGGCTTTCTACTCCCGTGAACAGTTAGTCTCGGAAGCCACAGAGGGTCGCTGGGAGTCAGCATCGGCTCGGGGCTTTGAGAGAAGGAGCCAGGCCAGCTGCCTCCGGGAAACTGGCCTGGGGCCAAGGAGGACGCAGAGCGACACCCGAGGCGGGGAGGCTTGCGTGGGTGTTTGGTGGATGAAGGATGGAGTGGGCGGGAATCCTGAGCCCAGTCTGCACAGCGCGACAGATTGTGGAAGAGTCTGGGTATCTGCCAAGAGATCTCGCGTTCAGAAGGTATCAGACCCATAAACTGGGTCTTTTTCAGAAAATCATTTTTTGAGTTTTGCTCCACAGTTTTCTCCCATCCTACCCAGGACCTCCTATTGCAGTCCCTTTCCGGGTGGTCAGTGGCAGCTGGGCACTTTCTAATTCCTCCGCTCTGGGGGTCCTGGAAACGGCATCACGTGGCCCAACAGTTCCTGCCAGGTGCTTTCTGTGGGTTTATTTCGCATCAGTAGAAACTGTACTCTAGTTACAATGTTACATCCTGCTTCATATGAAGTTTTTTTTTCACATTATTAAGTTCGTCTTTTACAAAAGTCTTTTTTAAAATATTATAGTTATTCATTATAGAATAATTGGGAAAGGGGGGCGGAGGTAGAAAAGAAGACAAAAGTTTCCCATGCTAGACAAGGGTTAGTAATATATAGTCTATAATATTTGCTTTTAGCATGTTAAGGTCTCTATTGAGTGATTGTTCTTAAACAATGAATCTTAACATGGCAAAGCATTTGAATAAAACAAAAAAGCTACTGATGGAAATTGGCCATCCTCTGACCGTATTTTCCCATGTCAATCTTCCCCCTCACAGACAATTGCTTTTAACTCTTAGCTGACTGTTCCTGTCTAGTCACCAACATTGATACACTCCTGTTTCCTGGGTGATCCAGTTCGGGCATTATTTGTGGCTGTCTCTACCAGGCATGAAGATTTGGATGACTTATCCCCACCATCGCCCATATTCTCCATATAACTACGACAGTACCTTTAGCTGTTTAACTACGTCGCAGGGATAGTCATCAACGTCTAGTTTCTCTTTCGCTCCATCAGCTCCAGGCAGCGCCTCTTGACTTTCCTTTTAGAAAAATCGAGAGAGAGGTGCTGCTCCTTCCTTCCACTCTTCTCTGCCCCTACCCCACCCAACTCCTTTGAATATGTCTGTCATTTTGCCGCATGCGCTGTGTATTCTGCTTTGATCACATAAGTTGGTTTTGTTTGTTTTATTTGTGTTTTTAAGATAGAGCTTACATGAAGTGCAAAGATCCTAAGAATAAGGTTGGATGACTTTTGCAGCTACTCCTCGGGAGAAAGGGCTTTCTCCACCTGTAAAGAGTTACAGTATTGGAAACTATCCATCGACTTGATAGCAATGAACTTGTATTGTTTGGGCATTTGTCCAAATCAAGATGTCAGACTTTTCTAGCATCCAGCAGGGTCTCTCAGAGCCCTTCCCAGTATTTCCTCCCCAAAGACCACTATGAGTCAGTTTTTCCTGTCCTTCATTTCCGCATGAGGAGTCCTCGTGGAACAACGGTTCAGCCCTCAGCTTTTAAGTGTCAAGGTTGGCTGTTCAAACCCACCAAGGAGCTCTGAGAGAGAAAGTGTGCTGTCTCTCTTTTCCTCACTGATTTGATAGAAATCTTTTATAGAATGGCTGTGAGGTTTTTGTTAGCTACTTGGATTGCAAATATCTCTCCTAGTCTGAGGCTTGCTTCTTTTAATTTTATTAGTGGTGTCTTTTGATTAATGGGAACTCTTACCCTTCAGAATGTCTAATTTCATGAAAAAACATAAATTTATAAATTATCAAGGGTTTGTGACAGAAGGAGGGTTGGGGTGGGAGGGAAAAAGGGAGAAGCTGATACCAAGGGCTCCAGTAGAAAGAGAATGTTTTGAAAATGGTGATGGCAACAGATGTACAGATGTGCTTGACACGATGGATGGATGGATTGTGATAAGAGTTGTACGAGCCCCCAATAAAATGATTTATTAAAAAAAGAAGAATGTCCAATTTATCCATTTTTTCTTTCATGAGCCCAGGGACTTTGTCACTAAGCACACAAAACCCTTTGTTTAAAATGAGATGTTGCAGGCATAAGTCACATGTTCAGAAACCTATTGTGTGACACGATCCAATTTTCTGTTACCAATGGCGATGCCCAAGGATCTTCACTGGTGTTTGTCCCACTGTGACCTTCTGAGCACCAGAGTCTTCGGGTGAGCTTGTTAAAATGCAGATTACTGGGCCCGTCCCAGGTCTCTTGAAGCAGGGTTGCTGGGCGTGTGATGTTTAGCCATTTCCCAAGTGACTGTCGTAAACCTGAGAGGCTGAGACCCCCTGGATTCCACGTAATGCAGGGTCAAAGGTGAGGGCAGCGCAGGCAGATGCATTGTGCCTTTATTTGTATCCATCCCTCTAGTGTCCAGGTAGGACGTGACGGTGGCGTCTAACGGTGCTACAGAATACCATTAGTTACATTCTGTTTCAATGACAATTGCTAAGTGGTTCGAGCCTACTCATGTGACACCTGACCGCGGAGGTAGAAGAGTGAATGGGCGCTGCCAATCTGCTCACTCAGAACTGTGACTAAGTATGCAAACGTGCCTAGTGCCTTGCCATACCTAGAATTAACCACCCCTGAGGCAGAATGACTGCTTCCGAGTTACATGCTGGGAATTTGGGGTCTAAGAAGTGGTCAGGCTTTAGACTGGTGCGGAGCCCAGGTCAGATGATCCCCATCATAGTGAGTGAGGAGGCCACATCTCTCTGCCCCGGGCTGGCTCTTAAGCTCACTGCAGTTTGCCCTCCTCTCCGGCAGCTTCGGGTCCTACAGAAATTGCCCTCACGGTCATCATGACCCTGCTCACATTGGGCTCCATCGTCATCTACCTGGAGGACGCCGTCTACCTGTACAAGAACACCCAGTGTCCCATCAAGAGGAGGACTCTACTCTGGATTAGCTCTGCACCCACGGTGAGGACCCTGGAGCTTCCCTGTGGGAGGGACTGCAGAAGAGTTAGGGACCATGTTGAGAATTCCTCCTAACTCAGCCATCACATCAGAAAAGGCTGCCTGATTGGAAGGAGCCCTCTAATTCTGAGAGCTGGAGGGCCCACTTCCCCTTCAGTGGCCCAACCGCCCACCCGCCACGCGACTGCTATTCAAGGCAAGCCTCTTCCCTGTGCAGGCAGGCAGTAGTTGCTTAGTGTGAGAGGGAAATTGTGTTTTTTCCCCTGCAGGCTTGACTCAGCTCTAGCCCCTAGGCTTCTCAAAGCTTGCGCCCCTAACCATTCTACAAGTCTGTTATTTGCTCCTAGGACATCAGACGGGGGAGAGGGGTTCTGTTCTCTTGAAATGAACTCTGTGTGTCTGTTTGGGGGGAGAGTGGAGCATGTGGGGTCCTTTCCTGCCTGATGACATCTGCCTGGGCCAGCCGCATTGTCACAGAGCTTCTAATAACACACGGGGCTAAGAAAAGGGAGGAGTCAGACCTGAGGCATTTATTCCTAAAAAGAAGCTTAGCTCCTCTTCCACCATGGGTACAGCAAGGGAGAGACTTCAAGAAAGCCCCTGGCCTCCGGGATCTTTTGTTGCAAACCCTAGAGAAAGAATTACTGATGACTGAAGTTACAAAGCAATTAAAAAAATCATTTTATTGGGGGCTCATATATAGCTTTGATTACAATCCATACATACATACATACATCCATTATGTCAAGCACATTAGTTATAAAGCACTTTAACATCAACTTATTTCAAACAAACATTGTTTGAGATGACTATCATCAAAACTGGAGAGAGAGAGAGAGAGCGAGAGAGAGCTTTCTCATGAACAGAAACATCCTTTGGCAACCAGGAGGAGCGAGGGAGGTGAATCACTAACTAGAGAGCAGGCACAGATTAACCTGGATGGATTAACCTACTGCCTCAAGCCAATGCCCGCTCAGAGGGAGCCTACCCGAGAGACTCATGGCGCCATGCGTGGAGTTGCCAGGACTGCAAATCTCTACGCGAGCAGACAGCTTCCACTGAACACATAAACCAAGAACGTAGCTGCCCCAGCCCCAGCCCCAAGCCCCCTGAAAGGCACAGTGGACCTGGAAACCGCTTTGTGCAAATGGAATGAAAGCGGCATGTAGCACCAATGGGGGAGCAGGATGGCCATGGGGGTTCAGAGGAAGACTCTGGGGGCACCTGACCTTCTAGAGGAGGCCTGGAGGCAGGGCTCTGAGGTTGGGGAGGGAGCTGCTTGGGGGCCAGGGCTGGTCAGCGTGGGAGAGGGTGGAGTGCGGACCAGGATGAGACCAGGCTAAAAGAGTGCCCCTTCCACCACGAAACAAACAGTTTTCCCAGATGGTCCGTTTCTGTGTCTAGATTTTGCCTCTGGGAGCCCTTTTCTGGAAGCTCTTGGAAGGGCGCGTGCACAGGCCCCTTCAGCCCTCACAGCTGCCCCCCCTCCCCCAAGTAGGTGGTGTCTGTTTTCTGCTGTTTCGGCCTCTGGATCCCTCGCTCCCTGATGCTCGTGGAAATGGCCATCACCTCGTGAGTGTGCTGCCCCCCGCCCCGCCCCCCAGCTCCAGGCAGGTGTCTCCCCCGGCCCCTCTTCGGCCCTTCACTCTCCCTGGACGCCACCCTGTTGACCTCTGAACCTCGACTCCCCACCAGCCAATTGGTCAGGAACCTTGCCCTTCCCAATCCATGGGCACCTTCCCCAGTTGCCTCTGTTCCTACAACCTGAAGCTCCCCTCCCTCCTGCCTCACCTCTGGGGCCTGTCCTCCACTCATCAGGGCACAGTCAGAACGCCTTGGGGATGGAGGATTCTCCCACTTCCCCTCAACAAGCCCCGCTCCCCACTCCCTCTCAACTCCTCTTTTTTGGCAGCAGATGAGTGCCGCCTCTGCAGGCTGGCTGACTCATCAGCTCACTCTGCTCTGTTCCCTGCCCCCCCCCCCCCCCAGGTTCTACTCGGTGTGCTTTTACCTACTGATGCAGGTCATGGTGGAAGGCTTTGGTGGGAAGCAGGCCGTTCTGAGGACCCTGGAGGCGACACCCATGAGGATCCACACGGGTCCCTGCTGCTGCTGCTGCCCCTGCTGCCCGCACCTCATGCTCACCAGGTCAGGCGGGAGGCAGGGGCATCCTTCAGGGCACTGGTTAGCCTCTGCCCGTGCTCTCCCCCAAGCCTCTCTGTTCTCCGCTCTGCCTCAGACCGTGATGACAGTGGGCATCCCTTCCCCCAGATTCCTACCTTCGTGGGAGAAAGGACCCCCCCCCCCCAGGGCCCACCCCAGGGATGAGGGGAGGCAGAGGCAAGGGAAGGTTGACATTTCTATCACTTAAGCGCACTGCAAATTTTAGCCACCGAGAACCAACAGGACACATACCCCTTCCCCATAGCCTTGCACCTTCTGCCCATTGGGCTAACCAGGCCGGGGTGGACAACACTGAAAATGATTTGCTTGAAAGGTGTTGTTGTTGTTGTTAGTAGATGCCTTAGAGTCAGTTCCAACTCATAGCCACCCTATGATCCACGGAACGAAACACCACTTGGCCCAGTCTCAAAATTGTTCCCATGTTTGAGTCCATTGTCGCAGTCACTGTGTCAATCTCATCAAAATCTCCACTTTACCAAGCATGATGCCATCTCCAGGGACCGGTTTCTCCTGATAAAGCATACAAAACATGTGAGGTGAAATCTCACCCCCTTGTCTCTACGGAGCATTCTGGCTGGACTTCTCCCAACACAGATCTGTGGGTTCTTTTGAGAGTCCGGGGGACTTTCAATATTCTTCACCGACACCACAGTTCAAGGGCACTGGGTTTTCTTTCTTCAAGTGCATTTGCATGTGACATTAATGATATTGTTCTATAATTTGAGCACTCTGTTGGGTTACGGGTACAAATAAGGACCTCTTCCAGTGTTGGCCAAATAGCCGTCCGTCTTCCAAATTTCCTGGTATAGGCCAATGTGTGCTTCCAGTACTTTATCAGCTCGTCAAAATATTTCCGTTGGTGTTCCACCAATTCCTGGAGCCTTGTTTTTGCTAATGCAGCTTGAACTTGTTTTGGAGGAAAGCACCATTCAGCACCTGGATTCTTGCTCATCTACTTCCTTTGGAAACGGTTGAACGTCGACTAGTTCTTTGTTACACGCAGTGACTGTGTGTTCTTTCCATCTTTTGATGCTTCCTGAGTTCAATATTTCATCCATAGAATCTTTCAATGTTGCAACTCAGACCTTGAATCTTTTTCTTCTGTTCTGCTGCTGTGTGCGCTACACGCGACAGTGGCCGTGCAGCTGCCACGCCTCAGCCCAGGAGTGAGTGGGGGAGTGGAGGGGCCTTCTGGGGGCGGGTGCTTTGTGGGTTTGTGGGTCTGTGCTCCTCCTAACTCTCTGTTCCCTCAGGAAGAAGCTGCAGCTGCTGATGCTGGGCCCCTTCCAGTATGCCTTCCTCAGGGTCTCGCTGTTCGTGGCTGGCCTGTTCCTCGTCCCCGATGGCATCTTCGACCCATCAGATGTAAGCCAGGCATACAGGTGGCCAGGAATAGCTGCAGCCATCATGCGCTGGCATGGGGTCCCAGGGACACAGCGGCCCTGGGACAGAGACGGTGCCTGGGGTGGGGGTGCACTCTGCCAGGGAGGAAACTGTCATAGGCTATGGCGTTGGGCCCTTCCTACCGCCCTCTCCCCACAGGCGTGGAGAAATCACCAGAGACAGGTGTGCCTCCCTCTCTCACCTCTTTCTGGTCCGCTGCTAGATCTCCGAGCGCAGCACAGCTCTCTGGATCAACACTCTGCTCGGCGTGTCCACCCTGTTGGCTCTCTGGTGCCTGGCCATCATTTTCCGGCAAGCCAAGCTGCACCTGGCTGAGCAGAACATGGGAGCCAAATTTGTTCTGTTCCAGGTAACTAATTATTCATGGCTGGTTAATAATAGAGCTACAAACGATTTGGGGATGGGAGGTGTGGGGGGATCTGAAGGCTGTTTTCCTTGGGAAGTTTGGGAAACGACTCCTGTCTGGTTTTTGGCTTCTCCCGGCACCACCCAACTTTCTGAAATGCTTCCCCGGTCACTCTTTCCTTTCCTGTCGACAGTTTCCCACACCCGCTCCCTGCCATTAGCAGCAGCATCACAGTGGACACGACGACTCTCTCTCTCACCACCTCCGGGCACTTTCACACAGGACACATGTGCGGTCATCTCAGGAGTCAGCAGTTACTACTCTTCCTAGTTCACAAACGAGGGCACGGACACTCAGAGGGGTCTTGGGGCTTGCTCAAAGGCATGGAACAGATGGGGCGGGGGTGTTGGGACCCGCCTAGTTCTCACATCAGGTTCCCTTTGCTCCTCATATTGCCCTTTCCTCTCCCAACTCTAGTGGCAATTCTTGCAAACACAGGTTGCTTTGTTTTTTCACTTTCCAGTCTCTCTGTCCACAATGCAAGAACTTCTAAGTCTCTCTCATTTCCTTTCCTTTTCTGGTCACTTTTGTTTTCCTTCTCCGTCCATTCTTCCTGCCTCCCTTCCACCTAAGGCACGGGGATGGCTTCCTGGTTAGCCAAGGGGCTGCACACACCTCCGGCCCGATCTCTCAGATGCCTCTCACACAGGGATGTCCAGGCCCATCACAGGTGGAACTGGAGGGGCTCCAGGGAGCGTGAGAGAGACAAGCCCCTGAAGCCGAGCCAGGGGCTGCAGGGCCCGAAAGGACCTTGACTCCAGATGCACTTAGGGTCGGGCTCGCTGTTAAGTCCTGTGACTGCTGAGCCCAATGAGGACGGTTGTTGTCATAGGGAAGGCTGGGCAGGGGAGGTGGTCTCCAGGTGTCTGCCGCTCTGGGAAGAGTACATGATCATACAACTGGTGACTTACGCGTCCATTAACCTAGGAGCGAGCATCCCCGGAACCTGAGGTGGAATTATGCTGGAGTAGGACACTAAACATCACACACACACACACACACACACACACACACACACCCTTCTGCTAGTTCTTGTCAACAGCTCTGATAAAAGATTCAGTTAAAGGTGACCTTGCCTCTGTAAAGTTTTGCGTGGGCATCTTGGCCCCCTCCCGGGGTTTCCAGATGTGAAGGATCTTCAGCGTGAGGGGACGGGCCCATCACGGTGACCGATGACCTGCCTGAGCGCAGCCCTGGTCTGCCCTCAGGTGCTGCTCATCCTGACCGCCCTGCAGCCGGCCATCTTCTCCATTCTGGCCAGCAATGGGCAGATTGCCTGTTCGCCCCCTTTTTCCTCCAAAATCAGGTCTCAAGGTGAGCACGCAGGAGCCAGAGCCGGTCTGGGATGGCGGGGTGAGGGGGCGCTGTCTGGGAAGAGGCTTTAGACGCAGTTCCAGCAGGCCTGACCTCTGCTGTCCTCTTGGGAAAGAGGGTCCCAGAGAACTCTGGGCAGAATCCTTCCGGAAGGATCCCCGCTGGGAGGGAGGGTGCTGTGGCCTGCAACAGGGAGCCCTGCGAGCCCCCACGTGGCTTCCCCCGCCACTCAGGGCACGGGTTTAAGTGCTGGGCACCTTCCGTGCCAGGGCTGCCCGGGGACACTGCTGGGGAGTGGGGGGGGGGGGTGACCCGTCGTTTCCCACACTGCAGTGATGAACAGCCACCTCCTGGTCCTGGAGAGCTTTCTGCTCACGGTGCTGACGCGCGTGTACTACCGGCGGCGGGACGACCAGGCGGGCTATGAACCCTTCTCGGCGGCGCCGCGGGACCCGGAGGCCTGCGCCTGAGAACGCGACGCGGACGCTGGGAGGCGCGGCCGGCGGGCTCGGGGAACCAGGGCGGGCTCCCTGCTCAGCCCGGGCCCAGGGCGGGGGGGGGGGGGGGCGGTTCCGGCGCGCTGCGCCCTGGGGAGCGCCCGGTGGATCGCGATTGGGGAGCTGTGTTCAGCTTCGTAATAAATGAACAAGACGGAGCTGGAACCTGTCGCCGTTTGGGTGGCACTGCATACGGCAAGGTCACAGGGAGCTCTCCGGAAGCCAAGGAGAGGAGGGAGGGTACCAGGTGGTGTGTCTGGGACGCGGGGTCCCGCGGACAGCGGCGACACATTCGCTGCAAGCCAAGCCTCCCTGAGTTGGAGAGGGCTTTCTGCGTCCTCCGTGCACGCTGCTCAAGGGACCCCCACAGCAGCCGTGCAGCTTGGGGTGGAGGAGAGACGACAGTATAAACACTAAGAAGATAGAACAAGAAGCCTGGATTTCCTAAGCACGATCCCCCACAGGATGAGACTAACAGGGAGTGGAACTCAGCATTTATTTGCCTAAATGATAAAAGCCAAAATGGCTCTGGAATACATTAGGCAGGCTCAGGCAGAAAACCAATATCCCAAAAGGCCAAACCCGATTCTAGGGGTGGGACCCCTGGGGGTGGGGCCTAAGGACAACGTTGGTAGAAAAGCCTCGGGCTTCCAGGTGCATCCTGAGCCAGGGGCGCCTTTCCTGTGGGCTCTGGCACCAGGGGTGAAGTGGGCACTCAGGCCCAAGCCAGCCAGTCTTTCCCACACTTCTTTCTTCTCAGGATTCTCATCCAATGAGAAATCAAGTCTCCACGTGGAGACAGTCAGGGCCTCCCAGAGGGTGGGGCCGAAGGAGTGTGCTGTCTGCCTGTCCCACCCCACCCTCGCCCAAGAAACACAGCCAAGCCATCCGAGTTTAGAGGTTTAATGTTGAATCCAGCGCTTTTGTCTTCTGCCCCAATCTGAGGACAAACATGAGAACTTTGGCAGACAGGAAAAAGCTTTCTCTTTACTTTTTAAGAAACTTAACACTTAATAGTATAATCCCAAGAACATAGTCTACTCATTTATTTGGAAAAATAGAAGTTAGGGACCATTCTGCATCCCATGAGAAAAAACAAGAACAATCATTGTCATGACTTTGAAAAATATAACCTTTGAAAATACTTAGATCAGTATGCTAAAAAAAATACCATTCGTTAAAAATGTTCAGGGAAGTTATTTCTACCTGTTCTGGGTCCACTCCTGGTGGGTGTGGACGCGGACAGAAAACTAAGAAGCTATGGCTTTTTGAGAATTCAAAGAAAAGCAGCAAAATAGAATGGATTTGGACAGATTTTAGATAGGGACAGGATAAGAAAGGCATTCAGCTCCAGAAACGAGTCACCTGCAGGCTCAGAGAGAACCCAGGAACAGGACAAGAACACTGAGAAAATCCACGTGAACAAACCCTCGAGCAACAGCCGCAGGCGCTGCCTACGCAGCTCTCCCAGACTAGAAAGGCCAAAAAGCTTGTGGTTCCCTCTTCTCTGCAGGACTGCCAGTCTCCTCTCCTCCCGGCTTCTTACCTAACCCTCGCAAAAGGATGGCCTTTGGCATAGCTATGGGACAACCCCTCAATGTAATCCTCTAAAGCTTAGAAGCTGTTTGGAGCTCCCGAGTCCTTCCTGCTAACCTGCCAACAGCAGCCCCTTTCCTCCCCATCAGCTTTCCCCTTCCTTTCTTGCAGAGAGGCTTGGAGCCCAGTCAACCGTCCTGGCGCTCCCATCTCTGCCAGGAGTGGCCCACTCTGGCCGACTTCTTTCTCAGGTGTGACTCAGAGAAAGAGCTCCACAGCCTCTAGAAACATTACTGTCTGCAGGTTTCCATACCTGGATGTAGGCATAGTGTACCAACCACAAGCTTCACTTCATTTTGGTACATGGGATCAAATGCCCGGTTCCAGCTACGCACCCCCCCACCCCACCTTGTCCAGCATCTAGGATCACATTTATTCCAACAACTCCAGCATGTTGCACTAGGGCTTTTGCCTTGAGTCAAAATGATTTGAGCCTCTGCTAGCAGTGGAGGTCTGCGGAGAGGCAGGGATGTCTTGGAGGCGTATGCGCATGTGCTGTGAGACATGCTGGGGGGTGGGTGCTGAAGGGACGCCCAGGGAGCCCCCTAGACAGAGCTGAGGCCCAGAACAACCCAAGATGGAGTGACCCAGGAGGGGAAGCCCATGCTGGGGGACAAGTGAGAGCACACAGGCGGGCTTCGGTGGCGCTTTCCCCGACTTGAGAGATGAAGAACCACAGGCAGGACTGCGCAACACAGGGAGCATCAGAGTAGGAGGCCCGAAGCTGCAAAGTGGACGCATGTGATCCCATGGAGCAGGGGGAAATGGGAAAACACGGAGCGTTCCAAAGATAGGACCCCGGCCGAAGACGGCCCAGATTTAACAGGACCATAGCACTTCACGAGAGGGCTCAAGGGACAGGCTTCTTAGAGGCTCCGACTCTGCTGACGGCCATGCTTGACTCTTTCAGGTGGTCAGGGTTTTCAGAACCAAGGCCGCCTTGCTGCCTGGGCAGTGGTTGTAGTTTCTGACCCTCGGGCAGAAGGGCAGCTTTTACCGGAAAGTGTTCGCAGGGAGGTGGTGGGGGTTGCTCACAGCCCTAGCAGAGGGGCAAGAAAAGATAAAATATGGTTTTCTTCACTGAAAACACTAAAATGCCACCCCCACAAGGGGTATTTGTGAGTGACAGGGGACATAAGCAACTTCCCCTGAACCCAGCTGCAGGCCGATTGACAGCCGGGGCTCGCGATGCCCAGATGAAGAGATGGATGTGGAGGGCAGCCCACGGCACAGCAGTGTGGAACATCAGCCTCCTCTGACGCCAAAGTCAAGTGGCCAGCGTCCCTAGGCGACAGGAGAAGTGAGACCACAGCCACCTGTCCACGACACACAGGAGCAGATGTGAAGGGGAACCCACCCTCCTTTCCTACGAGAACCCGCTGGGCTGCCAGCTGCAGCTCGCTCTGCAGAGGAGAAGTCCTTCGTGGAGCTGAGAGTCCAGTCAAGCCAGTGTTTACAGGGGGGTGAGGCCAGGCTTAGGCTGGTGCTTAGAAAAGGAAGTGTTTCCTTTGCTACGCCCCGGCCCAGGGCAAGCCTCTCACAGTGGGGCTATGACCAGTACCAAGGAACCCAGCGTGTCTGAACTGCAGACATGTGCAAAGCATCTTTTGTGAAACGCTAGGTAACACAATGGAATGGGAGTTGTGAGGCCAGGCACTTAACACCCAGTAAAATATTGAAACCAACTTTCTATATAATTACACACAGTCCTACTCTCCTCCTCAATTTCTGGTCACCCTAAAAGTGCTGGAAAAGATGGGCAAGGGCTCCCGAATAACCAGGCAACAGGGTTTTCCGAGACAGTGCACACAGCAGCAGAACCACGGCTGAGGCCATGTGGTCGCACCACCCTCAGCAGCATCTTCACGACCCCATTGGGTCCAAGGAGAAACTCCTCTGGAGCAAGGAACTCTAGGCTCAGACTCAGATCTCCTTCTTCCCACAGCCACACTGACACCAGGGCCTGCAGTACCCGGAGGGGTTTGGACTGCCAGCACTCAGCTCTTAGTGTTTAAGCAAGTCAAAGGTATGATAACACCGCGCCCTCCCCGCCCCTCCCTACACCCCACCCCACCGGTGTCAGCCTGGCCCCTGCTTGAAGGTCTCATCTCTGCAGCAGGACAGTTTGCTTCAGAACAGAAGGTAAACACTGTAGTGTCAGTCCACCATGCCACTTCCTTCGTCTGCCTCCTCCTCCGGGGTAAAAACATTAGTTCTACATTTGAAAGCTAAGTTTTAAAATAATAATAATGACAATTTCCCTGTCAAGATCACACGAACACCAATCATAAAGCAAAGTCCTTAGGGTGGGCAGATGGATGCAGAACGGGCTTCTTAAGGGCAGGCAGCCTCCTCCCTCGTGTGGACAATAGATGCCTCTTGAGGATGGGCTGTTGGTTCCCCATCCCAAGTCCTCTTGCCCCAGTACTCTCTCATCCTTGGGTTTAGTGTTGGGATCACAACGGAGAGTTCAACAGAGAGCTTCTGCAGGGGATGAGGCGGGGGGAGAGAGGAGAAGCGGCAGAAGGTTAGTCCTCTTCGTCCTCGCTGATATCATAGGCTGCAGCCTTGCGTCGGTAGACGTTTGCTGGGGAGGAAGGTGGAGAAGTCTTGGCAGAGAAGGGCCATCGGAAGGAGGGCGAGGGGGAGCGTTCACGAGTGGGGCTGCTGCTAGGACTCTGCTTTGGACTGATGGCCTGCAGCATCCGGCCTTTGCCCTCCTTCAGCATATGCTTCTGAGGAGACCAAAAGGGAAAATTAGGAGAAAGGTTAGGAGGCTAGGGATTCTACTGAATCATTGCTAGAGGATTAAATGACCACCAGTGTTCCTACCATGTCAAAAGTGACCCAGAGAGTCAGCGGAGGGCCATGGCTATAGTTCTAAGTCATCTCCTCCCTGCAGTGGCCTTGGCTATGGCATTCACTGAAGGCCGACCACCTGCTGCTGCCCAGACCCCAAACCCTTGACTTCTGCGTGGAAGGGACCGTTCCAAAGAAAGAAAACAACTCCATGAAAGGCGTACCTACCCCAGTTCAAGTTCTCTGCAGAGGAAATTCCAGGTTCTTCCTAAATAACCTAGTCTCCAAAGACCTGCAGAGTCAAATCCTTCCTGATACCTAACCGAGGGCTCCCTTGCCGAATTGCCATCACACCTATACCTTTCTGTGGTTTGCAAATGCTTTGCTGCTGCTCAAGGGCAGAGTCCCCACTGACCCAGGGAGCCGGCAGCAGCTGCCCTCAGGGTAGGCAGCTTTCTTCGGACTGCTCTCCGCTTCCCTCTCTCCTCCTATCTAAAACGCCACGGTAGAAGCAAGCTGGGTAAGGCTACTTGCTTATCTTGCCACCAGACTGAGAGGCTGATACAGAGCTGGAAATAATGATTCAGGAGAATGTGCAAACTCTGTGTGTAAAAATCTTCAAGAATTGTGTGCGTGGGGGGGGGGTCGTTCATAGCTGAAACATATTTCTGCCAAATATGAGAAAAAATTACACGACTTCTTGATGTCAATGTGCTTTCCGCTCAAGGATTCTTGGACTCTGCCTGCAGCTTGGAAATGCCCTGGATTCCTCCTCAGGAAAGAACATACCAGGGCTCCTTCAGGTCCGAACATTTCCAGGAAGCTTCCAATGAATTCTCTGGATTTCTCTTCCCATTTCTGAATGAGATCAATGCTTTTCTCCTCGACCTTCTGAACGAATTCTTTTGACTTTTCTTCCACGTCCTTCACTTTCTTCTTCACTTTGTCAACCCTCTCCTGCAAGTGGTACTTCTTTTCCTAGGCAAAGAAAGAGTGGCTTTGAGAAATAATGCCCTTCTTGACCTTGCAAGCACACTACTGACCCTTGTTCCAGCCCTTCGGCTCTCACCTGCTGTAATCTATCTACACTGTTAGCACACAGGCTCCAGAGGGTCATCCGACAGGGGAAGTATGAGATGACTCATGTTGTGGGCGTCTGGGATTCGACCAAACATGCAGCCATGCAGTCACAGAAGACGAAGCAGAGGTTTGGAACACGAACGTGCTCAACATGGCCTGAGGACTGGTCATGATAGTGCCAGGAAGAAGCTGCCTTCGGTTGGAAGTAGAAGCACTGGGCTTTTAAACTACTTACTTCATTGATTGTAACTGACTGCCCGCCCACCCCTATCACTGGTCTATGATTTTAGAAGTGTTGGGGTTTTTTAAGGTGCGTTTCTTTTTTTCTTTGGAGGTCCAGCTGCAAAACAAAGACACTTTCTTTTGTTTCTATAAATAAGGGAATACGGCATGAAAATTGTGGGAAGAAAAAGTGTTCCCACAATTGCTAGGTTATCAAGGGGAAACAAAGTTCTAGGCTTTAAACACCTGAGTTTCATGAGGCAGAGAGAGATTTTAAAGTAAGTGATACCAGCAGTGAGCTTTATATACATAGGTAAATCATACTTCAATGAAATGTTCTCATGCACAGGGAGCTGTGCATGAGACAGAACATAGAGTTAGCAGTTTATCTTTTAAAAGCAAATATATTAAGGCATATTTTATATGAAAATATATTGTGATTTGTTTCTAAAAGGTGTTCTCAATCATTCATAAATCAAATTTAAAACTTAGGCCCATGTACCCTGAGAAACTGTACGTCAAAAGATAAAGTGTCTAGGTTCTTAAAGGCTTGAAGCTAAACAAGTGGCCACCTAGCAGAGAAGCAACAAGCCCACATGGAAGAAGCACACCAGCCCGTGTGATCACGAGGTGTCGATGGAATCAGATAATAGGCGCCAAAAGACCCAAAACATCAACAAAAAAAACATATTGTTGAGAAACGAGGGGGATCAGAGCAGAGACCCAAACCCATAGGTAGACAATAGGACATCCTCTCACAGAAGGGTTACAAGGAAAGGATGAGTCAACCAGGGTGCAGTACAGCACCCGTGAAACACACACTATTCTTCTGGGTCTCTGAGGCTTCCTCACCCTCCACTATCATGACCCCAGTCCTGCCTTTCACTGCGGGCTAAGCCAGAGCATGTGCACTGGTGCAGGTAAGAGCTCAGGACATGGAATCCAGGTCAGATACACCCTCAGGATCAGAAATGGGAGTAGCAATACCAGGAGGGAAGGGGGAAGGTGGGGGGAAGATGGGAGGAGAGGGGAACCAATCGCTATGATCGACACATAATACCCCCCACAACCCCAAGGGGAACAAACATGAAGGGAGACAGCAGTTGGTGTAAGATATGAAAATAATAATTTATAATTTATCAAGGGGTCACGAGGGTGGGAGGGTGGGAAAAAAGAGGAGCTGATACCAAGGGCTCAAATAGATAGTAAATGTTCAGAAAATGATGATGGCAATATATGTACAAATATGCTTGATACAATTGATGTATAGAATGTTTTAAGAGCTATAAGAACCCCCAATAAAATTATTTTTAAAACAAAACAAATAAACAAACAAACAAAAAAAACAGTGTCGTAAGGGATTGTAGCACTCCCGGAAAAGATCCAGAGCTTTCATCAGATTCTCCAAACACCACCCAATTAAAAAGTTTCAAAACTACAGTTCTAGAGGTATTTGATATTCATGTGGCCTCACAAGATCACAGTGAGTCAGAATTAACTTAAAGGTCAGTAGGTTTTGGGGGGCGGGTGATAATGACTGACTGACAAAGAAACTCAGGCACAGATGGAACTGCAGGCAAGTGACATCCTGCACAGCCAGGGAGTCTGGGATGCGGCTGGTACTCACGTTGATAAAGCTGACGTTGAGCTCCTTGGCCGTGTAGCCCCTCTGGAGATTCCGTCTGGCATACACATCATAGTCCCGGACAATGCGGGTGATGATGTCTGATGTGGAGATCCCTTCTGTCCTCTGCGTTGGAGCAAACATGCCTAATGGAAAGACACACACGGCGCAGCCTGGTTAGCAGTGGGGGGGAGGGGGGAGAATACACGGAAACTGCAAACTGTATTCCGTTCCTCGCCTCAAAAAGCAGAAGTGACCGTCGGAGATACTGACAGTCAGGAGTTAGAGTCAGGCACAGACTAGGGGAAAAGAAAGGTGGAGCTATAAGGACCTTGTATTAAGAAAGAGAAAAATACAACTGGGAATGAGTTTCCTGACATTAAAAGCAATACCCAAAGAGGTGCTCTTCAATAGTTGGGAAGTGACAAACATCCGTGCTTGCCTCAGAAGATGCGGACTTCCTCAGGACACAATTCTTCCTGTAAACCGCTGACCCGCTGTCCCGCATCCCCCTGGTGAGGAGTCACACCACCTTACTCACCGGCTTCCTTGATGTGCTTGTAGACATCATCACTGCCAGCGGAAGAATAGGGGATGTCGTCATGGGCTACAAAATCAATCTGAAAAGAAGGGAGCCTCTTTAAAGCCAGGACAACTGCCGCTCACAGAGAGCCAATGAATGTTACCAGGACCAGAAGCAGAGTCAGGCCTCAAGAGACTGTCCCCCCTCTATCTGCCTGAACTTTTCTCCTGAATCCCATGATTCAGTCCCAAACCACCCAACCTCACTGTTGAAGGGTCATCGATGTGAAGTTTGCCAGTGTCCTCTGCAGCTATCTCAAGTGCTACCCTCTGACTGGGCCCCCGTCACTGTGCAGGCGGATTTGCTGGGAGTTAGTAGTGAGCACTCAGGCCTTAGAAAGAAGGCAGGAGGTCTCCTAAGCCCGGGCCTATAAGCAATGACCCAATCAGAGTTTCTTAAAGTATGAGAAAGAAGTCGCTTTCTGTTCAAATGGTTTCTCAGTCTGCAGGATGGGTAGGAACACATAAACCGCTAACACCTCAATTTCCCCTCTTACTAGAACAGACACATCTGTATTCCTGAGAAATGCAAAACCCGGAGCCATAAAGGAGCTTCCCGTCTCAGGACGTATCAATGTCAACACGGAGAGCTGATGCGGCACTGGATCAACCATCTTTCTGGGACAGGCTGCACTTTACTAATGTACTCCTGCCTGAGGAGACAGCGTGGGCACCAGGCCTGTGTCAGGGATTCTCAGCTGATGTCTCAATTTCCCTTGTCAGGCAGGGATCCATAAGCAGCAGCAAATGAAACTAAGAAGGGGCCAAGCAGGAGCCCGGGGAAGGACATGGTGCTAACAAAGAACACATTAGTCGGAAGTTCCCCTATCCACACACTTTCACGTGGGCTCGCGCTGCTCTGCCGATAAACTACTGTTGCCCCTCCCTCACCCACGGCGCCACTGCTGCTCAGTGCTGGTGTAGGACCACTCGCGTGGGACCGAGCAGTCTCCCAGACGGTTTCCTAGGCTCTACTCTAGACGGGAGCAGATCTCGCCTGCTGAGTCAGAGCGGGTTCAAAGGGCCGGGCTTGAGTTAGTAATTCATGTGCTGTCAGCACTCCTCAGAGAAGGATAATCAGTCTGTCTTCATCCTTGATGGGTTTAAACTCATGCCCTACCTTCAGGCTTATTTTTAATATTGCTTTAAGAGCCCCTTGGCTATCTTTATTCTTCGACACACCCTATAGCGAACTGAAAGAAACCCTTGCTGGTGCCTCTTTGAGGCTCACCAACCTGGGATAATTCATCCTTCTCATCTTTCATATTACCAGTTATACGAAATCTGTTAGTTCAATGGAGGAGAATGAAGAGGAGGTCCAGGGTGTCATAACATTAACTAATTAGTAAAAGTGAGAAACTGCTCCTAGCTTCTAATCCCACTCAACTTCCAGCCCCAAGCCAAAAGCCCTCCCTCAAACTCAGTGGAAGTCACCACAGGAAGGTGGAGAGTTAGCCCTGTGGTCAGCTTACAGCCACACAGCAGACAGGTCATCTATGGGACAGAGGAATAACCTCAGGGAGGCACGCCACCAACCACACATATCAAAAGGCCCTCATTTGCCCAGGGAGAAAGCTCAGAAGGCAGGCAGGGACAAAGGGAAGTAGTAAGCAGGCAGGAAGTGGGAAGAGTGATGCTACATTGTGGACTGTAGTCACTGCCCGCAAAACACAATGTGTAAGAACCTTTGCGTGCAAAACCAATTTGCTCGGTAAACCTTAATCCAAGTCATAATAAAGAGTCTAAAAAGAAAAGAGGCCTATGGTTATCTGACCCATCTCCTAGGATGTGACCGTCTTCCTGCATGCCTGGGCTACAAATTCTAGAGATTGGGGTGTTATGAATTCTATGGTGACCATGATGTGGTCTCTGTGAGCCTGGTTTCTCATCCAGTGTCCGTTATGGGGAAATTGTCTTTACTCCCGAGGGTTGAAGCAGGCAGGGATGATGCAAATGGTCATGAAAGTGCTGTAAACCAGGGAACCCCCGCATGAATGCACTGTCACTCTCCTCCGTGACACTTCCAGAGACGGTGGAGGCGAAGGAGAGCGCGTGGAAAGCTCGAGGGTTTTGGGAACACTGAGACAAGGAAGGGGTCACAGGCCTAGTCCTTACCTGGTGCTCTGCCAGGAACTCGGGCGTCAGGGTCCAGGGGGCATTCCTTACCACCTCGTCCACATAGCGGCAGTGCTGCACCGCATCGTAGCGCTCGCTCTCGTTCATCACCGTGAAGCCTTTGAAGTTGTGTGTCAGCTCATCGCTGCAGACTGAAGTCACCGCGTCACAAAGTGGTGAGCCCAGGCTCCCTTGGCCGAACTCCCCAGTCACCAGCCTTGCTCATCTTCTCCCACTTCCTAGGACTGCAACCACCCTCCCGTCGGGAAAAGAACCACCTGGCTGTAGCTCAGGCCAGGTAGCACAGCTGTCCCTAATCTAAGATACTCCACTAGGAGTCATGCTCCCTAGACCACATGCTCCTCACTGTGCAGAAGACAGGGTCCCACTGGGTACTGGCTTTCTGACTTTGAAGGGAACCTGCTGAGGGGAAACCATTCAGAGCGGGGAAGTGAAATCTGAAGCAGACTGCTCTGACCGAGGTGACCGAGTCAGGGTGGCCACCCTGCCTGGAGAAATGCAGCCATGAGGTCGTGAGGGAATCCTGGACAGTGGAGGCCAAGGAGGCCTTAACCCCTGCTTCTCCAGCTGAGGGTGCAACAGAGAGGCCGTGCTGGATCACTCCTTTAAAAACAGACCCAAAGGTCAACACACTCGGGCTACACGGATAGGAGAGAAAAGGATTCCTCTTGTCTTTTTCTGGACAGACCCCTGAAGCCCCCATATGTCTCCTTACCTCCCACAATGAGGTATGTATTGGGGAAAAGGTTCTTGGCTTGCATCAGAGCTCGGGCATGACCAGAGTGAAATAAGTCAAATATTCCATCTGCATAAACTCTCACAGGCCGCTCATCTAAACCCAAAGGAAAGATTGTGTTACGTGAGCGCATTTCATGCGGTACCTCTCGTTTAACAAATGGAACTGAGACCATGCAATTGTTCCCCCCCACCCTCTCTGAAGATGTTCTGGCACGGGGAGGAGGGACGACACAGACTTCGTTGGCCGCAGGCTCTCCCCACACCTTCTCCACTAACTCCTTGCATTTGCCAGATTGTCCCAAACTGCTCAGGTAAGTGGATCTCAACTGCTTTTTCTTAGAGTTATTTCAGAACAGAAAGGCGAGAGGAATACATCCGCTCTGGGCTGCACCTGACAATCCTCACCTTCAGTCTGTGCAAGCTCACTCCAGCCGCCAGGATGACTCCTGCCGGACGCTCTGCCTTAAAAAGACGCCTCCCAATAGGACACAGACAGTACGGCAGAAGGCTGAGAATGAAAGACGGGGGGGGGGGGGGGGGGGTAGCTAACAACCAGTTGTCAATTTAATGCTTCTCAGTTCCAATTCATCTATTGAGTTCTGCCCTGTGATAACGAACGGAATTCCTTTAAATATTTCTTCTTTGATAGTGAGCATGATATTAAGCTTTTATACCAGGGTGATCAATGAAATATTTGAAAATCAAATATTTTAAACTCCTTTCCTTTTTCTCCTCCATTAATGAAAATAATAGACAATGTATAGGTTATCGTTCTTTTTTAGGGGTAGCCTAAGAGAAGCGAGAAAAGAATCTCAGTAGAAAAAACATGTTTTGAGGATGATGGTGGCAACAAATGTACAAATGTGCTTCACACAATGGCTGTATGTATGGATTGTGATAAAAGCTATGCAAGCCTCCAATAAAATGATTTTAAAAAGAAAAGAATTTCTTGAGGTATAAGACTCAAACTCCAAACTCACTGCCATGGAGTCAATGCTGACTCACAGTGACCTGACCCCCTGTGGGTTTCTGAGACTGTAACTGTTTACAGAGCTGCTGGTGGTTTCGAACTGCCGACCAAGCGGATTGCAACCTAACATGTAACCACTATACCACCAGGGCTTCTGGGTACAAAACTAGAGAGTCAAATAAACACATTAAGAATGAAAGTAGTGTGATTTAAGGACCATCATGTTTCGAATGACAGATCTAAAGAGTCCTACTAACTTATTGTTACTACATGAGAGCGCAGAAAGGGTAGCAATTACATCAATCCAGGGAGGAAGGGCTGCAGCCTCATCAGCTAAGTCCGACTTGGGGTAAGCCCCAGCTCCCTCCGTCTGGAGGACAAGAAAGCCGGGTGTAAGAAATTGCTACTCGGGAGGTTTATGGACTTGTCTTTTCATATACCTTTATCCACAATAAGTTCTGGTACACCAAGGAGTCATACGTTGCTGACAGAAACACACATTGAGACAACTTTTAAGGACAATGCTCAGACCCTTTGACCCAGCAATTCTAATTCTAGAAACTTATCTCACAGATATGCTTGTAAATACGTACACAGCATTCACGGCGGTGCTGTTTGTAACAGCAAACGTTTGGAAATCACCTACGTTTTGATGCAAGCCATGTTAAAGACATCAGGATGCAGCTAGCTGCTAAACGGGCAGGAGACGCTTGAACCCATGTGCTTGGCATGGGTAGCTTCTCTGAGGGGCCCTCTGTGGCTTCCAGACAAGGAAGTGACACTTTCCATACTCTTGGAATGTTCCAGCGTAGGCATATCATAATTCTATTTTACAGGGAATAAAATGCTCAATGACACTCCAGTGCAAGGGAAGATTGAGAACTAGTATAAGGGAGTTGAGAAAGGATTCAGTGCAAACTTGCCAACCAGCTCCTTGCTGGTTGATCATAACCTTTAAACCTCGGGCTCCTACTCTATCAAACAAAAGCACACCACCACTTCCTGCCTGGCGGCAACAGCACTGACTAAGGGATTGTTTGCCTGGTAGCTGATCGTCCCTGTTAGGCCAAGTGTGTCACTGGATCCTCCTGACCAACGCCAAGTGAGCCTCGTCAGGGTTTCCTCAGCCTCCAAAGAATTCCAACATCTCCATTTCCTATCACTTACCCTCATCATGGGCAAATGCTGATGGTGTTGTGGTTATATGTTGGACAATCACACACAAGGTTAGCAGTTTGAAAACACCGGCTCCTCTTAAAGAGAAAGGCAGCCTTTCTACTCCTATAAAGAGTGACAGTCTCAGAAACTCACAGAAGCAGTTCTACCCTGTCTTATAGGGCCACTATGCGTCACCATCAACTTGATGGCAGTGAGTTTGAAGGTTTGGCAAACCCAGGCAGGTAGATTAATTAACCAAATGGCCAGAAGAGGCCACTGTTGAACCAAGAGGTCTTGGAGAGAAATCATGTGTGAAGTCATTCCAAGTGGTTACTGGCCAGGAATGCCTCACCACTAGGGTGGGCCTGTTGTTTTGGGGGATTTCAGTGGCCATGGCTTTTCCATGCCAGTTGTGCTGAGGTGGATTATAAAGCAATGGTCATACTATAGATGGCTAAGTCATCAGCTCCTTTAGGCAGAACAGATCTGGGTTTCAATTCAAAACATTTTTGCTGCCGTCAGTTTCCTTTGTCTCTTCCTTTCTCTAAGTGAAACACATTGCTACCCCCACCCCACTTTACAGACCCCATCTCGTGGCTCACGCCGAGTTTGTGTTTTGCCTGGATAGAGTTTTCGCCAAGGTGACACCAACTTCTTCTTTAGCTCCCCCAAACTCCCTAGTGACAATCTCTCCTGGTGGTGTCAGGTGCTGCCGAGCCAGTTCTGACTCACTGCACCCCACACATGCGCAACACACTGCTCCGTGGGCTTCTGAGGCCCCATCAGCTTTATGGAAGCAGCTCGCCAGACCTGCCTTTTGAGGCATCTCTGGGAGGAACGAACTTAAGTACACCTGTGCCACCCAGGGGCTCCTACAGCCCCCTGGTCCAGAACTCCCTCACTATGAAATGCACAGATTCTTTCTGGTGCAGGCCTTGCTGGGCCTTGGCTAAACCTAATGCCACCCACTCACTTCGGATTCCCAGTGAATTGAGTAGAATTACTTCTTAAGGATTCTGAGATTACATCTTTAAGGAGCAGATAGCATTTCTCATCTTTGTCCTGTGGGGCAGCTGGTGGGTTTGAGCTGGCAGCCTTGTGGTTGGTTAGCAGCCCGACACTTATCTGCACAGGGCCACTGGGGCTCCTCACTGGCATGAAAGCAGATAGTTACTTAATACTTAGCATAAAACAAAACAGATGTAGGGGGGAAAGTCAAGGGCAAATTCGACCAGCACACTTTAGAGACCACTTGGAGGCTGGTCCACCTGAAAGGCAAACCTGCCAGTGGCCTTCTTGCGTTTACAGCTGTGTCTCTGGAAAGTAACTCCTCCAGGATGAACTGAGCACAGAGTTGGGAAGACTGGGCTGGAAAGACCTAGGCTCTTGCTCCAGTTGAATCACCAGGTACCTGACTTATAGTATGAGAGCCTTCGTATCTTGGTTTCTAGGGTCTTTCTCACACACACACTGAGATTCATAATCACAAAGGTTATATAAATCTGTAAAACTCTATCATTCTAAAATTTAAATTCTTTAGATTAATTGTTAATAATAAGCTTCAGAACTTGGAAGCAGCACACATATTTTCCACTTCTGTGTGTCATAAAAGGACTGGAGATAAATTAGCATCTAGCAGGCTGATGTAACTAATTAGCACGCACCTGAGCAAAGTACTGAATTCTAAATGTGTGTCATCAGAGCGTCTTTGTCTTGCACAGGCTCCACCATCACGGCTGAATGGGACCCTTGGACTGTCTGCTGGCATTCTGAAGTTTGACCTACCACTATCAGATCTTCACATGCAGCTCCAGACTGCCCTTTGCCATGGCTTACCGGCAATCCTGCCCTCTTAGCTTTCTTATCTCTCAAATGAGGAGAGCTGAACCCCAAAGTCACATCATGAATAGGATTGTGGACAACATATGCACCTCTAAACGCTTTTATAAAAAGAATGCAGTCTCTGGAATTAACGTCTCTTACTAAGGCCCTCAAATCATAATCCACAGAGCAAAGATACAATGGGGTTGTTTGGCCTGATACTGCCCAGCATTCATTTCCATCCTCCTTTCAGCAGTCCCCTGTCACAACAGACAGCACATGTACTGACACAATAAAGACATGGTCATAAATATCGCCCCCCACACTGAAAATTCACTGACTTTCATTAGAGCTGCCTCATCCTCAGTGCTGCTCGAGTCAAAATTAACCCCACATCTACAGAGTAGAGAGCACTCACCACAGTAATCAGAAGAAAAGGGAAAGGGTGGGGAAAAGGAAGGATTGGAGAGTTTACGGAGAAGTAAGGCTACTGTGCATAGGATTTTATACTCACTGCTATTGAGTCGATTTTGACTTATAAGGACCCTATAGGACAGGGTAGAACTGCCCCTATGGCTGTCCTGAGACTTTATGGCAGTGAGAGCCTCATCTTTCTCTCATGGAGCAACTGGTGGTTTTGAACTGATGTTGTGGCAACTCATAACCCACTACACCATGAGGATTCTGGAGAATTCTATAGTGATAAATATTCATGGAAATTTCTTCATAATGCATTGGGCCTCCACTTAAGTACTCCCTCAATGCAAGAATACTTTCTTCTATTAAACTGGCGTTCTATGATGCTCACCTTTCTAACACAACCACTGACAAAAAAGTGGGTGAATAAGCAAATGTGAAGAAAGCTGATGGTGCCCGGCTATCAAAAGATATAGCGTCTGGGGTCTTAAAGGCTTAAAGGTAAACAAGTGGCCATCTAGCTCAGAAGCAACAAAGCCCATATGGAAGAAGCACACCAGCCTGTGTGATCATGAGGTGTCGAAGGGATCAAGTATCAGGCATCATCAGAACAAAAAAAATCTTACCACAGTGAATGAGGGGGTTGTGCGGCGTGGAGACCCAAAGCCCATCTATAGGACACTGGAAATACCCTTACAAAAGGGCCTCGGGAAGGAGACGGGCCAGTCATGGTGCGGTGTAACAACGATGAAAAATACAACTTTTCCTCTTGTTCCTAAATGCTTCCTCCCCACCTCCACTATCATGATCCCAATTCTACCTTGCAAGTCTGGCTAGACCAGAGGATGTACACTGGTACAGATAGGAACTGGAAACACAGGAAATCCAGGGCAGATGATCCCTTCCGGTTGTGTGAGTGGGGATACTGGGAAGGTAAAGGGAGGGTGGATTGGAAAGAGGGAACCAATTACAAGGATCTACATGTGACCTTCTCCCTGGGGCACGGACAACAGAAAAGTGGGTGAAGGGAGACGTCGGACAGTGTAAGATATGACAAAATAATAATGTATAAATTATCAAGGGTTCATGAGGGAGGGGGAAAGGGGAGGGAAGGGAAAAATGAGAAGCTGATGCCAGGAGCTTAAGTGGAGAGCAAATGTTTTGAGAATGATGAGGGCAATGAATGTACAAATGTGCTTTACACAATTGATGTATGTACAGATTGTGATAAGAGTTGTATGAACCCCTAATAAAACCATTTTAAAAAAAGAATAAGAGTTCCTGGGGGGTATAGTGGGGGAGGAAGGGTAGCGGATATCAAGGAATTCAAGAAGAAAGAAAATGTTTGAAATTGATTATGGTAGCAATTGTGAAATACTGCTTGATGTGATATACTATCTGTAAGAGCTCCCAATAAAACATTTAAAAATTAATTAAAAAAAAGAAATGAAATTTCTTCATAATGATCCCTAAAACCAAATTTCCCAAGACAGGGAGGGCATCTAGAGTACAAAGCAAAAAACAATAAACAAAAAAGCAAACCATCTTCTATGGAGTCTATCCTTATTCATAATGACCCTAGGTTTCAGAGGCTACCTATCTTTACAGGAGCAGACAACAGCCTATCTTTCTCCCACAGAACAACTGATAGGTTTGAACTGCTGACTTTGTGGTTAGCCGCCCAGCATTGACCCAACATACTAGTAATTTACATGGCTTAAAAATGAAACCATATATGATTTAAAAATTAAACTAATGATATACACTAAGCAAGCAAATAAGAGACTGAGCTTTGAAAGTAATGAGTCTTTGAAGACTTGGGATCTCTATTTGTCTTCTACCAATCAATATAGCAACGTCAGTGAGGTCCTGCCTGACACAATGTAAGGACAATTCTGAAGGCTATTAAAAATGTAATACGTAGACATATTTTGTGGACCTTTGTAAAGTGGATCAGATTATAAGCAAGCTCAGGTCAATGCCTTATGGCAGTGGTTCTCAATCTTCCTAATGCCGCGACCCTCTAATACAGTTCTTCATGTTGTGGTGACTCCCCCAACCATAAAATTATTTTTGTTGCTACTTCATAACTGTCATTTTGCTACTGTTATAAATTGGGCAACCCCTGTGAAAGGGTCGTTTGGCCTCCAAAGGGGTCATGACCCACAGGTTGAGAACTGCTGCCTTATGGTATCTGCTGTACAGTAGCACATAGCAATGACAACAGCCTGGGAAGCAAGTGTGTGAGGAAAAGGATGGATGGAGTAGCGTGCTCCTGCCAAACGGCAAGGCAGAGGCATGGGGCATCCACCCCAACTTGCCTTGCCAGGCAAAATGAGAGAAAGAAATGGAGAGTAGGCATACACTTGGTAAGTAAATGCAACCAGATGCTTAAAATAAGTGAAACAATGGGGATTACTTACAAGGAGTTCCTCTGCAGGCTTCTTCCATAGTAACCCTGACATAGGGCTTACTAAAGTCAATTTCAATTTCATCAGAAAAAGGAGCCGGTTCCCGTAAGCCCTTCAAAAGAAGAAAGAAAAGGGAAACAAAGTTAAATTCAATGGTGTATCATGAAATACTCAACAAATGGGCAACATTAAAGAGCAATCATTTGCTATGCTAGTAGTCTCAAAAACTTACTGCCATCGAGTCCATTCCAACTCGCAGTGACTCTATGTGACAGGGTAGAACTGTCCCTGTGCGTCTGAGTCAACAGCTTCATCTTTCCCCTGAGGGCAGGCTGGTGACCTTGTGTTGTGACCATGTTAACCACTACGCCACCAGGACTTCTGCTAGGATTAGAATTCACACACACACACACACAAACACACACACACACACACACACACAGTGGTAAAAAGAAGCATGAGTGTTTCAAAACAATCTATGTGTAAGTTGCAACCTTTTATAAAACAAGTCCATTGTAGCGTCTTGCTGGTGATTTCGGGGAGAGACTGAGATGTGGCTGGGAGGCTTAAGCACAGTCCACCTCAATGGTCCAGAGTAGCAGCAGCTCCTTTGCAGTGCTGCAGGGCAGCCAGGCCTGTATCACGTACCAATAGTGCCAGTTTCTGCTGCACTGCTTCAACTGGGGGCTGGGAAGGCACACCGGTTCAAGTACACTGACCACCGTAAAGTATATCACAGGGCAAACATATTCTAACACTCATAACAGCTCTGTGAAGTAAATAGTACTACACTGTTGTTAGGTGCCATCAAGTCGGTTCCAATTCACAGTGACCTTTTGCACAATAGAACAAAACACTGGCCATCCTGGGCCAGCTCACAATCGTTGCTGTGTTTGAGCCCACCGTTGCAGCCTCTGTGTCAATCCATCTTGTCCAAGGTCTTCAACTTTTTCACCTACTCTCCAGTTTACCAAGAATGACAGCCTTTTCCAGGGACTAGTCTCTCCTAACAACGCGGCCAAATATGTGAGCGAATGCCTCACCATCCTCACTCACAAGGAGCGCTCTGGCTGTCCTGCTTCCAAGGCAGACCAGTTGGTTCTGCTGACAGCGCACGGGGCTTGCAGTAGTCTTCCCCAGCACCATCATTCAAATGCAGACTCTTCTGCAGTACTGAGGTTATCCTAAACTTCAAGGTGACGAAATGAAACTCAGAAAGCTATGTGACTTGTAAAGAATTACTAAGAGACAAAGCTGAAGAACAGATTATGGTATTATTCTCTATGCATGGCCTCACTTAAAAGTTGACAAATTTGTTCTCCATTATTTCCTTCTATTTGATGCTCTTGTGAATGGAATGGTTTTTCTTAATTTGTTTGGTTTGTTCATTACTATTATATATTCATAGACATGACATTGATTTTTTTAATATCAACCCAATATTCAGTGACTTTACTAAACTTGACTTACTTTTAGGAGGATTTGGGGGTATTCTTTAGGATATTCTATAGGAAATTCCGTTGTCTATGAATAATAAATTTTATTTAGTCTTTTCCAATCTGAGTGTTTTGGTTCCCCTCCCTGTAGGAAACCAGCCCTCACAGATCAAACCAGGGTCGAGAGGGGCATGGTTGAAACTGAGAAAGATAAGGATAAAAGATAAGATCAAGTCAGGGCACAGGCGAAGGAAGACTCCATGGCCCAGTTCTTTATTCAAGGCAGGTTTATAGACAGTTCTTGTCACCGATTCTGCATTCCGGGACAAGTTCTCACACAAAGGGTTCCTTGACAATTTACTGAAGGGCAAACAAAGCAGCAAGAAGACTCCAGCCAGTGTGTCTATAGTCTGGAGGGGACGATAGAACCAGAAATAGGGAGTGAGACTGGACACCTGCAGAATGCTGTGTTTTAGCTGTTTGCTAGGGAACATGAGAGAAAGTCTCTACCTTATCTTAGTTGAAGGTCAGACCATCCAGTGCCTCCGCTCCCTCGGTTTAAGCAGTCAGCTCCTTCCCACAGGCCTTGCCTAAACCGCTGATCGTGGCGGTCCAGTACGTCACAAGAAGGAGATGAAGTCCAGACTGTCCCGTAAATGCACTCTGTTACTCGGAAGCCCAGGAATTCCTTTCCAGAGTTCATCTGAAGACAATCTGCTCCTGCATCTCCCTTTCCCTGTTCAATGCCCCCCACCTCCAACTGTGTGGAATAAAATATTTAATACAATAGAAGTGGCAAGGGCTGACATCTGTGCCTTGTTTTCGATCTTAAAGCAGAAGTCTTGAACCTTCCACCACTAAATTTGACATATGCTGCAGGTATTTTTGGTACATGCCATTTCATCTAAATTGTCAGATTCGTCGACATGAAGTTTTTAATGACTTATATCCCTCAAAAAGATATGTTGCAGTCCTAACCTGTGAATGTGACCTTGTTTGATATAGGTAGGTCATTTCTTGGAAGATGTTAGCAATTAACAAGGTTCACAGGATGACATCCAACCTCCCGCAAGTGGTTTCTTACAGAAGACAGAAAACAGCGCACACAGGGGAAGATGCTGTGTGCAAACACATCTACCAGCCCCAGGACACACCTGTGACTAACAGACACTGGAAGATAAGGAAGGGTCTTC
The DNA here is from genome assembly GCF_050624435.1 of Tenrec ecaudatus. Classification (NCBI taxonomy): domain Eukaryota; kingdom Metazoa; phylum Chordata; class Mammalia; order Afrosoricida; family Tenrecidae; genus Tenrec; species Tenrec ecaudatus. The sequence goes on along the minus strand of NC_134537.1, from coordinate 40,385,586 downwards.
CCCTACATCGAACAGCATAACCCTGAAGTGGCCTCCTAAAGAACAGAAAATGCCTGCTCTTCACAGTCACCATTTATTAGGATTCAGTTACAGCAGTCTTAGCACTGATGTTTTTTATAATATTACCTTACAACCCTATTTCTGTGGGCTCTATGATGCTGTTTACTTCAAATCTTAAACTCTAAACAGATCACATCATGCTAGGGCTGAATCCAGTGAGTAGGCAGATAATGTATTTTGCTTTGTTCTTCAGTTAAGAATAGATTTTTTCATTCTGAAAATGAAAACATTCATTTTGGAGGAACAAAAATCACTTATGTAAGTTTAAGACAGGCTAAAGTTATAAGTAAAAACAAACTCATTTTTAGGATACATATAAAGCTCTGCCTTAGAACACTTTTAAAAAGGAGATAACAATAAGCCATGAACTCAAATATGTCATTTAATGGCATTATTAGATTTTTCTCTACAGATTAGAGAAAAATGTTAGTTTTCAAAGTGATGTTTGACAATAATTTTGTGTTTCTTAAAAATATATGATCATCCCCAAAATGCATATTCTACAATGATAGAAGGCAGAGAACAAAGAAGAAATGTGGGGAAGGCCGCGCTGACGAGGAGGGAGTATGAGACAGTCTTGTTGGTATACTGGTGCCTACACAGATAGACATATATGTACATATTTATTGAGAAGGTAACCCCCAAAATCCATAATTTTTTCAAAGCTATGTATTTAAATTTTTTTAATAAAACAAGCTTGTTACCTTCAAAGTACTCTCCATTGCACTTAATACATTTGTCAAATCCTTGATTCAATTCTTGGAAACATTTTTCAAACTCATCTGTTTGGATGGCTGACAGCACCTCCCTCATTTTTCTCTTCACCTCTCCTACATTATCAAATTGCTGTCCTTTCATGTCCCTCTGCATTCGCAGAAACAAAAATAAGTTGCACAGAGCAAGATAGGGCAAGTAAGATACATGGAGCAAGAGAGGCATGCTGTTTTTTTGCCTGAAATTGGCACACTGAGATGGCTGTGTGAGCAGGTGCATTGTCATGATGGCAAAACCAGTCTCCAACCTGCCACAAATCAGGCCTTTTTAATAGCACAATGTTATGCAGTCTTTTCAGAAGCTCTAAATAGAAAGCTTGATTAACAGTTGGACTTGGTGGAATGAACTACAAACGCACTACAAGTTGACATTTTCGTGCATTTGGGAAGTTGATAGAGGTCCAGAACAAGATTTGTCATCAATCAACATTTTACCTTTTTTGAAACAAGAAAACCACTTGTACCCTTGAGCTTTTCCCATAGCTCTGTTTTTGTAAGCTGTGTTCAATAGCACAACAGTTTCTGTGGCATTTTTCCCAAGCAGGGAACAATGTTTCACAGCTGCATGCTGTTCTCTTAAATCGGCCATCACAAAAAAAAAAAAAAAAAAAACACGAGACTTTAGCAAAAACTGCTTTTGCAAAAAAATTCACTGTGACCAAAGAGAACCTTCCCAGGAAACGCCACTGGGTGCACGAACTCAGAGCAAGTTGCTAGATGCTTGTCTACAGGGAAAAAAGCATACTGAGAAAGCTCAGCTTCGCCCAGCGCAATTCCATTTTTGAGGGGGTAGCCCCTCAGGTAGATAGACACATACATAGATATATAAAGTACTAATACAAGTTATAAGAGCCCTAGTGGTGTAGTGCTTATACACTGAACTGCAATCCGCATGGTCAGAAGTTCAATACCACCAACAGCTCCGTGGGAGAAAGAAGGCTGGGCTTTCTTTTTCTGTAAACAGTTACGGTCTCAGAAACCCACAAGGGGTCACTATGAGTCAGCAAAGATTCCATGGCAGTGAGAATGCAAGTTACAACAGACACACAAAAGTATATGCTTTCTGATTCCATTTGCATGAACTATCCAGAAAAAGTAATCCATGTATAGAGAAAGTAGATTAATGGTGGCCTTACTGGGAGGGCTGGGGAACAGAGGGGTGACTGCTATGGGCACAGAGTTTTGTTGGGGGTGATGAAAACATGGTGGTGCCCGTAACAGGAATTGCTGTTGCTAGCTGCTGTCAAGCCAACTCATTTCGAACGTTGGGCAACCCTGTGGATTCAGAGCAGAATGGCTCCACAGGGTTTTCAAGGCTATGTTTCAAGGCTAAATACCTCCAGATCAGTTCAAACTGCCAACCTTTTAGCTAGCAGTACCCCCATCAATGTTCAAATAGCCACGGGGAAAAATTCTGTCAGGGAACCAGGAAGAGATACTTGTACCCAGAGCAAATTCAGGTCATACCTATACGGTGTGAACTGGCCAAGTGTCGAGTTTGATCCAGCATCATCAAGATTATAAAGGTCTCTGCCTGACAGTGAGGCTGTTCGAGACCCTTGCCTGTGGCTCGAGCAGATCTGCCAGCAGTTCAGCAGTCTGACTAGACTGAGGTCACCTTGGAACTAATTAGCAGGTTAGATCAAAAAATAAAGAATGTCACCTCTGAATACTGTGCTTTTTAAAAAACAAAAATATGAGGCCAAATAGAGAATAGTTGCTCTAAAGGATGGAATGAAGATTGGAGTTTAATGAGGGTAATAGGACTTGTGGTGGTTGGATTTTGTCAATTTTGTCAATGGTGGCATAGTGTTACACAGTGGGCTGCTAACTTTAAGGGCAGCAGTTTGAAAACACCAGCTGCTCTGAAGGAGAAAGATGGTTATTTCTAGTCCTGTAAAGAATTTCAGCTTCAAAAACTCACAGGGGCTTACTCCCTCAGTGCAAGAACACTTCGTTCTATTAAACTGACATTCCCTGATGCTCACCTTCCCAATACGATCACAGAAGACAAAGCGGGTGCAAAAGCAAGCAAATGTGGTAGAAAAAAGCTGGTGGTGCCCAGCTATCAAAAAATAGAGCTCTGGAGTCTTACAGGCTTGAAGATAAACAAGTGGCCATTTAGCTGAGAAACAACAAAGCTCACATGGAAGAAGCACACCAGTCTGTGTGATCACAAGGTGTCAATAGGATCAGGTATCTGGCATCAGAAAACAAAAAATCATATTGTGAATGAGAGGGAGTGCAGAGTAGAGTCCCAAAGCCCACCTGTAGGCAACTAGACATCTCCTTACAGAAGGGTCATGGAGAGGAGCCAGTCAGGGTGCAGTGTAGCAACGACAAAACATACAACTTTCCTCCAGTTCTTAAATGCCCCTCCTGCCCCCCCGCTGCCACTATCATGATCCCAACTCTACCTTATAAATCCGGCTAAACCAGAGGATGTACACTGGTACAGATAAGAGCTTGAAACATGGAATCCAGGACAGATCAACAAACCCCTCTGTAACAATAATGAGAGTAGTGATACCAGGAGGGTAAGAGGAAAGTGTGGGAGAAAGGGGAAAACAATCACAATGATCTACATATAATCCCCTCCCTAGGGGACAGAAAAGTGGGTGAAGGGAAACATCAGACAGTGTAAGACATGAAAAAATAAGAACAATTTATAAATTATCAAGGGTTTGTGAGGGAGGGAAGGTGAGGAAGGGAGGAGGGAAAATGAGTTGCTGATACCAAGGGCTCAAGTAGAAAGAAAATGTTTTGAGAATGATGATGGCAACATATGTACAAATGTGCTTGACACAATGGATGCATATATGGATTGCAATAAAAGTTGTACGAGCCCCAATAAAGTGATTTAAAAAACTCACAGGGGCAGTTCTACCCTATCCTATAGGGTCACTATGGGTTGCAATTAACTGGATGAAAGTACAGGGGTGGAGAACCTATTAATCAGGTCACAGCCCGATGATGCCTCCTTGGGAGTGTACCTTTTTATAAGAGAGAAGCTAGGCGCCTCCTTCTGTATTACCCTTCACCTTCCTCCTTGCTTGGATTCTGTGTCTGCCTCCAAGGGTGGCCCCAGGATAGGCAAATCTATATACAAGAAGTCATTTTATATTGAGAAGCCCAGTCCATGGGCCAGATGAAGCACCCACTGGTCTGTGATCTCCCTGCTTCCTGCTTTCTGCAGTATCGGGGCCCATGGACATGAGATGGACTGGGCTTGGACACCTTCTTGATATGAAATGACTTCATGGTATAAAGTTCTTCCTTAGAAATAGATGAGGGTCACTAGCTTTTTTTCTCTAGACCAGGGGCCAGCAAACTTTTGAGACAGAAGAGCCTATCCTGTCCTTCACAAAAACTTAAAAGCTATTTGAGACCCATAAATATATTTTATAAGCATATGAATTCACCATTATCTGCATAGTATCCTTTAAAACTTTTATAAATGAAACTATAATTCTATTTCCATTTTCAATTTTATTTCAGATCCACATGTATATACCTAAAGAGCTGCATATGGCTCATGAGCTGTAGTTTTCCCCTTTGCTCTCGACAACCCAGCTAACACAGGAATAGAACTAGACCAGAAATAGTGAGAATGTTCAACAATGTCACCAAACATTACATGCTGAAACTATGGTATTGGAAACTATTTTGTTGTGTATTATTACAACAAACATACAACAAAAAAAATTTTTTCCAAAATGAATAGTCTTTAAAATTTTTTTTTAACATTTTATTAGGGGCTCATACAACTCTTATCACAATCCATACATATACATACATCAATTGTATAAAGCACATCTGTACATTCTTTGCCCTAATCATTTTCAAAGCATTTGCTCTTCACTTAAGCCCTTTGCATCAAGTCCTCTTTTTTCCTCTCCCTCCCCACTCTCCCCTCTTTCATGAGCCCTTGATAATTTATAAATTACTATTTTGTCTTAACTTGCTCTATCTGGCGTCTCCCTTCACCCCTTTTCTACAACAAAATATTTTTTTAAAAACAAAGAGTTGAAAAAAAATTGCAAGGAGAGTTCACATTAGAGTTGGAGGAACCAGAATTGCTTAAGGAGAACTCTGATAATGGGGTAGGGCAGAGATCAAGAAAAGGAGAACTGCCTGCCTGCAGTAGTGCCTCACATAGCCTAGGCAGCTCCACCAACACTCTCCAGCATTCCGCGCTGCTGCAGGAACTTTTGCCCAATATCCGAGATGATCTAACTGACTAGGGAAATTCCACCCACCAACCGAAGTGCTCTACACCAAAGCGGGCACACCCACCTGCCTTCTATAGCACTCCCAATGCAGCAGGAACCCCCACACACCCTCTGCGGCCCCCCAAGCTGCCATGGGCCACACCGCCCATGACTTCCTGTGAGATCATCCAGTGCAGCACCAGCCTCAAGGGCCCACAACCACCCAACCAGAGTCCTCAGAGAGGGCTATCCAACTTGCCCTCCAAAAAAAAAAACAGAAGACTGGTTGGCTAGGGAAAGAGTGAAGCCACAGAAGGATAAAGCGGTAAGTCAGTCCCATAGTGCAATTAGCTGCAGGCAGTTAGAAGAAGCATTCCTACAAGACTCATAGAGAAAGCCCAGTTAGCTTCAACTTTCTGGAAAATGGCACCAGGCTCCTCTAAAACAACACAACGTGAACAGCAATTATCCCCAACAACCTCAGCGAAAAAAATAGGAAAACAAAATATACTATGAGGAGAAGTCCTGAACCTAATGAGTGCATAGAAGATGCCGACAATTATCTGCCACAGAAAGAAATTTTCAGAATGCTGCTTGGAGTCATACAGGATATGAGGGGAAAATACAGAAAAAGGAGGAAATGATAGCGGAGATAAAGACTATACACCAAAGGGAAATACAAGAGCTTAGAAACGAGATAACAAAAACCAGTAGAAAATTCACGTACTTCGCCAACCAACTGGAGAAAGCAGAGACCGCACCGGTAACTTAGAGCAGGGGTGTCAAACTCAATTAAAACATGGGCCATTTGGTGCAACGGGCAAGATTCACACGGGCCACATCACATTTACAAATTTTTTAAAATTTATATTCTGAAGTGAGGATTCAGGAATATGGATAGCATAATTAAATTACTATGTAATTGCTTTTATTTAAACATTTATTTTATTTAATATAATTATACAACTAAAATTATTCTTTTTCACCTGAAACTTGCCAGTGTTTACCTCCTGCGAGTTTTCACTTATCTCTTATGTTGTTACAAGGAAATATAACAAAGTAACTAATAAAAAACACAAAATGTTGGACAGCTGACAAACGTGATGGACAATCGTAATGGTTTCCCTCTAAAAATGTCACCTAGTGCTGCCGCTAGGTATGATTCATAACAGTACAACCCAGAGTGCTCTTTTTAACCTTTTCACTATTGAATCTATTTATATTACATGCCACTGAGCGTGGCAGACATATCACCTCCAAACATTGCCGGAACTGAGTCAGCACATTTATACATGTCCAGAGGCCCCCAGGAAAGGCACTGGGCCACATGTATACTCATCTTCAGTAGTTAAAGCGTTAACGAGGAAATTATGTGTCCAGTATTGCCTCGATCTCCCCTAAGCACTCTTTCCTTCATAACAATTTTTTCTATTTTCATTTTATTTCAGAGCATTGCAGGTCACAAAAAAATTACCGCTGGGACTGCATGCAGCCCACAAGCCACCAGTTAGATACCCCTGACCTAGAGGATAGCCAAGAAGACTTTAGCAAATGTGAAAAAAAAGTTAAATAAGATCACCAGAGAAGCTGAAGAAAACCTGAGAGCTATGTCTGATACTATGAAAAAGAACAACATCAGAATAATTGGATAACCGGAGGCAGACACAACAAAAAAGTCAATGGCAAAATAATCGAGGGAATTCTTGGAAGAAAATGTCCCTAGCTTAATAAATGAAAACCAGGCAACCACTCAGAAAGCTGAAATAACACCAGCTAGACTAAATCCCAGGAAGAAGTCACCAAGGCACATAATAGTTAAACTATCCAACTTTAAGGAAAAGGTGAAAATCATGAGAGCAGGTACGGAAAAACAAGCAATCACATCTAAAGGTTCCCAAATAAGAATATGCTCAGACCTATCAGCAGACACTATGAAGAAGAGAAGAGAGTGGCACCCGTTATGTGGTCTTGTGGGAAAATAACTCTTTTGAGTTATATCCTATGTAATAATTATACAGGCTCATCGGTCAGTGAGGGTGAATTGAGAAAAAAATATTTTTTAGTTTATTTTTTAAGTGTTTTTTTAGTCTGAGTGAGATATGGGTCAGGCAAAGAGCAAGGATACAGAGTAAGGTATCACTCTTTACCACCTCTCGAAGAAACAAAATGTAGAGGTAACAAAAAAGAGAATGAAAGTTTCTTCAAGTGGTAAAGAAATGTAATCCTTTTCTGGAGATCTGGGATAAAGTAGCCATTAACTTAAGAAAAGCTCACAGGGAAGGGCAGAGCATACCCATGGAGACCTGGGAGCTGTGAGTGCAGATTAAAACCGTGTTAGAGCCTCTGCAGGGTGAGAGAGAGCGAAGGAACAAGCCCAGCAGAGCAGAGAGAAGCCTCTAAACTACGGAGACTTAAGTCAGGTGAGAAACAGGCAGAATGAGTATCAGGCAGATCAGAAGATTTTAGGCAGAGCTGAGAAAACGAAGTCTGAGCTAGATAGCATCCATGGAAACTGGATTTTACTCCTGCTGCGATAGAGGTAATCACTAGGCAAAGCATTCAGAATGTCATTCAAGTTTAGCAATAGAGGACATTTACCAGGAAGTAACACCCAGGCAAAAAATGTGTAGTGGGGTGTGCTCCAAGCCCCTTTGAAGTAGATGTGCATAATGGGACTTTATCCCCCATGCCTGCATTCAAAACGTTTACCATAAGACTGAATTTTTGGCTATATTTATTGGATCATGAAGTTTTGCCTGACAGCTTTTAATGTATAGAAAATAACCATGTTGCCCAGGTGGCTCTTTTGAGTTTTATATATAAAACAAAAGTGGGATTACAAAAAGACTTTTTTCCCAGTTTTGTCTCCCCCACAGACATGCCCAACATTAGAGGCTTTTTGCTAGCATATGGGGGGAGGTCAGATGCTTACAGACAACCTCTCTGGAGGCAGTCAATCACCAGATTATGGTAGGCCCCACTCCCTGCTGTTAAGGACAATGGGCTACTCCTCCCTGAAGGCTTAGAGTTCACAGCCTACTGATAATGGTCTTTATCAGTTGAGCCAGGGAACAGGTCAAACCAGCTCAGCAGCCTCCAAAGTTAGGCTGTCATGCTGAATCTAGGATCCACCCATCTTGCCATATGTATCCCCAATCCCTTCTCTTCCTATTGAGTGGATACCCCTAGATCACCCCCTCCCATTATTGTATTACCTATAGCACAGCCCCTTCCTGTGACGTTTGTCTTCACCTGTAATTATGGGGCTTGCATGTCTTGGTTAGTATTAAATATCTCTCTCCACGTGGACCACCAAGCGGGGCTGAGGTGAGCATTGCTACAATGAAATGTGTCTGACTCCATTATTTCTATCTCCTATCTCTCATGCTCTTTATGACTTTACTATAATTACTTATTATCACTGTACAATTGTGCCTACCAGATCCGTCATGATGTTCTAGGGGCTGGATTTCCCCTTGCATGTGGCGCCAAACATTTTCACATAATACAAAAATTGAAAGAAAATAACGCAAACCCAAGAATACTCTATCCAGTCAAATTATCTATCAGGATAGATGGAAAAGTCTTCCCAGACAAGGAAAAACTCTAAAAATATGTTAAAAGAAACCCAGCCCTACAAAAGATCCTTGCAAACCCAGTATGTGCCAAAGAACAGCACTCATGGAGCACAAATAAGAGACTTCCACATAGAATAACCCCACATAGAGGGCAACAAAGAGAAAACAACCCTCAAGATAGCATTGGCTTAAAGGTGGAAAGAAGTCAAGAATGTGTTGTGCAGCGGGGTTGGGGGTGGGGGAGCAGAGCAGGGAGGTCCCAAGGGAGGGCCAAGGATAGACTTTGGGGCCAGGGTGTGGCACCCCATCAGACTTGACTGGAGGACACTCCTAGAGGTCAACAAGCAGACCTTGAACTATTTACAAGTTTCTCTCTTTTAAAAATTTTAATTAATATTTTTGGTCAATGGTTAAAAAAAGAGAGAGAGAACAGTAGACCAAGAACCAGTGAGCATAATAAATATATACTCACCCAACGAGAGCCCCATGAAATTTGTCAAACACTCCAAAAGATGAAAAAAGAAATGACAGTAGGTGACTTTAATACACCACTCTCTGAGAATGACAGACAACAGAGAAAGAGGCATAACAAGGAGGCTACAGATCTAATTATTAGGATTAGACGACTTGACCTGATAGATATTTTCAGTGCTTTCCACCTAAATGTAAAAGTATTCACATTCTTTTCAAGCCCTCATGGCATATACTCCAAGATAGACCACATGCTGGGACACAGTTGAATCTATGTAAATTCAAGCACATAGAGATCATACAGACTTCTCTATCCGACCGCTATGCCATAAGGCTGGAAATCAACAAAAGGACAATTAAGAGAACAAGAGCAAACAATTGGAGGATGAATAACTCTCTATTCAAAAAGGAGTGGGTACAGGCCCAGATCAGAGATGAAATCAGGAAGTTTCTAGAAACCAATAAGAACGAAAATACAACATGACAAAACCTTTGGGACACAGCAAAGGCAGGTATCAGAGGAAGTCTGGATAGCAATACAGGCACACATGAAAAAAGAAGAGACACTTATGAATGATATGCTGACACAAAACTTGCAGCAATCAGGAGAGTCAATAAGACAATCCTACTAATAGCAAAAGAAAATAATAAAACTCAGGGCTGAAATTCCTAAGAGGGAAAACAAGAAAACTGGAAAAAATTAATGCAGCTAAAAGTTGGTTCTTTGAAAGGATTGACAAAATTGACAGATCGCTGGCAAACCTAACCAAAGAAAGGAAGGAACAAATTTAAATAGCAAGGATGAGAGATAAAACAGGGGACATTACAACAGACCCTAATAAAATAAAAAGGATAATTACACAGTGCTACAAAGACCTATACTCTAATGAATTCAACAACGTGGAAGACAAGGACAAATACTTGGAAAAACAATTCCTCCCTAGACGATCCTATATGGATGTCAAGAATCTCAACAGACCCATAGCAATTGAAGAAATAGACAAAGTTATTAAAGGATTACCAACAAAAAATCCCCTCAACCAGATGGCTTCACAGGAGATTTCTACCAAATATTCAGGAAAGAACTGGCATCAATTCTACAGAAATTCTTCCAGAACATAGAAAAAGACGGCAAACTCACAAACTTTTTCTATGAAGCTAGTATAACTCTGATACCTAAACAGGGCAAGGATCCCACAAGAATCGAGAACTATAGACCAATATCCCTAATGAACATCGATGCAAAAATTTGGTCAATAGAACACAAAAGTATATAAAATAAATAATTCACCACGACCAAGTGGATTCATACCAGGGATGCAGGGATGATTCAACATACAAAAGACCATTAGTATCATTTGCCACATTGACATGAAAAACTATAAGAACCACATTAATATCAATAGATGCAGAAAAAGCATTCGACCACATCCAACACCAATTTCTTTAAGATACTCAAGAAGACAGGAATGTAAGGAAAATTCCTCAATGTGACACAAGCTATGTATGAAAAACCAACAGCCAATGTGGTAGTTAATGGAGAACAGAAGAAAACAAACCCACTGAAAGGAGACCAGACAAGGATGTCCCTTGTCTCTACTCTTATTTAACATCGTACTGAAGATCCTAGATAACAGCATAAGGCAAAGAAAACACATCAAAGGTATTCGCCTGGGAAGAAAGAGGTGAAACTATCATTATTCGCAGATGATATAATTTTATATATGAAAAATCCCAAAAGCTCCACAAGGGAGTATTGGAAGGAATAAAGGAGTTTGGCAGAGTGGCAGGATATAAGATCAACAAACAGAAGTCTGTTGGGCTGCTATATACATCAGACAAGGCCACAGAAGAGAGGATTTAAAAAGTGGTACCCTTCACAGTAGCCAAGCACAAATTGAAATATCTAGGGATATACCTGCTGAAAAAAAACAAAAAGATTTGTACGAGGAAAATTACAGAACACTATTACAAGAAACCAAGAGGGAGCTCAAAACTTGGAAGAATATCTCATGCTCGTGGATTGGAAGACTCAATATAGTAAAGATGTCAGTTCTGCCCAAAGCACTATATAAGTTTAATGCTATCCAGAAACGAATACTGTCATCTTTCTTCAAATAATTGGAAAAACTTATTTCCAACTTCATATGGAGAGGGAAGAAGCCCAGAGTTAGCAAAGAACTCCTCAAGAAGGACATAGTGGGAGGGCTTGCTTTACCTGACTTTAGCATATATTATACAGGCACGGTGGTCAAAACTGAATGGTATTGGTGTAACAGATACTCAGACCAATGGAAAAGAACTAAAAACGGAGAAATAAAATCATCAGCATACAGACAACTGATCTTTGATAAGGGCCCCACAAAATATCCAATGGGAAGCAGATGCCCTCTTCAACAAGTGGTGCTGGGAAAAATGGATAACTACCTGCAGAAAAATGAAGCAATACCCTTACCTCACTCCATGAACATGAATAAATTCAAGGTGGATCACAGACCTTAAGGTAAAACCCCAAACTATTAGGGCAATCTGTGAGGAAATTGGGACCAACCTGAGAACGTTGGCACAGGGAATGCATAGACTATCAGAAATTGGAAAACACACAAGTACGGATGAGGCACAAATTGACAAGTGGGATATACTGAAGATAAAACACCTGTGTACACAGAAATAATTCATCAAGAGAGTAATAAGAGAGCTCATGGACTGGGAAAACATCATTAGTAATGACACATCAGACTAAGTCTTATCTCTAAAATCTATAATACTCTGTTGGCTTACAAAAGGAAAAAAAAAAACAACTAATTGCCCACTGAGGAGGTGAGCAAAGGACCCGAACAGAAGTTTCACAAGGGCAGAAATCCAAATGGCCAATAAAAATATGAGAAAATGCTCCCGATCATTAGACATAAGGGAAATGAAAATTAAAACAACTATGAAATACCACCTAAGACCCTCAAAGATAGCCCAATTCAAAAAATCAGAAAGTAAAAAGTGTTGGAAGGGCTGTGAGATAGAACTCTTGTCCACTGCTGGTGGGCCTGTAGGTATGTACAGCCACTACGGAAATCAATTTGGCAATACCTAAAACAGATGGAAATTGAGCTACCTTATGACCCAGCAATCCCCCTACTTGGCATATACCCAGAAGGAGCAAAAAACAAACCATGGCCAGACATCTGTGCTCCAATGTTCATTGCAGCACACTTCACAATTGCAAGCAGTTAGAAACAACCCAAATTTCCATCAGCAGACGACTGGCTTAAAAAACTGTGGTGCATACATACAATGGAGTATGGCACATCCCAAAAAGCCATGATGAATGCATGAACACATTGCCACATGGGAAGAACTGGAGGAAATTATGCTAAGGGAAGTAAGCCTAGTACAAAAGGACAAGAACAACATGAGTCCACTGAGGTAAGCTTAAAAATGCAAAAGGGGCATAGGGAAAAAGCTACAGTATACATACATTTCTGGGGTGAGGTCCAGGTAGTATGGCAGGGGCCAGACCAAATCCAGGGATACAGGAGGGGGGCAGGGAAGACATAGGTAGCGGGGGAACAAGGCACTAACTCACCAAAGGGGAGGGTGTTGTTTATATCTCCACAGGGAAGAGGGACCAGACTTCAACCCAGTGCTCCAAGACATGAAAGCAACATACCAGCATGAAGCAGGAAACCCAGAGAATGTCTGAGGGGCTGGTCCCAATCCCAACTACATGGACAGCCTCCCCTCCCCAGAATTAACTTTAGAGCACAGCACTGAAGCTACAGCTCAGGGATAGTGACATGTCTGATGAGAGCACACAAAGGGGGAGTGAGTGAGAGTGGGGTACATCCTGGCCCACCAAGCCTTGAGGACAATATCCCTGCTCAGAGCAGCCAATGCACAGAGATGACCATAGGGCCGGCCCACTATACATGAGGTCCCTTATTAGCCCATAACACTACAGGGGACAACACTGGGGACACAGTGCAGGAATTATACTCCATCGGACGTCATCACACTAAGGCAAAACACTAAGGGCGTGCAACAGAACATCAAGGGGAGCAGAACAATGAAGTTCCTGGGGAATACTAAATACAGACTGTGAGGCCAAGGCATGGCACCCTATCAGCCTCGACCGGAAAATTTTCCTAAAGGTAAACAAACAGACCCTGAACTATTTACAGGCTTTTCTTTTTTTGTCCTTGGTATTTTTTGTTGGTGTTATTGTTTTGTTTTCTTTTGTTACTTTACCTGTCTTGTTTTTGTGCATATTATTGTCTGTGCATGTCTACCTAGATAAGCTAGGCTAGATAAACAATCCAGAGGAGAAAATAGGACCAACGCTTCCAGGGAGACATGAGAGAGGAGGAGGTGGGGAAAATGAAGTGGGTGTTAACAAACCCAGGAAAATGGGAACAAATGATCCAAAATCGATGGTGAAGAGGGTGTAGGAGGCCTGGTGGGAATTGATCAAGGGTAATGTAACTGATAGGAATTACTGAAATCCAAATGAAGGCTGAGCCTAATAGTAGGACAAGAGAAAAGTAAAAGGAAATAGAGGAAAGAGCTAGGAGGCAAAGGGCAGTTATAGAGGTCTAAACACAGACATGTACATATGAAAATATATTTATAAATGATGATGGGAAAATAGATATATGTACACATATTCACAGGTTTATTATTAAGGTAGCAGATGGACACTGGATCTCCACTCAAGTACGCCCTCAACAAAAGAACACGTTATTAACCTGGCATTCCTTGATGCTCACCTTCCCGACACAATCACTGAAGACAAAGTAGGTGCATAAGCAAATGAGATGAAGAAAGTTGATGGTGGCCAGCTATCAAAAGACATAGTGTCTGGGGTCTGAAAGGCTTGAAGATAAATAAGCGGCCATCTAACTGAGAAGCAACAAAGCTCAACAAAGCCACACCAACCTGTGTGATCATGAGGTATCGATAAAATCAGGTATCGGGCATCAAAGATTCAGGGAAAGAATCATATTATTGTGAGTGAAAGGGAGTAGGAAGTGAAGACACACAGTCCATCTGTAGGCAATTGGACATCCCCTTACAGAAGGGTTGCAGGGAAATGACTAGCCAGTCAGGGTTCAGTAAGCACTGATAAAACATACAACTTTCCTCTAGTTCAGTGGTTCTCAACCTTTCTAATGCTGCGACCCTTTCATACAGTTCCTTTCATACAGTTTCTCATGTTGTGGGGACCCCCAACCATAAAATTATTTTTGTTGCTACTTCATAACTGTCATTTTGCTACTGTTATGAATTTTAATGTAAATATCTGATATGCAGGCTGTATTTTCATTATTACAAATTGAATATAATTAAAGCATAGTGATTAATCACAAAAATAACATGTAATTATATATTGTGAAATATTTATTTCTAATTACAAATAAATGAAATTTTGTCTTGAAGCATGGTGTAGCATGGCTAACAGTCTTAATATAACAACAATAAACCACATTACTACATTTTGCTACAGTATGTGTAAAAAGCCAAAGTGAGTGTGAAGGTTGAGATAGCTTCTTTCTCACCAGATCAGAAATTCTCAAGGCAGTCTTTGCAAGAGCACAACGAAGATCATCTTACAAAACAAGTCTACTTCTTATTTAGACTTGATAACCAACAAGCTGGAAAACCCTGTTTCACAAAGATATGTTGTTGGAAATGGAAGAAGGCGCACCACATTCTCAGACAGAACAGGATATGAGTGCAAACACTTGATCCAGAATTTTGTTAACCCGCACTGTGAGAAATCAGTTCTCACTGCATCATTGTTTGTAGGTTCAATGAACTCAACTCCTCTTGTGCTGTCTCAGGAACATCTTCAACTTTGACTGTGAATGGACTTCTGGCAAGTGCAAATGGGGTACAATGCAATTGTAAAGTACGATGAAATTTCACCTGCAAGCATTGTAATCCTTTTGTCTGGTCCAATGTCATGTTCCTCAAAGAAAGCAGATAAGGTAGGCAACATATAAATTTTATTTTCATTCAATTTTTTTTTTGCCAAAACTCAAGTTTCATTTGAAATGATCTAATCTTTTCAGACAAATCAAGTCATGTTGCATTTGGTCCTTGCAGTGATAAGTTTAACTCATTCAAGATGGCAAAGATGTCAACAAAGTAAGCTATTTCCTGCAGTTCACTTTTATTGTTGAAAAGTGCTTCAAACTGCGGTCTTGCTTTCTGACTAAAAACATTTTGAGTTCATCACGAAGCTCAAAAACACGTTTTAAATCTTTTCCTCTTGACAACCATCTCACTTCAGTGTAAAAAAAACAGAGCACTATTTAGCACATCCAACTCATTGCACAGTTGCAAAAACAGTCGCCTGTTTAAAGTGCTCGCCTTTACGAAATTGACAGAACTTAGGATGCTTTTCATGACTTCTTGTAACTCTGTGGCAGTGTCTTCATTGCTAACATTTGCCAATGAATCATACAGTGAGTTCCAAACTTTTGGTGACTCATTCAGTACCAAACGTGAAATCCAGATCAACATCCTAGCATATCTGGACCACCATCTGTGCAAACACCACAAACCTTTCCCCAAGAGATCTTATGCTCTTTCAGAAATGAACCGTGTCAAATACAGTGCAGTAGTTGTCATTTCAAGAGGTGTGCAAAAAAGAAACTCATCTTTAAAGTCACCATCATTAATATACTTCACATAACCAATAACTGAACAGTTTGCAACGTCTCTAGATTCTTCAAGCTGGATGCTCAATATTGGAAGTGGAGCAGAATTAATTTCCTGGATTACCTGATCAAGAATATCAGCAGACATGTCATCTATTCTATGGACAATGTCGTTAGATAAGGAAATTGCACTCAATTTTGTAACAAATTCATCTCCAATCATGACTTGAACAATGTCATTGGCTGCTGGCAACAGTAAATCCTCAGCAAAGGGGTGAGGTTTCATAGCTCTGGAGATTCTGAGTGCCTCCAAATATGAATCAATGGCTGCTCCATTTTGTCTGTGGTACTCGCCACCAGGGTCAAGTCTGGCTTTCTTCAGTCCATCAGCTTTGCTTCTAAAATAGTTGGTATCCTTGCCAGCAAAGCTCAGATGCTTGCTATCAAAATGGTATCCTAGTTTGTTCGGCATTATAGATTCGGCTGATAGAACTTCACAACAAATAACACATTGCAGTTTCTCAATTCCTGCTGTAATAATTGAGGTAAAACCATATTGTAAAAAATCCTCACTATATTTTCTTAATGTTCTTTTCTACACGACCCGTTATCATGGGATGGTTTGCTAATGAAAATAATATATAGCAATAACTTTAATAATACAAAAGATGATACATAGCATAGTTCAGTCAATACAGTTCATTAAAGTTTCCTATGATTTACCATTCTCCATGTTTTTTTTTACATACCTGTTACTATCACAAGGGTATAGTATTCACAACAACCATAGCTGAATATAAAAAGACTGATCAGCACCCAGATTTACATTTACCCAGTAATTATAATTCATGAAGTATCATTTTACCTCCAATACTGCTTTCAACACAGTAGCTGCTTTTTAACAGGGTAGCTGCTTTCAACACAGCAGCTGCACTCTACACATGTGTGACTGGTCCGCATAAGTACATTATGGCGTCAACCCTGTCACATACAGGGTGTGTGTTATGGGGTTGGTGTGATGATGTCATCACACGGGGTACTCATATGTGGGCGTATCTGCATGTGTGCAGCCCTACCTGGAGATGGAGAGAGGAGCAGTGTCTCTATTAAGACAATAGGAAATATGTGTTTTCCAATGGTCTTAGGCAACCCCTGGGCAAAGGTCATTTGACCCCCACCCAAGGGGGTCGCGACCCACAGGTTGAGAACCACTGCTCTAGTTCTTCAATGCCTCCTCCCTGCAACTATCATAACCCAAATTCTACCTTACAAATCTGGCTAGACAAGAGCATGTACACGGGTAAAAATAAGAGCTGGAAACACAGGGAATTCAGGAGTGATAAACCCTTCAGGATCAATAATGAAAGTAGCCATGCCAGGAGGGGAAAGGAAAGGTTGGGGGAGAAAGGGGAAAATGATCACAATGATCTACCTATAACCCCCCTCTCTGGGGAATGGACAACAGAAAAGTAGGTGCATGGAGACATCGGTCAGTGTAAGACATGAAAAAATAATGATTTCTCAATTATCAAGGGTTCACGAGGGAGGGATGGTGGGGGAGGGAGAGGAAAAAATGAGAAGCTGATACCAAGGGCTCAAATAGAAAGTTAATGTTTAGAAAATGATGATGGCAACAAATGTACAAATGTGCTGGACACTATGGATGGATGGATGGAGATAAGAGTTGTACACACCCCCAATAAAATTATTTTTTTTATGGTTAAAAGAAAAAAAAATTTTTAATAGAAAAGGAGAACTGAGAAAGGTCTTTGAATGTGGACATTCACCAGTGCTCTTAAGGAAACTGGAAGTCAAGGAAACAACAGGTGTGCAATCACCTATCATTAGAGATGTCTGTTAATAACGTAAATGAGATAAAACAGAAGGTGGTAGAAGGGATAGAAGGATCAGTAACAATCTTCTGTCTCTTTCTGATTGAGATCTGCTGGTGTCCAAGGTAGAAAAAAAGCCAGTGATATTGAAAATGCCAGAGTAAGAAACACAAATAATTAAGGAGATAAAATCTGGGCTAAGAGAATGGTCTCAAGGAAAATAAGGAGAAGGTGTGAGCCTTAAAACAAACAAGATTACCTATTTTGTTATGCAAAATTTTTTAAAGAAATGATTATTTTTAAAAGGAGGCTAAGGGAAAATATAGAAAAACACCTGCTGCCCTCAATTTTCTCATTATACTAAAAAAAGACATTAGTTCTCAAAACAACAATAAAGTCATTTTTAAGTAAAAGGAAATAGAGGAAAGAACTAGGTGACAACGGGGATTTATAGAGGTCTAAAGACTAGAATGTACATATGTAAACATATTTATATGAGTGTGGGGAAACAGATTTATGTGCATATATTTATAGGTTTAGTATTAAGGCAGCATATATTTATAGGTTTAGCATTAAGGTTTAGTATTAATGGACATTGGACCTCCACACAAGCACTTACTCAATGCGAGAACACTTTGTTCTATTAAATTGACATTCCAGGATGCACACCTTCCCAACACTATTGCTGAAGAAAAATGTGTGCATAAGCCAATGTGGTAAAGAAAGCTGACAGTGCCCGGCTATCAAAAGATATAGCGTCTGTGGGCTTAAAGGCTTGAAGATAAACAAGAGGCCATCTAGTTGAGAAGCATCAAAGCCCACATGGAAGAAGCACACCAGTTTGGCAACCAGGAGGTGTAAAAAGGACCGGTTATTAGATATCAAAGAACTAAAAATCACATCAGTGGGTGCCCACCTTCCTGATATGATCACTGAAGACAAACGTGTGCATAAGGAAATGTGGTGAGGAAAGCTGATGGTTCCCAGCTATCAAAAGATATAGCGTCTGAGGTCTAAAAGGCTCGAAGATAAACAAGTGGCCATCTAGCTCAGAAGCAACCCATATGGAAGAAACACACCAGCCTGTGTGACCATGAGCTGTCGAAGGGATCAGGTATCAAGCATCAAGGATCAAAAAAACATATCATTGAAAATGTGGGTGAGTGCAGAGTGGAGACTCAAAGCCCATTGGTAGCCAACCGGACACTCCCTTACTGAAGGGTTGTGGGGAAATGAACCAGTCAGGGTGCAGGGTAGCAAAGATGAAACATATAACTTTCTTCTAGTTCTTAAATGCTTCCTCGCCCCCACTATTATGATCCCAATTCTACCTTACAAATCTGGCTAGACCAGAGGATGTACATTGGTACAGATAGCAACTGCAAACACAGGGAATCCAGGACAGATGACTCCTTCAGGACCAGTGGTGAGAGTGGCGATGCTTGGAGGGTGGAGAGAATGTGGGGTAGAAAGGGGGAACTGATTACAAGAATCTACGTATAGCCTCCTCCCTTGGGGAGGGACAGCAGAGAAGAAGGCGGGGGGAGACATCGGACAGTGTAATATATGACAAAATAATAATTTATGAATTATGAAGGGTCCATGAGGTAGGGGGGAGTGGGGAGGGAGGGGGAAAATGAGCAGCAGATATTAAGGGCTCAAGTAGAAGGCAAATGTTTTGAGAATGATGATGGCAACAAATGTACATATGTGCTTGACACAATGGATGTATGTATGGATTGTTTTAAGAACTGTATGAACCCCCAATAAAATGTATGAACCCCCAATAAAATGATAAAAAAGGAATGCAAAAAAAGTCATTTTTAAAGGAAATGACCTGTGACAAACGGAAAGGCTAGAATGAGCTTGGAAGCTCATTCCAGAAAGTAGACGAGGTTGTGAAAAATGTATTAGATCATCTGCAAATGGTTAACAGAATCATTAAGCACTACATCCAGCCAAGATCAAACTTGACACTTTAATCTTTAAAAGGTTTATTGCCCTGAAAAGGGAAATAAAGAATTAACTGAAACTGCACCTGATCCAGGGCAGGAATGGAAGGGAGGCATAAGAGTAAAGGATTAAGGAGACAAAAAGATTTAAGATGTTCTAAGGTCAATTAAAAAATGGCTAACTGTGGCATAGAAACCGAGGTCAGCTAAGTTGTCTGTAAGGGACTGTTGTGGTTAGATGCCACCGAGTCCATTCTGACTCACTATGACCTCATGTGTGCAGAGTGGGACTGCTCCGAGGGGTTTCAAGGCTGGGCCTTTGGAGGCAGACCACCAAGTCTGTCATCTGGGGGTAGGGGGTGGGGGCAGCTTGAACCACCAATTGAAGAGTCCTGGGCTAGAAAGTAAATATTTTAGGCTTCACAGGCTATGTGATGTCTGTTATAATGATTCATCTCTGCCACTGTCAGGTGAAAGTAACTGCAGACAACATGTAAATTAATGAGTACATTTATGTTCCAGTAAGTTTTTATTTACAAAACTACGTAGCATGCCAGATTTCCCTTGTGGGCTGGCAGTAGTTTGCCAACCCTTTGCATACAAGCAGAAGAGATAAGATAGGACGGTCAGAGGGTAAGACAGGAAGCTAGAGCAACAGTTCGGTGGAGGCAGAGCTACGAGACAGAGATTATAATCAAGGAAAAAACTTTTCAACTTTGGTGGGGAAGGTGTAAAGGTAGAGCTTTGCTGATACATAATTCATAGGTTAAGGTTGGACACTAGCCAATTTTAATCACTAATAAATTATTCTTATATTTCTTCTTCATGAATGATTATATAATTAACATTAAGTTGATTTTAATTTTTCATTACAAAGCATATATTATTTGTAAAAACTTTAGAAAATACAGTTAAGGTGAAAAAAGAAACAAAAATCATTTGCAATAAAATTAGTACAAAGTAGCTACATTTTAAACATATAGACTAAATCTTCTAGACCTTTTTTCTCTTACTTCCTATGGAAATAAAGATATGTTTTTCCCAAACAGGGTTAAGTGCTTTGTAATCTTGTTCACAGTGTAGAGTGCGATCATCAAGATAGAGTACATGAAAGTCTAAGGTGTAAATGGGGGGCACAGACCACTGCATCCCAGACCATGGGAACAGCAACGTAAACCTATGGAAAACTCGCCTTTCTGACACAAATGCAGCTGTGTCATGATCCCTGTTAGTCTGGTATGTTGGTATGTCTTAATCTTTTATTTTATTGTTATTTTGTTTTTCTTATTTTTGGTGTTGATCTATACAAGAAAAGCAGGATGGGCAGTCTTATGGAGACCGGTCAGATGGATGATGGTTCCTGGGGGGATGGGAGGGGAGAAGGGGGAGGTGAGTGGGGAGCCAACAATGACAGGTACAGGGGAATAGTAAAAGTTCTAAAATGGACCATGAGGAGGGTATAGCTTTTCTGGGCATGTTTAATCAATTGAATTATATCTGAAAGGAAGTACTAAGGGATGAACAACAGGCAAGAATCATAGTGGGGTAGGAGGAAACACCAAAAACATAACCATATATATGTGTGTGTGTGTGCACAAAATGTACAAATATACATATAGGAATGTGTGTATATTTGTTTGTGTATGTACATATATATGTAAATGCAACGAGGAAACAGATGGACTTTGGGCCTCTACTTAAATCTTACCTTTGTCCTAATAATGTAGCATTGTATGATTCACACCTCACTGACATGATCACTGAAGACAAAATGGGTCCATAAGCAAATGTTGTGAAGAAAGCTGATGGTGCCCAGGTATCAAAAGCCATAGAGTCTGTGGTCTTAAAAGCTTGGAGTTAAACTAGCGACCACCTAGCAGGGAAGCAACAAAGCCCACATGGAAGAAGCACACCAGGCTGTGTGATCACAAGGTGTCAATGGCGAGAGGTCTCAGGTGTTAAAAAACAAAACAAAACACACATCCAAATTGATTTTGGAGGAGAACGCTGCTCTCAGTTGCACACGCTGCGGTCCTTGAGAGACTCGACGACCCACTCGCCTTGCTGGGCCACCATGCCGCGTTCTTTCCTTGTCCGGAAGCCCGCTTGCTCTCGCCGGAGACCCAACTACAGCGAGCTGCACGATTCGTCCTTAGAGTTCGCCATTCAGCAGCCCTACGACCAGGCCCACCTGCTGGCCGCAATCCCGCCGCCCGAGGTCCTCAACCCCAGGGCCTCACTGCTCACACTCATCTGGGACTCACTCCTGGTACCCCAAGTCCAGCCCAGCGGCTGGGCCTCCCTGCCACCCCAGGAAGGCCCAAAGGCCACCGAGCTGAGCTCCCTATCAGACGAGGACAGTGGGAAAGGTTCCCAGCCCCCCAGCCCGCCTTCGCCCGGCTCCCTCGTCCTTCTCTTCTGCCTCAGCCTCTTCCCTGGAGGCCGAAGCCTTTGCTGCCTTCACGGGCTTGGGCCAGGTGCCCAAACAGCTAGCCGTGCTCACTGTGGCCAAGGACCCCCAGTCTCGGAAGGCCTTCAACTGCAAGTACTGCGACAAAGAGTATGTCAGCCTGGGCGCCTTCAAGATGCACATAGGAAGCCACACTCTGCCCTGCGTCTGCGACATCTGCGGGAAGGCCTTCTCCAGGCCCTGGCTGCTACAGGGCCATGTGCGGACCCACATCGGTGAGAAGCCCTTTTCCTGCCCCCACTGCAGCCGTGCCTTCGCAGACCGCTCCAACCTATGCGTGCACCTGCAGACTCACTCGGCCGTCAAGAAGTACCAGTGTCGGAGCTGCTCTCGCACTTTCTCCCGCATGTCCCTGCTCCACAAGCACGAAGAGTCGGGCTGCTCTGGGGGCCCCAGGGGGCCCTAGGGACCCCCCTCCACTTCCCCCACTCCAGCGGGAAGGACCCTTCAGGGCTACTGAATTCCCTTCTGAGTGGCCCATTCTGGCTATGCTGTGCTGTGCTGGCCCCGCCCTAACAAGGGCCCTTGTCCGGTAGTCTTCACAGCTCTGAGAGGCTGGTGGGCTCTGAAAGAGGCCTTTCTGCAGACTTTCCCAGCGGTGGCCAGACCACAGGCAAGTGGGTGCAGCCCCAGTTCCAGAGCATTCCCCAGACCATGGCCTGTCCTAGAGGGTGGGTGTGTATGTCCAAAGCTGTTTGGATGTAGGTGCTTTTAGTTAGAAGACAAAAAGCCAACCAGACTAGGACTCACCCACCCCCACCCAGAGGCCCCCACTCTCCCCCCTTACTAAGGCCACCTGTCTGTGAGGTGTGGCTCTAACCATGCAATAGCCCAACCCCTGGCGTGTCCGTCGGGCCTGTGGGGTGGTCACAGGACACAAGCGGGTCGAGACCCCATTGCCCCAGGCCTGGGCAGCTATTTCAGCCTCCTGTGTCACGGTGGCACCTGTTTTCACAGGCAGTTGAACAACTTCTCAAAAGGGACTGTGAGTAATTGCCGCCACTTGCTGAAGCCCCAAGTAGGGTGCTTTGACTTGACCTAGCGGGTCTCCCAGCACTATTTTGGGGGCTCAACAGGTGGACCTGGAAGGAAGATGTTTACATTTTTTTTAAGGTACACTGGTATTTATATTGCAAGCAACGTTTTGTACTAAGGAAACATTTTGTATAGTAATATGTACAGTTTATTGATATTCAATAAAGCGGTTAATTTATCTATTAGAAAATAAAACAAAACAAAAACAAATTGATTTTGGAGACCCAAAGTTTGCCAGCAAGATAATTGGACAGTCCCTTTCAGTAGGGCCTCATGGAACGGAGGACAAATCCAGGGTGCGGTGTGGCACTGATGACCCACAGAACTGTCCTCTAGCTCCTTAAGATTTCCTCCCCTTACTATTGTGGCCCATAGGTGATGTACCTCATTGGTCATGTTAGACTTGTGAGTGTACATTTAAGATGAGGGTAATACATATACATTTTTTTTAAAAAGATGATGGTACATGGTAGTCAAGATAGAGGACCCCTCAGAGACACTGACAGGAGTAAGGGTTCCCTGAGGGTACAGTAGTGAGGGGCAGGGGTGAGTTGATAGCATTCATGACTGTATAGCTCCTCCCAATGGAACTGACAACAGGACTGTACTGGAAGGGAAAGGATATATTGAAATGAATAAGATAGGTCAATAAAAAGATTATACAGGAAAAAAGATAAATATACAGTATATTTCCATCTTATCACTTAAAATTACTCTATATTTGCATATGTAAAATTAATTTCTCTGGTTCTAGATTATTGGATAATTAAGTTGCTTCTCATTTTCCAATATTAAAATAATGTGTCCACAGATACTCTTGTCCTCTTTTCTCCTAGAATAAATATCAAGAAATGGAACTGAGTCCACAGGCATGTATGTTTTATAATTCTTAATAAATGCTGCTTCCAGGAAGGTTACACATACTTTTTCCCCCAATACTTTAAGCACTTGTAAAAGTATACAGCATAGTATAATAACAAACAAGTCCTTAAGATTCAACAGGCCATGCCTTTAACATTATTGATACATAGATTTGGGGGAGGGAGGATATATAATTCACACGACAAAATTTACTCATTTTAAAGCATCCAATTGAATGGTTTTTAATACACTCACAATATTCTCCAACCATCACCACTATCTATTTTCAAAACAGTCCCATCCCTCCCCAAAGAAAGCTCAGACCCATTAAGAAGTCAGCCCCCTTCTCCCTCCCCCCACTTTCCCCAATGGGTTCTAATTCTTTCTGTGGTGTCCAGTCCATGTGAGGCCATTTAAAATTTAAGTAATAGGTAAAAACAACCCAAATGCCCATCCATGGATAGAGAAACCAAATAGCCAGACAGCAGACTCGTATTCAGCCATCAAAAGTAATGAAACCCTGGTATAAGCCACAGATGGCTGAACCTTAAAAACATTATGCTGCGTGAACGAAGCCAGACACAAGAGATCTCATATAGCCTGATTCCACTTGGATGAAATATCCAGAACAGGGGAATCTAGAGAGGCCAAAAGTAAATTCACGGTCAAAGTGGGGAGGGGAGAGGAGGATGGGGAGTGAGTGGTTAATGGGTACAGTGTATTTTTGGTGTGATGAAACTGTATAATATTGTGAATATACTATCAACCACTGAATTATACACCCTAAAATTATTAAAATGGTGGTTTTTATGCCATGTGAATTTTATCATAATTTTTTTAAACACACAAAGTATCCTCCTCACACACTGTTTCTGTTCCACTGCAGAAGGCAGATGAGTCTACCCTTCCTGGCTAAGCATTATGTGCTCAAACAATACCTCCAAAGCAGTGAGAAAGAAACCTCTGGTTCTACAGCTACAATACACCAGTAAAGCCTTTATTTCCCGAGGGCTGCCGCCAGTCAGAAGCATAGTATTTTAAAAAAACCCTTTTGTTAAAAAAAAAAATCCTTTTGTTCTCAGGAACTCAGGTTTCTGTCTATTTTCAAGACAAATCTACATTTTAACTTCAAGGGATTCCTAAACTGTTGTTTTCAAGACTTGATGACCTGACAGTGAAGTACTAAGGGACTCCAAACATGTGGGGGAATGTAGTGAAAAGATCATGGAATTTTCCCAGGAACCTTTACCCCTCATGTAAATGAAAGGGCATGCATTTAGGTTTTTTAAAAATCTTAAATCTCAATCCTAGTTCTATCAATTAAAAATTGCACAAATAGCAAGTTTTTAAAGCTTTGTCCTAGAAAATAGAAAATAACACCTACTCTACTGCTGGGATTTAAAACGAGCATAAGAAAGGTAACTAGCACAATGTTTCACATTTAGTAAGTACCCAACACACTTAGTTTATCATCAGCCTCATTTCTTCCTCCATTCTACAAAGCCAGCTTTATGCTAGCAAAAAGAACTGATATTCACTGATCTAAGAAGTTAGTCTAAATGCCAGGTAAATGTATAAACCTATGCATTAACTATTACAATTCATAATGATAATCACAATTTCACAAATTATTAATTATCTTCTCAATGCAATGTTGCTTGCAAAAGGATTTTTCTTTTGGTTACTTTCATGTGCATTAACTCATCAATCCTCAAAATTCCAGTGAAGCAGCAATGAGGAAGTAGAGGCAACTCAAATAAAACAGGGCCAGACCTTGACAATGGTTCTCCTGCACACCACTTATTCTCCAAGGGGATTATATATTTTCAGGGGAAAGTTCCAGAATGCCACAGAGTAACATTTTTTCTTTCATCCAAACATTCTGTTCAAATGTGAACAAGTCCTTCCTGGGATTAAATTCCTCCAATATTGCCAGGGGAAAGGGCTATAGCGTCCAGAGGAAAGCCATGTAGTATGAAAAGGAATAAGAAATATTGCAGTACGAATCCACTCTCTGAGAATCTAAAAAGACTGGTGAATGAAAGATAACTTGGTACAAGACAGCAATATCCATGACACGTCAAAGTTACATGGTACAGTTGGAAGTGTTAAGTCCTAAGAAGAATAGGAAGAGAAAGTCACCAGCCCGCCTCCCTAGTACTTGATCCTTTCTCTTTTCCCACGTCAAGGCCGGTCCTTTGACGAAGCTCCTGAGTCCCAGCTGGAGCCCTGGTGGTGTACTGGTTACACATTGGGCTACAAACCTCAAGTTCAACCCCACCAGCTGCTCCATGGGAGGAATAAGAAACCTTCTACTCCCATAAAGACGTACAGTTTGGGAAACCCACAGGAGCAGACCTACTCTGCCCTCTAGGGTCACCACAAGCAGGGATCGACTCAATGAGAGGGAAGGGAAGACAATCTTCTTCATCTTTATACAGCTGGCGCCTACCGCCTTGTTGGAATACTGTGATTATGCAATAAAATTTTATCCATGTAACCATGTCCATTCACTGAATAAGTGATAAATAAAATGTGGCATATGCATATAATGGAACAGTACTTAGTAGCACAAAGGAATGGAATACATGCTAATACACAGTTCTTGAAAATATTATGCTAAGTGAACAACCACAGACACAAAAGACCCCGTGTTGTATGACTCATTTATATCCAGAATAGGCAAATCAACAAAGACAGAAAGCAGGCTAGGAGCTACCAGAGGGGGGTGGGAGGTGGGGGTGGAAAGGGAACAGTGGTGCTGAAGGAGAATGAGAAAAGTAACTATTAATGGGCATAGACTTTCTTTGGGTGGTGATGAAAGTGTTTTTAAATTGATTTCATAACTCTGAAAACGCTATAGTATAATACACTTCAAATGGGTGAATTGTATGAAATGTCAACTATATATCAATATAGCAGTTAGGAAAAAATCTTGTTCACTTTTGCCACAGAGCTCAAAGGGGTTCCAAGATAGCAATTACAGGTTAGAATGGAGAAAGCAGACAGCTATTTAGGAGACATGACCCCCATTAGGGTAGGCTCTTCCTGTTGGGTCAGTGAGTAATTGACCACTCCTGATACTAGAGCCAATCTGTCCAAGGAGGATTGTAGAAGAGGAATCAGTTCACTGAACAATTTGTGACATAAAGAAAAAAAAAGTTCTAAGGACTAAGAAAGTTATGTCTTCTCAGACCCCATTCCCCTAAGATGAGTGGCTTCTCTTTTGCCACAACTAGCTACAGTGACTCACTGGGGATATTACACAGTTCCTTACAACTCGCCCTACACCACACGAGACTGTGGAATTGGTGCCTACCACCATCACTCTGCTTGGAATTCTATGAGAAACATTCATAAATTAATAATGCTGCTTTGTTCATTGATTAATAACTTTTCAACTCTCCTACCTAGTCTACTGTTGAGTTTACTTGCTGTGGGTATGAAATAGCACCCCCAACCCCAAAGATATCTATGTCCTAATCCTCAGAACAGGAGAATGTGGTACCTTGCATGGCAAAAAGGAAGTTGCAGGTATGATTACTTAAGTGTCTTAACATGGAAAATTATCCTGAATATCTAAGTGGCCACAATACATTCCCAGATTAAGTGAAACTCACTCATCTATTGCCATTAAGTTGGTTCTGACTCCTAACAATCTTATATAGTTTCTGAGGCTATAATTCTTTATCGGAACAGACGGCCTCATTTTTCTCCCACAAAGCTTCAAGTGAAAGAGAGTTAGTCAGTGATGGAGGTGTGAAAATAGAGGCAGAGCTCAGAGTGATATATGTTAGCCACCAGCCAAGAAATGTAGGCAGCTTCCAGAAGCTGGAAAAGGTGCATGTGAACAAATTCTCCCAGAGTCCCCAGAAGGAATGCAGCACTGCTGACACCTTGACTTTAATCTGGGAGACACTTTGAACTTCAGAACCAACTGGAAGATAATAAATGTGTGTTACTTTAAGTCACTGACTTGTGTAGCTTGTTATAGTAGCAATAGGAAACTAAGGTAACTGCCTTCATCAATAACATCAATACAGTATCAGGACTGGAGGCATATGTCGCTTATTTGTGGAATCTAGTTGCTTTTGTTGCTCAGTTGGTTTGAAACAACTATTAATTTTCTTGGAGCAGAAATATTTTTCTTTTTGGACAAGGATCCTCCAGAACTAGCCCAGGTGAAACTGATCCACGGCTAAAGGATATAAAACTTACATTTTTGGATTTACAAATATATATGCATATATAAAATACATTACTAGAGAGGAGGGTGGTGATCAAAAGAAAAATTGGCACAAGACTCATACTCATGGCCATCAAGTCAATTCTGACTCATGGTCACTCTATAGATAGGGTAGAACTGCCCCTGGGGTTTCCAAGATTATAAATCTTTTTTTTTTTCTTCAAGATTATAAATCTTTACAAGAGTAGAAAGCCTCAACTTCTTGCCAGGGAGCACCTGGTCATTTCACACTGCTGGTCTTACAGTTAACAGTTCATCATGTAACCAGGGCTCCTTTGGTACAAGACAAAAATCTCAATTACATGCCACATTTATACAGTGTCGTTTAAAGTGATAAGTCCTAAAAAGAAAAACTGGAAAGAGAAATGGGATCCAAAGTTGATTCCTAACTGGTCTCCCCACACTATTTAAGAGCAACTAATGGGTACAACACAAATTCTAATCATTTCACAGAATGGGGGGAGGGTGGGTGATAAAAGAATGGGAAAACAGAGATTATAGCTTAAAACAAAACAAATTATAAAGAAATTAGTTGACTATATATTTTTTATTTACCTTTAAAATGGTTATTTTTACAGTCTTCAAAATCCTAAAACAAATAACAAATGATAGTGGGGCAGTAAACAAGATCTTTGTACTTATTTTCAAGATAGTTGTATTTAATAAACTGTGGGCCCACTGACCTCCACAACTGAATGGGTCCTAAGGAGCGACTGTGTAGTTGAAGGGTAAATTAAAGAAACATCAGACAAGCATGCAAGGGCTCACCTCTTCCAATGACAGGATCAAGAGAGAGCGCTAATGTATTCTCCACCAGGTTTATATAATCTTGGGGCATGCAAGCCATGTCATACACATATGTAACAGGAAAGGATGTACTAGGGCATACATGTGACAGGAAGGCACATACATAACAGGGTGGGCAGGTTCTAGAGTTAAGATGGCAGCTTGGCCGTCCCTGAGCTGGTTTGACCTTAGGTGTGCCCCAAAGCTCTTTCCAGGGGAATAATCTATAACCTTTATCAGAAGGGAGTAGGCCATATTTAGGGTGCTAAGGACAATAGGGTCCAATTGTTCTTCATGGCAAACAATCTTCAGGCAGATAACCCTCAAACATATAGTAAGTAACCATGAGCTTGTAAGAAGCATCTTAAATTGGCATTATTAGGGGTAGTCGCTGAGGAGGATAACTTTAGTTAGAAGAATGTAACTGGGATTCATCTCCAACTCGTGAGTGTGAAGTCCTCCCTCCACCAGTCTCTCTACCCCCCAGACTCCTTAAATATTAGCATACAGAATTTGTCCACACACACTCTCTTCCCGGTTCTCAGTTTCCCACAATAAACTGTATACTTTATTTTCATAGATATGTTGTATTTCTGGTCCATTTCAGCTCAGTGAAACCATACCTGGTCATGTGCCATCTCACAATTATTGTGAAGTTTGAGCCGATTGTTACCGTCACTGTTTCAATCAATGTCATTGAGGGTCTTCCCTTTGTGTTGACATCTACTTTATCAAGCATACACATCAAGCATCAAGGTCTGCTCCAGGGACCTCATGTCCAAAGTGCATGAGACAAAGTCTTGCCATTTCCTAAGGAGCATTGTGACCCTAGTTCTTCCCAGATTTGTTTGTTCCTCTGTGTTAGTCAGGGTTGACTAGAGAAACAAATTCATACACAATCGTATGTGTATAAGAAAGAGCGTTATATAAAGAGTAATTGTATATTAAGAAAACATCCCAGTCCAGATAAAGTCCATAAGTCCAATATTAGCCCTTATGTCTGAACCACTCTATAAATTCTTCTTCAGACTCACGCAACACATGCAATGATGTAGAATGCAGGAAGATCACAGGCCAGTGGGTGGAAAGTCTTGTGGTTCCAGTGTCAGTGGAAGTATCTCAGCATTGGCGTGGGTCTCCATGTGGCTCCTCCAAGCTCCAAGGCTCTGGCTCCATCAGCATAGCTCCATGTGGTTTGTCAAAAGGAATGTCTCAGAGAGAAAGTGTGTGTCCCACCTCCAGGGAGGAAGACCAGAGTTCCCAGAATCCTCAGAAGAAGGCCATGCTCACACAGAAGCCTCATTGGCTGTGATCTGATTGACAAACTAGACCCCCCCCCCTTCACAAGTTGACAGGAGACAGGCCATAGTAAATTCAATATTCTTTGTCAACATTATCATTCAAATGCTTCGATTCTTCTTTGGTCCCCCTTATTCAAGGCCAAATTTGCACATCCATATAAGGCAATTGAAAGTAGCATGGCTTTGGCCAGGTGAACCTTAGTCTTGAAAGTGATGTTTGCTTTTTACCATTTTGAAGGGAGTTTTTGCAGCAAATTTACCCAATGTAATACACTTCATTTGATTTCTTGATTGCTGCTTTCATGGGTGTTGATAGCAAATCCAACTAAAGTGAAATCCCTAACAACTTCAATCTTTTCATTTATCATGATGTTGTTTATTAGCTCCACTGTGAAGACTTTGTTTCCTTTTGTTGAAATATAATCCATACGGATAGCTGTGGTCTTTGATCTTCATTAGTAAAGTCTTTAAACTTTCTTCGTGTTTTTTCACAATTAGAAGGAGTTGTGTATTTTATGTTATTCTAGCCATTATCAGTAACACATGAATAAAATTATATCCTTAAAACCTTGAAGAATGATTTTTGGCAATGAGTCATGACTGATAAAAACTCTGTGGGACATCAAACACAGCTGATGT
Source organism: Tenrec ecaudatus (assembly GCF_050624435.1). Lineage (NCBI taxonomy): Eukaryota > Metazoa > Chordata > Mammalia > Afrosoricida > Tenrecidae > Tenrec > Tenrec ecaudatus. Next base: position 40,354,715 of record NC_134537.1, on the reverse strand, counting down.
TCAGAGTATCTATACATTATTGATGGCAAATGATCAAAACAAAAGACAGTCTGCTAAATTCTCATTAACAGTTCATATATAGAATAATAATATGGACTTCATGTGTGTCAATGATAACTTTGTGTCTAAATGTTCTCGGACATGATTTTAGGAAAAACTTTGAGAGGGGCACCAACCTGAGACAGGATGGTAGCTCAAAATAGGAGCTTTCACAACATGGGGCAGTAGTCAGTCAACACAAAGGTAATGTCACAGAGACAAAAGAGCATTAGGTTGGGAGCAGTAGAAAAAAGGAATCATCTAAGATACACCAGCAACAGAATAAAGGACAGACGAGGGGAAGAAGAGCCTGTAAGAGACCATGCATCAGATCACTTCCTAGAGCCCAGAATTCTCTACTTCATTAGTATAGAACTGATCTCTAGTTTAGCACCTAAAGAACCTCCAAGTTTTCATAACATTCTTTTTCCAACGCCAAATGGAAAGCTTCTGCGACATAGTGGTAAGTCATACCTGCTAGCAAAGCACAAGATTTCCAACCGTAAAGATGAACGGACTATTCCTTCATTCCCTTCTTCGAGGCTTGTAACACTGGTAACAATGCTGTATGTCACTTTCTAGCCTCCTCACACTGGGGTAAGAGTTCAACAATGAAATCGCTTCTTTACTTACAACTGCACAGCGTGCCACCTTTGAAGGAGTTCCATCGTCCTCTGTTGCCCCATTGGGCCCGGTTGCCTCTTTTCTCCTCTTTCTTGCATTGACTTTGGCCGAACACTGTGCATCCATCTTCTTGCAACTGATCAGAGAAAGAGGGGAAAACAGTTCTTTCTCATTAGGGTGAAAAAAAGTTGTTACTAGTATTTCAGAGATGTTAACACTGATATTCTCAGCAAAAGATCAACCCCACAGCACATCAATCATCAAGAGGACTTGTATTGAATTCACCTGGCAAAAGCACAGGCTCTAGAAGAAACTTCACAAAGCACAGGCTTCCAAGGAAATACTGAAATGCCTCCTTGTGAATCAATGGTCACAATGAACCACCTTGACCTTGGACATTATTCCTCTGGATGATGCAGTCAATTTCATATCCTGACCAAATGCAAACATCAGAATAACTTAATTAAGAAATTAAGTTATACAAATCTTACTACTGACCTCATTTATGACCCTGAGACACCTGGAGGTATGACAGAGAATCTGAATTTCTGTTCCACATTTCTCTGCTTTTGATCAGGATTCTTCTATAAAATCTTTGATCAAACATTCAGTAATCCCACCCTATTAATTTATATAGACATAAAATTTATCATACATTCTCATAAGAAGCAATGCTCAGAAGAATCCTAAATAAATTTATAATGGGAGACAGCACCAGAGACACAGTATGTGAATTATGCCCAGTCTGACCCCGCTTCCACCCCCACCCCAACAAGAAACACGAAGGGAGCACAACAGAGCAGCAAAGGGAACAAAGCAATGAAGTCCGCGAGGAATCCTGAAAACAGATTTCTGACTCAGGGGACAGGGCTTGCTTGGCACCTCATCAGACCCAATGAGACAACATTCATAAGGGTCAGCAGACAGACCTGGAACTATTTACAGGCATTTTTTCCCTCATGTCTATCTATATAAGATAAGCCAGATAAATAATCCTAGGAGAAAAGAACAGACGGACAGTTCTGGGGAGACATGGGAGAGGAGGAGGTAGTGGGGGAAAGGGAGGGGGAGCCAACAAACCCAGGGACAAGGGAACAACAAGAGATTTAATATCAATGGCAAGGAGGGCATAGAATGCCTGGAGTGGTTCAATCAAGTGCATTGTGGCCAAGAGGAAGTACAGAGAGCTAAATGAAGGTTGAACTGACAGTGGGAGAGGAGGAAAGTAAAAGTAAATAAAGAACTAGGAGGCAAAAGACATTTAGAGAGGTATAAATATAAGCATGTATATATGTAAATATATTAATATATAAAAACAGATATAGTCTATGTACATATATTTCTATGTTAAGTATTAAGGTAGCAGATGGACAGTGGGCCTCTACTCAAGTCCTCCCTCAACGTAAGAACACTATTCTAATAACCTGGCATTCGGTGATGCTCACCTTCCTAACACAATCGCTGAAGACAAAATGCGTGCATAAGCAAATGTAGTTAAGGAAGCTGATGGTGCCTGGCTATTAGAAAATATAGCATCTGGGGTCTTCAAGGCTTTAAGTTACATAAACGGCCATCTAGCAGGGAAGCAACACAGCCCACATGGAAGAAGCAAAGTAGCCTGTGTGATCACAGGTGTCAATGGGATCAGGTATCAGAAGACCATCGTCGCCCTCACAACAGCCTTGTGAGGTAAGAACTGGTTCCGTTTTTGAGAGTCCTCATTAGCTAGATTACAGCTTGATGCACTATTGACCACATATTTTCATTGGCTGGAAGTTTTTATTGGTTCTGTAAGCATCTGGCAGGGGTCTGACCGCATATTTTCACTGGCTGGAAGTTCTGACTGGTTCTGTAAGCATCTGGCAGGGGTCTTTCAGGGATTTTCTTTCTACTAGTTGTGGGAGTCACCTAATCTGGTGTTAATTTAAGGATTAAGAGTGTAGGGGTGGAGTTTAGGCTGTCAATGAGATAGTCAATAAGACTGCTGGGAAATCTGGTATTTCCTCCTTGGAGGCGGAAGACACCCCCCTCTCTCTCTGCTACTCTCTGGGAGACATTACGGAAGACAAGCCACAGGGACGCCACCAGGCCTCGGAAGCTGGAGAAGCCACAGAGACCCCTGCCAGCACTGAGATGTTTCCAATGATACTGGATCCAAAAACCTTCTACCCACTGGCCTGTGATCTTCTGCACTGGTGTCACTGCATGTGTTTCATGAGCCTAGAGGACTTTATAGATTGATATCAGAAATATGGGCTAACATCAGACTTATGGACTTCATTGAACTGGACTGGGATGTTCTCTCAATGTTCAATTGCTCTTGTATATAAATCTCTTTCTTATATACCTATGTGTGTCCATGGATTTGTTTCTCTAGTTTACCCAGACTAACACACTAGTTTCACACACAGTTGGGTAAATAAGTCTTCCCCCCTTTATATGTATATATATATTGTCTTGAGCAATATTAAATTACAATGAGTGCATGGTTCACCCTAGTAAAATTAAAGGCAGGCGTTGGTCTTTGCAACCCTATACTCTCCCTTAGCAGCATCTCTTTTGATTAATGATTTCCAGTTTTCCCATCTGCAGCCCTGGTCTCAGTCTTCTCAATTAAACATGCCCCCAAAGGGAGTCATAATGACACCGTTAATCATTTGGGTCTGAGGTGCTAGTCAATCAAGGCAGTTACATTGTGAAAGGGAACTTTGTGCCACCAGTCCAGAAAGAACTGGCAAAAAGTGTCACATATTCTTCAAGACTGGAATCGGGTAAATTCAAGAGTTGAATCCCTACAAAACGTCTCCCTGTAAAATGCTTTATGGGAACACAAACTTTGTTGGTCACCCAAAACCCCAGCTTTCCAAAGCACGCATCCTAATTCTAAATGCTCCGCAGCGGTCAGAGACCATTTCAGCAGGTCAGCCCTCCGAAAACTGCAGTACGTGTAGCTACTGTGAACCTGTTCTTCCCCTCCCTTTGTCAGTGCCCCCTTTCTCTTGCCCTGCTCGTATGTTAGCTCGGTATGCTAGTTCAGAGTCCCCTCCCAAGCTTCTCCATCTTGTAAGAAACATGTGTTTATCACTGTCTGGTTAGGCAGAAGGCTTTATCAACCAGCTATGACCCAGAATTTGTGAGTAGTCGATGCTTCCTGCTGAGCTGCTGGTTTGTACTGCCCCTCCAGCTTGCTTTTTGTTGAGGAATATGGTTTGTACAAACTGGTTTCTTATAATGAGATGATATATAGGATTCAGCCAGAAATTGTTACTCAAAAATGAACCGCCATCTCTGACCTATGATACCTATTGTCAATTCCAACTCATAGCAACCCTATAGGACTGCCTCATAGGGTTTCCAAGGCTGTCACCTTTATAAAAGCAGACTGCCACAGCTTTCTCCCACAGAGTACTTGGTGGGTTCAAACTGCTGACCTTTTGGTTAGCAACCTGATGCTTAAACTACTGCACCAGCTTGACTCCTCAAAATATGGTAGCTATATGGAAAGGAGAAAGGAGAGCTCTCAGAACAGAGAGAAAAGCAAATGGCAGACAGAATGTGGACATCCCGAACAATCTTGTCTGCTGCACTGCTGCTCACACAAGCGAATGAGACGCTCATCTAAACAACTGCCATTATGCTTTTAAATTCCAAGTAGCAGTGTGACAAGATCTAGAAGAAATCTGGCCTAATTCTTAGAGACTGAAGGTGACACCCCATGAGTCACAACTAAGTGTTTATTGGACTGACGTGGAAAAAAATGTCAGAGTCTAAAGTAAACACCACCCAGGAACTTCATCACAAATGCAGAGCAGTAATGGGTGATCAGTAGCTGTTCACTGCTACACTGCTTTCAAAAGAGGCAGGGTCAGCACCACCACTGCCATCTCATGAGGGGGGAGGTGCATGGGGGTGAGTGCGGGGCGGGGGGCGGGGCTTGCTAAAAATGCCTCCTCATCAGTAAAATAGTGAGTCTTTTATTTTGCACCCCATGGAACACTGCTGTCTCTGTGAAAGACTAGAACAAGGAGACAAAATTTACTATGAGCCATGAAATCAGCCACCTGGAATCACGCAGAGCAAGGCCAGGTAGTCAATAATACTTAGCACTTAGAGCAGACAGGTACTGTAGCATAGGTTTTAAAGTAATAACTGTTTCCTCAAGGAGCCTTCCATCAAGGAGAGAAACCACAGTCTCACTTCAAAACTGTTCATGATGCAAAAATAGTGTAAAACCACTAGGTGGGAGCTAGTTGACTTAGATGGATAATTTATACAGATTTAATGTATCTCCCCCACCCCACCCCACAGCTTACTACAAGGGAAAGTGGGGAGCTTTACAGTGATGGGAGGTAATTAACAACAATGCCTCCTGCTGAGATGTGCTGAAAAGGATGATGTCTACATCCTTCGGTGGTTAGTAGCAACTGACTTCTGAAGAGCTAGCATGCGGCCATCAGAGATGCACCTATCTCTGGAGGAAAGAAGAGTGGAGAAAATCAAAGATTCGAGGGAATAATTAGTGCCAGGGGCTGCCATACAAACCACAGCCTTTACCACTCAGAGCGCCAGCTAGCATTCCAGACAGATCTGACTGGGACCACAAAAGGTCTGGGGCAGAATGGGAGACAAATACAGAATAGAATTAAAAATCATAAGAAAGACCTGGCTTACTGGTTTGACAGAGACTGGTGGAACTCTTGAGACTGTGGCCCTTATACAACCTTCAAACCTGAAACTGAACCCACCCCCAGGGGCCAGCTTGCAGCCAGCCAGTGACTACTAACACTTGTGGGGAGGGAGCACCTCAGAACAACTGGTCATTCAATACCAGAAGGGCAACTTACTGAAAAGTCAGGCTCAGAAAGCAGAAAGGGGCAGGAAAGAAGGTACCCCGGAAGGAAGCAAGAAAAGTGCTGAGGGAATTTTAACTGATGTTAAAAAACAAAAACGTATATAGACTGTTGGATGGAAAATTAATTTTCTCTGTAAACTTTTTCCCAAACTACAATATTTTTTTAAAAAGTCTTACAAGGAAGCAAAATAATAACAATGCAGAATCACCATGAATATTCACCATGTTCCAGGCACTATGACAGGCAACTTACACATACTATCTTCATCTAAGGATCCTGGTGGCATAGTGGTTACACATTATCCTGCTAACAGCAAGGTCAGCAGTTCACCACCAGCAGGCACTCTGTGAACAAGACATAGGGCTTGACCTCCATAAACAGTTACAGTCTACCCCGTCCTGTAGGGTCCTTGTAAGTCAGAATCAACTCGTTGGCAGTGAGTTCTTACCTTCATTTGACGTGTATCGCTGAGAAACAAAGGCAAGAGGCTTTAGAAAGTTCATGGAACATTTTCATTATCTTTTAATTCCTTTTTTCCATGAACTTTTTGAAGCCCCTCATATTGTGAGCCACAATTCACAAATGAGCAAAATGAGGATCAGGGAGATTAAGCCAGGATTTAAATGCAGGGGTGGGGATGGAGAACAGTTGCCCTCTAATTAATTCCAACCTCCTGGGTTTCATGGAATGGTACCTCCTAAAAGATTTTCAGGGCTCTGACCTACCATCCGCAGATAACCAGGCCTTTTCCCCGCCAGGGGTGGGGCTGACACACACCACCAACCTTCAGTTAGTTGCTCAGTCGGATTGATAACCACTCTGTAATCCAAAGATCCAGATATCCAAGATTTTTAAAAAGACACTATGTCTCATTATCATTACTGCTAATTTCTTCTTTCTATCAAGAATATTTCCTCTGTGGCACAGGTTCCTGTAAGCTGTACAGTTACTTACAGGTAAACTTGGTCCAGGGACCATGACATGGCTATTGATATGATTCAGAGGCTGCCTGACTTGACAGCTTTATAAATGTACAGAGCTTCCTACCTGAGGGTTGTGCAAGAATTTCTTGATAAGCATTCAGCTTAAGCAATGAAGAAACAGTTCTTTTATCTGCTCCTCCCCCTCCAACATTACAACCATTTCACTCATGATCTGAATCAGAGTTTTAAATGTGCTTATATTTGACAAAATGATTCCTGGTGATGTAATGATTAAGTGCATGGCTGCTAATCAAAACATCAGTGGTTCAAACCCACCAGCAGCTCTTAAAGAGAAAGATGTGGCAATTGGTTTCCATAAAGATCTCCAACCTTGAAAACACTAAGGGTGGGTTTCTACTGTGTCCTACAAGGTCACTTAGAAGTCAGAATTGACTCAATGACAAAAGGCTTGATTTTATATCCTATAATGAAATTTTCTATAAAAGAGAGAAATGTCGTATCACATTTTCACCAGTTATTTACTAGAACTTTAAAAAGCCAGCCTAAGGAGCCCTGGTGGTACTGTGGGAGAAGCACTGAACTGCTAACTACAAGGCTGGCAGTTCAAACCCATCAACCATTCCAAGGGCAAAAGATGAGGATGTCTGCTCCCGTAAAGATCCACATTCTCAAATATCCTAAATCAGAATCAAGTCAGTGGCATTGGGATGTTAGTGTTTTAGTATGTGAAAATGGCAAAATTTCATCTGAGGTCTTGGAAGAATTATCAGGAAGGACCTGATAGTTGGTAAAGTGGAGGGTCATCAAAAGAGAAGAAGCCTGTCAAGGAGGTGGACTGACACAGCAGCTTCAACAAAGAGTTCAAACACAGCCAGGATGGTGGAGATGGCGCAGTGCTGGGCAGTGTTTCCTTCCATTGTGCGTGGGATCGCTGAGTGGGAACGGACTCCACAGCATCTAGGGAGTCCTGAGTCATGGTCACTAAAGCACCTAGCCATCCAAAAGTCTGCAATCCATGTCCATCCACTCCACGAGAGAAGGAAGTGTTACATCTGCTTCCCTAAAGATTCACTGCCTTGGAAACTCATGGGACAGTTCCATTCTGTCCTATAGGGTCCCTGTGAATCGGAATGAACTTAATAGTAGTGAGTTTGGGGCAGGGGGGATGCACAATGGAGGACATGACAAAGAGTGTGGCTGCTAACCATAGGGTTCTTGGTTTGAACCCACCGAGCAATTCGGAAAGATAAAGACTCATAAAGATTATCGCTGCTGAGAAACCGTAGTTTCGACTCTGTCACATGGGGTCCCTAGGAGTCAAAATTGGCTCATTAGCACCTAACAACATCAGCAGTGCTTAACTACTGGCAAATAGTTACAGATCCAAATGCATGTTTATGAGCACTTCTCCAGAATCTCTCCTATTTGTGTCTGTCTGTGCACGACATGAGGGGGGCTTCAAAACATTTGTGAGAAAACTCTTCTCTTTTCATCCCACTTTTCTACAAACTTTTTGAAGCCTCCCCCAATATATTTTTAACAGCTTTACTACAGTATAGTTGATATACAATAAACTACATTTTCAAATATACAAGTATTCCACTTTTTAATCCATCCCTCCTTCCCCACTCTAAGACTGTTTTGCTTTTTAGTGGCTTCCTTCTGTAGGTGATGTTTCATCTTGTTATATGATCCAATTTAACCAGTCAAATGGAAATCCCCATCCTGGAAAGAAGCAACGAATCTCTCTTCTAAAGGTTAAAATACTGCCAGTTTGACCATCACAGGTACTTTAAACAAATGATGCTTGGGGTCTCTAGACCTATGACCCAGAATCCGCTAAACCAAATTAAAAGTCACACACATAAGAGATAACTTAAAAAACCATACTTTAAAAGATTACAATTATCTCAAGGCAAGAAGAGTTGTCTGACTAGCTATTAAAGCTAAAGTAAAATTTAAAAACAATGAAAGCGGTGAACCCTGTTATTATTAATATATTATAAACCCTGTTACACCTAACCATGATACTAATATATTTTACCTGACTTCAGCCAAGTACATCATTAAGCCAAGCCGTTCCACTTACATTAAACCAACTCAACCTAGTACCATCAAGTCAGGTTTCTGAGACTGTGGATCTTTATGGGAATAGACAGCTTCATCTTTCTCCTGAGGAGCAGCTGGTAGTTTTGAACTCCCAAACTTGCCGTTAGCAACCCACACCTAGCCTACAGAACCATCAAGGCACTTTCTTACAGAAACACCTCTACCCAAATGTCTAACGCAGTGTTTCTCAAGGTTTTATTGTTGTTTTGTTTTTTTAACCCATGCTCAAATTTGAGAAGTGTAAAACTTAGGAACCTTATCCTGCCAGCATAGTGTGGGAAGGCCCTCAACTCAGATGACCTAAGTAGGAATCCCATCTCCACCTTGAGTACCTGGATAGATTCATTAACTTCTCCAATCCTTAACTGTGTCATCTTAGCAAATACAGTGTAAATGTGATCATCTACGTATCAGGCCTTAAAGCTCAGTGCCTCGTAAATAGTATGTGCTCAATAACATTAGCTATTATTCCTCTTCAGTGGTAATAATAGTTATCATCATCTGCCTTAAAGTCTCTCTTCTGTGTATTTTCTATATGCAAAATAAGTTTGTCAAGTTTTCCCCTATTATTTATATCATAAAAAGTAAACTTATAGCAATATGATATGTGCTTTCTCAAATTTTATCTCTCCAATCCCTACTCCACACCCCATTTCAGAATAACTGTTTTACAAGAATTCCTCTAAAGTCTGATGACAAGTTATGGAGATTACAACTAAAAATAATAACAGCAAATACTCATATAACAAATATGCCAAAACATTTTTAAAAGCATTACTTTTATATATCTATTCAAGTCACTGTGGAAAATGTCAACCAAATTGACATACCATATATCAATGTGGCATATCATTAGTACCCTTTATCCTCACAGATAATGATCCTTAATTAATATTCTCTAGACACCTGGTAAAATGTAAAGCACAACAGAGTTTATCTTCAGAAATATAATATAAAATGTACTTACAATTTCTAGTAATTGTTCAAAGAGTTGCAAATTCCTTTACTATAAACAACTCATAGTTCTTCACTAAAAGATTAAGATAATAATAATGATTATTATAATTATTTTAGTTGACACTTACATACTACCTATTTGCCAATAAATTGTCAGCATCTTACACATACTGAATGACTTCACAGCAGTCCTGTGACGTGGGTAATATTATTATTCCTACTTTACAAATGAGAAAGCTAAGATGCCTCTAGGCTAAATAACTCTACTAAAGTCACACATACAGCAGAGATTGAAAAACTGGATTTGAACCCAGGCAGTCTTACTGGAGCATCTGTGCTGTTAACCACAACAAACACTATGTTGTCTGGCATACAACAGAGCCATACACTCATTTAATGAAACGCACTGACGGTACTCTGAAGCAGCTCTGGTGGCAGAGTTGGTTACTGTTGGGCAGCTAACACAAGTTAACCCATTCAAACCCATCAGCCACTCCTCAGGAGACAGAAAAAGACTTCTACTCCTATAAAGATTTACAGCCTCAGAAACCCTGGGGAGCAGTTCCACTCTGTCCTATAGGATCACTGTGAGTTAGAATTGATTCAATGACAAGTTTAGATTTGTGGTATTGTACTCTGATCATGTGTTACATTGTGTAAGGCAGGGATTCAATCCACCTTTCACAAGGGCAGGGCTACCTTCTCAGGGGATGTAACACTGGAAAATTACCCGGGAGTTCCAGGAGCTCGCTTTGCTCTGAGACAGAGAAGAGGGCACTAGCCTATAAGTGGAGATGTAATTGTAGTTCCTCACAACACCCTACTCCACGTACAACAGAACAAAGCGTAGCGCTATCCTCAATGTTTTCGTGCACTGAATGGTTGCAATCCTTAGGGTTTTCACTGGTTGATTTTAGAAGTAGATCTCCAGGCCTTTCTTCCTTGTCTTCCTTAGTCTGGCAGCTGCACTGGACATACTCAGAATCACAGTGACATACAGGCCTCCACGGGCAGTTGGGTGGTGGCCCTGCATGAGGCCCATCAAGCAGAGATTCCACCCCTGAGCCACTCGTGCCCATTTTTACATTCACCTACACCTCTAACAATGAGAAATAATCTCTCAGCTGTTCTATTTATGATAACTGCACCTTTGAAATGAACCAGCAGCATTCATGTACAGGTGCTGTGATGGCCTTTGAAATGGAGGTACCTTTGACTATCAACATTCAAGGAGGTAAAAAGCACACAGAGACACAGAGGATGCCTTATATTAATACCCAGTGGGGTGGAAAGTGTTGCCACCTTGGAGCCAGTACAGTAGGAAGTCAAAATGGGGATGGCAGAGAGTGGGCAATTGCCTAATGTTTATCTGACAGATCCCAGCTTCCAGCCATTACACCCTCCTAATTAAGCTGAGCTGAGGCAGAATGAATAGTAGTTGGAGGGAGGTAAAGGGGGGCTTGTGTTAGTCTGGGTTGACTAGAGAAGCAAATCCAGAGACACTCATATGTTTAAGAGAGAACTTTATATCAAAGAGTAATTGCATATTTAAAAAAATCCCAGCCCAGTCCAGATCAAGTCCCTAAGTCTGATACTAGTCTATAAATTCCTCTTCACACTCATGCAACACATCAATGACATTGAATGATGGAAGATCACGGGCTAGTATGTGGAAAGTCGTGTGGATCCAGTGGCAGCGGAAGAATCTCAGCACTGTCAGGGGTCTCCACATGGTTCCTTCAGCTCCAGGGCTCTAGCTCCATCAGCGAGGCTCCATGTGTCTTGTCAGCAGGAAGACGAGGAAAAGAGAGCATGTTTCTGGCCTCCAGGGAGGATGACAGGAGTTCCCAGACCATGACCACAGGAGAAGGCCATGACCACACAGAGGCCTCATTGGCTATGACCTGGTTGACAGGCTAGACTCTACCCCTTCACTCAAGGTGATAGGAGATCATGTAACTGCCACAAGGCTCATACTAAGGAGTTCAAGAAGGAAGAGAATGTTTTGAAACTGATTGTGATAGCAATTGTGCAACACAGCTTGATGTGCTTGAACCAGGGAATGATGTGATATCTGTATTAGCTCCCCATCAAATGGTATTGAAAAGAAAACAAAGTATTTGGAAACAGAAGACTGTGGTGGGTCAAGGCTTCCAACTTCCTTGGTGGTTTAAACTCTTGAAAAGTTTTTGTCAAGAGAGTATAACAAAAGACAGAGGGGGGAGCTGACAGCTAGAATACAACATTTATGAGCCCCATCCTTCCAACTGCTGCCTATTCAGTCCTTCCCTTAGTCACCCAAATTCCCCATTCAAGCGTGGGTTCTAAATAGGGACAGAACTACCCACACCTCCACCACCACGCTGCCCACTTAGCAAGCACACTAACAAGGATTTCCAATGTGCTCTCGAGATACAGAATGGAGTGTCTGTGCCTCTGATTCTTACTCGGATTCACAAAATCTGGCCACATTTCTGCTGACTCACTTTCCAGTACACTGCCTGCCTTGTTCTTCAATGCTCTAGCAAAAGCCCGTTTGGAGGCACCGACTGCGCTACTAAGGAAGTATGGAGAAGAAGTGGGAGCTGTGGGGGTGGGGTAGGTGAGGTAAGACCAAGGAGAGATCTAGGCGTGTTTTTCCAATAGTAACGTCTCAATAGACACAAAATCTGGCAGCAGCAGATACATGCTTGTGTCTTGAAAATGGGAGGCTACTACAAATGCAATTTTAGAGATGTGCTACCCCCCACCCCCACCCCACGGGTTCCGCTTCCTAAGCTATGCAGCAGCCTAAATGGAAGGAAACCGCAGTCCCATGTACTCTTTAATTCAAAGATCTAATTCAACCCTGTCTGCTTACTGCAGGGAACGATCTGCAGAAAAACCGAGACAGGGACTTTTCCTCTGCATTCTATTCCTGCTTTTCCATCTTGAGGTCTTCATTTCTTCCTCAGGAAAACCTTGTATTCAGTATGTCACCACTGTCGGTCACTGCACAGTTTCCAAGTTAAATGTGCAGGTATATGTGGAGGCTTGAAGAAGTTCATGGAAGAAAGGGCTTAAAAGGTAATGGAATGTTTCCACAAACTTTTGTAACCCCTTCGTACTTGTATTTGGAGCCCTTATTTGCTTTTCCCATTGTAGAGCTTAATGCAGTGGTGCGATAAGAGGCAAACTCTATAAATGCCAAGGTTCAAGGACATCCAATACTCGTGGTATGATACTGTCATATGCTCTACTTTTGGCCTTTCCCCACTGAGCGTATTCCTTGGTAGAGGCCTTTGTAGCTGGAAAGGAGACATGGCTATTCTAAAGTGGTGAGAAAGGCCTGGAATGGAGCACCAGGATGACTCTATTTCCAGGTCATCTCGACAGCTCCCAGACCCAAAATGGCCTGCTACCTGGTTTTATACATAAAGTTTTATTGGAGCACAGCTTTGCTCTCTCAATGACTGTTTTTGGTTGTTTTTTAATGCTACAATGACTAAGCTATGTAGTTGCAAGAGAACAAACTAAAAAAAAACAACCCTCCAAACTCACTGCCATCGAGTTGATGCTGACACAGCGACTGCCCTGTGGATTTCCGAGACGGTAACTTGTTTATGGGAGTAGAAAGGCCTGTCTTTCATATAAGCTGCAGCTGCTGGTTTCGAACTGTCGACCATGTTTGATTGCAGTCAAACACATAACCACTACACTACCAGAGAACTGAAGCCTAAAATGTTTACTATCTGTCCTTTTACAGGAAAAGTTTGCCAATTCCTGTCTAAGACACAATCAACTTTAACAATTAGTCTCTATTCACAGGGAGTCACAGAGGAAGGGAAGTGGGACTAGGAAATGGATATGGAAACTGTGCCTAGCTGCCATGAACAACTGCCTCCTTTACCATGTGACCAGAACTGGATGGGGCCCAGCTACCATTACTTAACATTTTGATGGAAGATTCTATAGAACAGAACTTCTTACATTTTTCCCACCTATGACCGTTTTCCCCCAAGAATTTTGTAACATGAGCAAGAACTGCCAGAAACACCTAAGATTCATTAAGTGTTGGAGTTTGAATTAACTCAAAATCTTTGTACTGTTGCCAAATTTTTCCTGACCCCCACATTCAGTTACAGACCCTATATGGGATTGTTTGAGAAGTTTTGTTATTAGAATCCTGATCAAATGAGCGGGGGTGGGGGTGAGCGGCTGCAGAACAAAATTTAAAACCCTCATAGAATCTAATCTTTCTGGAGCATGGAGCCTGGAGAAAACTTTGGAAGCAATGCCCTGAGATATTTAAGCTTTAACTTAAAAATATCCCTGAAGTCTTCTTTAAACCAAGCAATTTTGCTTAAGAAGTAAAGAAGGTCTACATTAAGCACTGTGCTCTTTTAAGAACTATCTACATGTGAACAAAATGACAACAGTGATTCAAAAGATTAGACAGGAAACTGAGGGAGCGACGAGTTTATGAATGGAGTACAAGCAATTCAGAGAAGGAGAGTCAACATGGTTGCACCACTTGGAGAATATAATCAATGTCACTGAAGTGTAGATACAGAAATTGTTGTATATGATGTATGTTCTGCTGTGTATGGTCTCAGCAAGAAAAATAAAATGCATTATTTCTTAAAATTTGGTGATAAATCCTTTTTAGGTTTTGCAAATGATTCTAGACCAGGGACAGTGCTAGAAGTAAGAGTATGCCAAGAAATCATACTCTAACTTCCTGACAGGTTTACTATAACTCATTCATATTGTGAGGTGCCATCCAGTTGGTGCCAACTCATAGCCACCTAAGCACAACAGAACAAAACACTGGCCAGTGCTACATCATTCACACAAGTATGGTTATGCTTGAGCCCATTGCTCTAGCCACCGTATCAGTCCATCTCAGTGAAGGTCTTTTTTCACTGATTTTCTACTTTACCAAGTATGATGTCCTTTTCCAGTGACTGGTTTCTCCTGATAACATGTTTAAAGTATGTGGAACTAAATCTGAACATCCTCACTTCTAAGGAGGATTCTGGTTGGTATTTTTGTCCAGGATAGATTAGTCTTCTCTTCTGGCAATCCATAGTACTTTCAATATTCTTTGTCAATGTTACAATTTAAATGCACCAATTCTTCTTCAGTATTCATCTGCATATGAGGTGACTGAAAATACCATGGCATGGGGCAAGGCAATTCAAGCCTTCAAAGTGACATCCTTGCTCTTCCAACACTTTAAAGATGTTTTTGTGTAGCAGATTTGCCCAATGCAACAACACATCATTTATTTCTTTTTGTTTGTTTTTCATCATTTATTTCTTGACTGCTGCTTCCATGAGAATTGGCCACGGATCCACAAAATGAAATATGTGACAACTTCAACTTTTCTGTTTATTATGATGCTCTCGATTGGTCTGGTTGTGAGGATTTGGGTCTTTACATTGAGTAATAATCTATACTGGAAGTTGAAATCCTTGCTCTTCATCAGTAGGTGTGTCCTTGTTCTTTTTCATCGTCTAGCTGCTAGCATCAGTTACTCAGCATACAGATTAAGTAATGTGAAAGGACATAACGCTGATACACACCTTAACTGAATTTAAACTATGTAATATTCCCTGTTCTGTCTGAATGATCATATCTTGGACTATGTGAAAGTCCCACATGACCGCAGGAGTTTTCTGGAGTTCCCAAGGTTATCCATAGTTATTTATGATCCACACAGTCGAATGCCTTTGTATAGTAAATGCCTTCCTGATAGTCCCTGCTTTTAGCCAAGATCCATCTAATGTCAACAAAGATATCCCATGTGCCATGTCCTCTTCTGAATTCAGCCTCAATTTCTGGAAGCTTCCTATGTACTGCTGGAACCATTGCTGAATTATCTTCAGCAAAATTCTCCTTGAATGTGCTATTAATGATAGTCTTCAATAATTTCCTAATTCTCTTGAGTCACCTATCTTTGGAATGACAACAAATATGGATCTCTTCCAGTCACTTGCCCAGGTAGTTGTCTTCCAAATTTCTAGGTCTAGATGACCTAGACGTGCTTCCAGTGCTTCATCAGCTTGTTGAGCATTTCCGTTGGTGTTCTGTTAACTCCTGGAGCCTTGTTTTCACTCCTGTTTTCAGGGGAGGCGGGACTTCTCCTGACACTGTCACTGGTTCTTAATTATATGCTGCCTCTTGAAAGGGCGGAATGCCAAGCAGTTCTTTTTAGTACAGTGACCTTGTGTATTGTTTCCACAGTCTTTCTTTCCATTTTGGGGGGTGCTGCCGGCACCATTTGATATTTTGCCCATAGAATCATTCCATATTGAAACTCAATGGCTTTAATTGTTTTTTCTTCAGTTCTTACAGCCTGAGATATGCTTAATGTGTTCTTCCATTTTGGAATTTCAAATCCAGAGCCTTGCACATTTCATTATAATATTTGTACACCCAGTTTAATACTTTGCCTTCTCAAGCTGCCCTTTGAAATATTCTACTCATATATTATACTTCCTCATTGTTTCCATTTGTTTTAGCTGCTCTATGCTCAAGAGCAAGTTTCAGGGTCTATTCTGACATCCATTTTGACCTTTTCTTTCTTGTCTTTTAAAAAACCCTTTGCTCTCCTCTCATCTGCTGTTCTTGATGTCAGGTCTCTGTCACCGCTGTTCAGTGAGTCAAATCTCATTTGAGACAGGCTCAAAATTCAAGTAAGATGGACTCAAGGTCAAAAGAACCCAATCTGAAATCTTTTACATGTGAAGGTAATATTACAACATAACCTACACTGACAAATTAGTACTGTATTTTAAACCACCACCCAAATTTCATGGCCCAATTGCCACATCTAAGATCTTAGTTTTGAACCAGATCTCTTCCCTCTAATTTTCCAGAGAAGCCCTTATTCAACAAACATTCAGTGGACATTTATTCTGTACCAGATCTTGGGCTAGGCAAGCAAAACATAGCTTATGCTTGGTCGTGGCTACATAGTAGGATATTTCAGGAAAGAAGTTATCCTAAAAAAATTTTTTTAAAGCATAAGGGACACTTATAAAGGTTCTTCTGGTTGAGTAGTTTTAGTCTGTCACTATTCCATTAAAAGATTCAGTGGGAATTACTCCCTCAATGCAAGAATACTTTGTTCTATTAAACTAGCATTCCATGATGCTCACCTTCCCAACACGATCACTGAAGACAAAGCAGGTGCATAAGCAAATTTGGTGAAGAAAGCTGATGGAGCCTGGCTATCAAAAGATATAGCATCTGGGGTCTTAAAGGCTTGAAGATAAACAAGCCCACATGGAAGAAGCACACCAGCCTGTGTGATCACAAGGTGTCAAAGGGATTAGGTATCAGGCATCAAAGAACAAAAAAATTATTATCATTGTCAATGAGCGGGAGGATTGAGGGGAGGAGACAAGTCAGTCAGGGTGCAGTGAAGCAAAGATGAAACATACAACTTTCCTCTAGTTCTTAAATGCGTCCTCCCCACCCACTATCATGATCCCAATTCTACCTTACAAATCTGGCTAGACCAGAGGATGTACAGTGGTAGAGATAGGAACTGGAAACAGGGAATCCAGGACAGATGATCCCTTCAGGACCAGTGCTGAGAGTGGCGATACTGGGAGAGTGGGGTGGAAAGGGGGAACCGATTAAAGGGATCTACATATAACCTCCTCCCTAGAGGACAACAACAGAAAAGTGGGTGAAGGGAGACATCAGACAGTGTAAGATATGACAAAATAATAATTTATAAATTATCAAGGGTTCATGAGAAAGGGGGGAGAAGGAAGGGAGGGGGGAAATGAGGAGCTGATGCTAGGGGCTTAAGTGGAGAGCAAATGTTTTGAGAATGATGAGGGCAACGAATGTACAGATGTGCTTTACACAACTGATGTATGTATGGATTGTGATAAGAGTTGTATGAGCCCCCAATAAAATGATTTTTTTTAAAGATTCAGTGGGTAAATCATTTGTTTAGATTCTGCTATTCCTAGAATGGGCTAAGAAATTTATATCTCTATGGGGCAATCTATGGATAGAATACAATGAATCTGTGAATTTGGACAGAAAAAAATTTCTTTGTTACCAGCCAATTTTGACAAATTCAATACTTCCTTCAATTATGAACACAGGTCACAAAAGTGATAGCAGCAGTGTTTTTGACCATGTTATCAATAGAAATCAAGGATATTTTCATAATATCACACGTTACAGTTTTTGCATATGTCTTGAAACAATGCTTAAATTCATTACCATTTAAAAATTATTTTATTTTTTAAAAACATTTTATTAGGGGCTCGTACAACTCTTATCACAATCCATACATATACATACATCAATTGTATAAAGCACATCTGTACAGTCTTTGCCCTAATCATTTTCAAAGCATTTGCTCTCCACTTAAGCCCTTTGCATCAGGCCCTCACCATTTAAAAATTATTATGGTTATTAAAACCCAATGATAGGTCATATAATTTATGATGTTAACCAAAAAAAGCATATATAGCAATACACCATAGATTTTTAAATATTTTTATAATTATACCTTAATTGATTTATTCTATAATTCTATATTTGGGGTTTTTTGGGGGGGTATTTGCATATAGAACATTATTGCACAAAGGAGATACATAAAAATTCCACCACACTTTCTTTTTTTTTTTTTTTTTAATTTTCTTAGTTCCACCATACTTTCAAGAGTCCATGACAAAAGAAAAAATTTATGGTCCTGATTTAGACTGTGAGTCAAAAAAATAAACAAGTATAAGCACATGTAAGGTAATTCTCTGTGGATCAAAAATTCTTCTTTTACATTCCACTCACTCAATTCTATCTCTACTACGACACAGGGAGCATATGTCACTAATTTAGCAGCCCTCACTTCAAAACTGGTTTACAAATAGCTGTGAATGTCCTATTGCCGCCTACCAGATCCCTGAGTCCCCAGACTCATTGGCAGTCATCCTTGCCTAAACACAGAGAACCTCAAACTAATATAATTTTTAAATGGGGATTTAAAAAGTTACCAAAAGATGCAGAGGGGTAGTGGGGAGGAGATGAGTCACTCAGGGTTCAGTGTAGCAATGAAACTCAAAACCTTCTTCTAGCTCTTGAACGCTTCCTTCCCTCCCAATTATCATGACCCCAATTCTACCTTGCGGACCTGGTTAGACCAGAGGATGTACAGCGGTACAGTAGGGATCTGGAAACCCAGGGAATCTAGGACAGACGAACCCCTCAGGACCAGCAGTGGTAGTGGCGACACCAGAGGGAAGGGGGTGTAGAAAGGGAGAACCGATCTTGGGGATCTATGTGTAACCTCCTTTCTGGGAGATGGGCAATGGGAAGGTGGGTGAGGGGAGACACTGGGCAGTATAAGGTAAGATAAAATAATTATTTATAAACTATTAAGGGTGCAGGAGGAAGGGGGTAGCGGGCAGGAGGGGGGAGGGGGAAGGAAACCGGGCTGTTTCCAGGAACCCAAGTGGAAGGTAAATTTTGAGATTGACAAGGGCAACAAATATATAAGGGTGTTTTACTCAACTGATGTATGTATGGATTGTGGTAAGAGTTGTATGAGCCCCAATAAAAAGATTTATAAAAAAAAGTTACCAAAAGAAGAGACAAGTGAGGTAAAAAGAACCTCCCCAAAGTATACTATATATCTTTCTAATTTGCAATCAGTAAACTATAGGCAACTCAATTAGCACATATACTCGAATATAAGCTGAGGCACCTAATTTTACCGCAAAAAACTGGGGGCTTTTTCAGCATTAAAAATGTGTTGAAAGGCGGGAAAGGAGGGGAAAAAATGAGGAGCTGATACCAAGGGCTGAAGTAGAAAGAAAATGCTTTGAGAATGATGATGGCAACAAATGTACAAATGTGCTTAACACAATGAATGGATGTATAGATTGCGATGAGCTGTAGGAGCCCCCAATAATTTTTTTAATAAAAATAATTAAATAAACTAAATGTGCTGGAAAAACTCGGCTTATACTGAGTTTATATGGTATCTACATCAATGATATGAGGTATGCAAATGAGTCTAACACAGTGCCAAATATATGTGTGACTCATTTTTCTTCTTGAGTGAAACACTGGTATACACTCCAAAATCGAATGTGTAAAAAGCATATTCCTTAAAAAAAAAAAAGAAAAAGATATTCCTTGAGCTTATTGATTGAGCTGTCGAAGGGAGTTAGTTAGGATTTCAGTTTTGCCACAAATCATCCATAGGGCAAGTAACAAAGCAAGCTGTCTTTGAAACACGGGTCCAGTTGATTATTTAATGGTAATACTGTGGACACAGAAGTTAATGACTAGAAAGGAAGGCTGTGAATGGAAAGCTTAGTCTTAGCAAACAGGAGGTCAAGGGACTGTTGAAGGCACCAGACAGGGCGATCAGCAGAAGGGGTGAACCTAGAGCCCTGCCCTGCCCATCTCGCCTTTTGAAGTCAGATGGCTCCCACAACAGGGCGGAGGTGGTGGAATCGTGAAAGGTGCAAAAGCAACCACAATCACAGTCCAATAATATTGGGGAATATTTTAACTTTAGGCTTCCACGTAAGTGGAGGGGAAAAAAAACAACCTTAAAAAAAAAAAGATAATGACCTTTTTAGAAATTATTCTTTCCAATATATTTCACTTTGGTGGAAGAGAAGCCTGTTTCTATTTGATTCCAAAGGGGAAAGTGTAGATTTCTATGAGCAGTAAAATCAGAAGATCTGACGTTAGGGAAGAAAAGCACAAGGTTTATCTCAAAAAGTTACTATTTTTGTAGCAGATGGGCTCATGCATGAGAACAGTTGTGAGGACAGTGCTATGTTTCATTGTTGTGCACAGGGTCACTATGGGTCAGACCGACTCCATGGTGCCTAACATTAGTAGATATTTAACGTTATTCATGATCAATATTTTATCTTCATTTGCTTGCCTTTTATAAATGACTGCACCAGCTTTTATAACATGTCTAAGAGAAGTTACTCGACTTTAACAGACCCCTGGGAGAATCCATGTCATAAAATTGTATGAAAAATTTTGTGCGTGCATGCAGGCATTTGATTTTCAAAGATTCTTTAACCAGAAAAACAGTTACCTCTGCCATGGATGGAAAACTGAAAACAAGAGAATGACATTCTGCTGCTTGCGGTCACAGTAGTGTGTCAGTGTGATAGCAGATAAAGTCAGCTGGAACTGCTAAAGCCATAGCTCTGTCTCCAACACTCTCCTTAAAAGATCACCTATCCCGAGGGGGTTCCCAAGGAAACAAAACCCTACCTTTGTATGGGAAGAGAAACCACAGGCTGTGTGGGAGGAGAGGGGATGGGGACATTCTGTGTCAAGCAATCCGTTTTTAAAAGAAATTTGCAAAGCAGGCTACATCAATAAGAATCATTCTATTCAGTAAAAGACAAAGGACCCCAGAGGGAGGGCTGTTGTCTCCAAGACGGAGTGTCCTTGGTCCACAGTCAGTTATCTTGAAGCACATACTGGGTCCCAGAAAGAATCTCTGGAGCAATTCCTTTTAGTTATGTAAAAGTAGCTCAAGTAAACATTTAGGAAGAGATGCAACCACCCAATTTTGAGCTAAGCAAAGGCTATCCCCAACTAATTCCCTTTCAAGGATCTTTCTAAACTCTTCTGTCACAAAGTGTACGGGTGTCTGTGCATGGTGCAGTGGCAACTTTCAGATTAATACGGTGTCTGGTAAATAAAAATGACTCCAAGCTTCTCTTAGCTCTTTTTAAAAAGCATTGCTGGCACAATCAGTAATGCCATCTGCTGTCAGAGAGGAGGGAGTGACACTCGCTTTAGTGCCTTTTATGTTATCACAAACAGCCCATAAGAAAAGGGTTGAATAGAAACAAAAATAAGGGTGAAAACATCCTTTGACCGACCCTGACTATCCTTCTTGGTAGGTCAGTGTACAATGTACTGAGGTCCAGAATTAAAGCCTCCACATGGCACTTAAGTCACCACAATTTACATTCCCAAGGCCATCTCTTTGCTTCCTCCAGAATGATGGTCAACACCTGTTTACCCCCATTACCGGAACCAAACCACTATGTCCTCAGCCTTTCTACTTACAATTCTCTGTTCTGAGCTGTAAGAACAGAATCACTGAATGCAAGGTCCTAATCTCCTTGTTCCCATTTGATTCTTGGCAGAATGTTTTTGTCTCTATCTCTGTCTGTTCCCTTTCCAGCCTACTTCCCACCCTCCTTGAAGTTTCCACATCCTCAGCGACAGCAGAGAGCAGTTTCTCCTACCACAAATCTCTAATTGCCTCTATAAATATCACTGTCCCTATTTCAATATAAATGCTGGCTCTCCCTACTGAGGTCCTGGGTTGCAGCCCTCAGCCTTAACCAATCAGCTCAGTTCGGCTCTGGAAGCCTTTCCCTGTTTATCAATCTGAGTCAGTGGTCCAGACCTCTCACATGCATCTGTGGCCGTCCTATGTGCTTCCAGTGGACAGTCTCCTAACCACAGAATCGTTACATTTTAGATAACGCCAACAAAACAGGCTGGGTCAGTTTTCCACGCTTTTTAAAAAACGCAGTTTTACACCACAAACCTTGAAATGTAGGAAATCCATTTTACACCATAAACACACCCACAACTCAAAAGTCTCCTTCTACTCTGATTCCACTATTTACGTATTGGTTCTATTTTATGCCCCTTACTTAAAACATGTCCAGTGCCATCCACTAAACTGATTGCACAACCCCTACTAGGGCAGCTCTGGTTTGGAAAAGACGGATCTAGTCCCAACTTCTCCCCCACTGGTGAGGAAACTTTGTGAGGCAAGTTTGCCGGGCACATGACATTAAACCCACGTCTGACAAGTCACAGGCCAGTGTTCTCCCCACCCGCGCTGCTCAGCCCAGCCCCCCGCCCCCAGTCTCAGCACGTGCGCCAGCTCGGGCACCGACCCCACCGTCGTCGGGAAGCCAGACCTTCGAAGCCTCCGCTCCGCGGTCAGAGTCCCGTCGCGGCCACTGCTTCATGTTCCCTTAGGGCACAGTCCTCTCGGAGTCACCAGTCACCGACCAGTCTCCTCCAAGCCACTGCCAATCCTCGGTCACCGTCCCCGGGCGGTCATTGCCGCTGTCTTCCTGGGTCGGAGGCCCGCGCAGTCTCTGCCTCAGGCTCTCGGAGGTCAGCGACCCATCGCAGACGGCTATGCCTCGGTCACAGTCGCCTCGCTGTCACGGTCCCTCGGTCACGGTCGCCTCGCCGTCCCTGCCTCACACGCCCCTCGCTGTCACTGACCCGCTCTAGCCTCCGTTCCCGTTCCCTGCGGGTCCCAGTCGCAGCCCCCCGTCTGGGCCGTAAATACCTGCATCCAACGGCGCCTCTCACCTGCAGCTCGCGCTCCGCAGCGTCCCGTCCCGCCGGTTTCGGTCGAGCGCCAAGTCACCGACGAGAGAAACTGACGAGGTTGCGGGGTGACGCCCGGGGAAAGGCAGCTGGCGGAACCGTGGGCCGGAAGTCCCGCCCACTGCCCGCCCTCTGGCCAATCCGACCACAGCTTCCCCCTGAAAACCGTGACCCTCACGCAGTCGTTCCGCCTCCGCCGACGCCCGGGGATGAGGCTAGCGGAAAAGAAGGGAAAGGGGCAGGGCAGGAGGGAAAATGGTCCTGGGTCGGCCGGGAGCCGGAGCTAGGGTTGGCAGTGAGGCCGCTTCGCGTGCATGGGCCCCACGGTGACCTTCGTGCACGTGTTCTCTGGCGGTTGGTCACGAAGACTTACCTTGCGGCGCCCCCTCGGAGAAGCCGCGCGGCCAGCGCTCTCGCTCGCGGGCGTTCACGAAGCGGAGGGCCGGCCGCTTCCCACCTCGGACGTCCCTCGTCCGCCGTTGCTGCACCGCAGCGCCGACTGCTACCTCCTCGGCGACGTGCACAGCCGCCAGCGAAGTCATCTGAAAGCCGTGGCTGGCCCACACTCTGCATTTGGGCCCATCAGCCGGGGAGCGCGGTGGGTCCCCGGAGAAATTCGCACTGCCCGGCAGCACACCGGCCCAGGCGTCGCACACGCAGCCCCCGCTCCCAGTGCGGTATTGCTAGGACGCTAAACGGTCAGGTGATACACTGCTACAAGCCAGCTAATGGAAGCGCTGTGGACCACAACAGTCTGATCCAGCGTGTGCTTGGGTCGCCGCGAGTCCGAGTGGCAGCTAACCACAGAAGGAATCAAAGCAGCGTGAAGTTGAACTGGAGAGAATTTAAGGGAGGCCACTGGAAGGAAGCCCGTCTAACCGGGTGACTGATAAGAATACTTTCCCTTTCATAGAATCAACCTTTAGTGGGGTCCCTTTTAATACTGTAGATGTAAGGCACGTAGATACCCAATGTGATGGAGGAATGTACACACGGAGGTTTCATTTTTTATCTTTTGGTGGCTGAAAAGAAAAAGGGGCGATGGGGTGGTAAATGTTAGGGGTCACTTGGGTAGACCAGGAGTCCGGTGATTTCACAGGCACTGGGCTAGGTGCTCTTCTAGAATGTATGGTTATAATCTGATGGCCTTCCGTGATGGGATAGGATATAATCAACCAATCAGTTGAAATGAGACTTTCCTTGGGAATATCAATAGTAAGATTAGGGACAAAGGGGGTTGTTTTACCAAATGCCTACACTAAATGGACATTAACTGGTCATGTCACAATAAAGGAGTTTGAAAGAAATCAGGCACACATTAGAAACCTGGGCGGGGGGGGGGGGGGGGCGGTTTGATCCAAAGCTGGACAGGTGCAAGCAGAGGTCACTTAGGCACACTAGACACCAGCAACATTACCTTACACATGCACCTGAACGCAGCCACTAGAAAAGGCCAATACCTTCAACCGTGTCTCCATCCCCCCCACACACACACACACACAAGGGAATAAAAAGAAACTGAGGGCATGCCTCTCGCTTTCAGTTTGGAGGGTAGGATCTCTCCCATGAGTGCGCCCACCCTCTCCCCCTTTTCAGTTCTGGAGCTTGCTCTCCTTCAGCAAGTGCTACCCCCACCCCAAGTTCCAGCACTCCTCTTTGGCTCCAGGGCCGCCTTTTTCCGGCCATTTTCCCATGTGGTTTTTTGCCCTCCCCTGAAGCAGCTATTTTGTTTCGAACGCTCCAACAGTCCCGCCAGTCCCGTCATGCGACCTTGCATGCTTTCCTGGGATAGCCTATACTATCTGAGACTATTTCCCGAAACTTCCCTTGTCTCATAAAAGTTACTTGGATTTACAAAACTGCTTCTGCGTGGATTTTCAGTGTTGAGAAGAACCAGGAAAAACCACCCCAGAAACCTAAAAATAGAAGCTGTCTCGGATATAGAGATGGATGCTTGGACAGGGCTTGCTCTCTCAGGCCTGCACTTTTCTCCTCACCTGGCTTCCGGCTCCTGAGATGAAAACCCACAGAATAATCCAGCCTTCTGCCTGGCCAATGGATTGTGAATTTACCTGCTCCCACAATTACACAAGCCATTTCCTTGAAGTAAATAAGTATATATAAGGGAGTACTCACCCCCTCAAAAAACACATTTTTTTCAAAACTATGTATTTAATTTTTTTCTTACAAAACAACCATAACACCTTCAAAGTACTCTCCAGTTAATACATTTGTCAAATCTGCGATTCCATTCTTGGAAACATTTTTCAAACTCATCTGTTTGGATGGCTGACAGCACCCCCCCCCCTTTTTCCACCTCTTCTACATCATCAAATAGCTGTCCTTTCATGTTCTTTTGCATTTGCAGAAACAAAAAGAAGTCACATGGAGGAAGGTCAGGTGAGTAAGGTGCGTGGGGCAAGGGAGGCATGCTGTTTTTTGGCTAAAAATTGGCACAGAGATGGCTGTGTGAGCAGGTGCACTGTCACTGTGGCAAAACCAGTTCCCATCTGCCTTTTTTGTCGCACAGTTACACAATCTTTTCAGAACCTCTAAATAGAAAGCTTGATGAACAGTCTGATCTGGTGGAAGAACTTCAAATGCACTCCGAAGTCAACATTTTCATCGATTCAGGAAGTTGATGGACGTGCAGAACGAGGTTTGTCATCAATCATCATTTCACCTTTTTTTGAAATGAGAAAATCCACTCGTACACTTGAGTTTTTCCCCTAGCCCTGTCCTTGTAAGCTGTGTTCAACATCACAAGTTTCTGCAGCATTTTTCGTGAGCAGGAAACAAAATTTCACAGCCACAAGCTGTTCTCTTAAATCAGCCATCACACAAAAAAAGGTTCAAGTGAAATTGCTTTCACGAAAAAAATTCAGTGTGACCAGAGAGAACCTTCCCAGGTAACGCCACTGGATGCACGAACTCAGAACGAGTTGCTTGATGCTCCCCTAGAGGGAAAAATGTGTACTACAAAAGTTCTGCTCTGCCCGACGCAATTCCAGTTTTTTGGGGGGGGTTCTCCCCTGTAATTATAGATCATTGGTTTGTCCCTATAGAGAACTTGTGAAAGCAATAAGTAAACTTGTGCATCTGCCCAGGAACCTCCAGGGAGAAAAAGAACAAAGACTTAAATTCTGGTCTTTCCCCTTTTGAGTCTCACCAGTACTGGCTTGAGCATGCCTGATAGACTGTGGTGCCTAAGTTAGAGGAGGTAGCTGAAGAAGATAACGTGGACTCTAGGGAAAATCACTGCAAAGACAGCTAAGAATGTTAGCAAGTCCTAAGAGGAGCCTCACTTCAGACATAGCTGGGGTGCAGTGGTTACGTGCTCCAGTTCCAATCTCCCAGCCACTCTAAGAAAGAGCAATGTGGCCTCGTGCTTCCACTAAAAGCTTCCACTAAAAATTACAGCCTTGGAACCCCTATGAGACAGCTCTGCTCTGTCTTGCAATCAATTCAACAGCAATAGGTTTGCTTTGACTTAATTCCATACACATACAACTTGGACCCTCTGAGACCCTAATACTAGGGACAAACCCGGGGGGTGGGGGGAAGATGGGTGTTGAAAGTAATAAGCTATGTACAGCATAACTAAGCAAAAACACCGCAGTGAGAGATAAAGGCAACAATTCAAAATACAGAATAAAAAAACCTAAATACAAATCCATCTCAGTGTCATTTATTATAGTGGAATATTCAAAATACACAGTCCCTCACCAGGGAAATGACAAAACTCCCCAGTGACATAACCTAATGGAATAAATAAAACTTAGATTCTGCTAATTAAAATCAGTATAAATAAAATGCTGTCAAAACCGTTTATGACATTTTCAGAAGTGAAATCAAGGTACAAGGTTGCACATATTGCTCTAACCATACAAATACAAAGCACTGGTAGAAAACGTATCAAATATTTACAACTGGTTATGTTTGAGCAGTTGAATGATGAATTTCCCCTATGCTTTCTTCTTCTTTTCAAATGCAATAACTTATTGTCACAAAATTAAAACCTTAAAAGTATAAGGCCTAATAACTGCCGAACTGCCACGTTATCTTTATTTGAGCAATGTTTAAAAGTTATCTTTATTTTAACAATGTTTAAAAGTTCATATTTCTTCAGTCATCTCTTCCCCGTTTTTCAAAGATTCAATAGTAGAAACATCCAAATGCTGCAACAATACAGAATAAACTTTCCTGAAACAACAAACAAAACACATACACATGCACATAAATCCAGAATGTTAATACTAGTGAGGGGATCAGGAGCAGCACAGACAACTGAAATCACCACCACCCCAGACTGTATTCCAACTTTAAATCACAAATACCTTTAAATCACAAAAAGCTGCTTTCCTGAGGGTAACAATGAGATTATTTGCTAAAAGAGTAGGGTAAATCTACATATAACCCCCTCCCAGGGGGGCAGACAACAGAAAAGTGGGCGAAGAGAGACACTGGTCAGTGTAAGACATGGGGGGAAAAAACTTTAATAAATTATCAAGGGTTCCTGAGGGACGGAGGGTGAGGGAGGGGAGAAAATGAGCTGATACCAAGGGCTCAAGTAGAAAGAAAATGTTTTGAGAATGATGATGGCAACATATGTACAAATGTGCTTGACACAATCGATAGATGTTTGTATGGATGGATTGTGATATGAGCTGTAAGAGCCCCCAATAACATGATTTTTTTTAATTAAACTAACATCTAGGAAATAAAATGCACACTAATTTATTTAATGCATACTCATGTAATAAACTTTTCTATTTCCCCTGCTTTGTCATAGAAATTAAATGGAATGCTAATGGTCTCAGGTGTTCTGGACTAAAATACCCCTTTGTTTTCTAAGGGGGGGGAGGGGAGGCTCTGGTTAAGGCTTAGTTCCCGCCCAGCAGCTCCTCCACAGGAGGAGGATGGAATCCTTTGCTTCTGTAAATATTGACAGCCTTGACACAGGAAAACCTATGGGGACATCCGACTAACTTACAGGGGTGCTGGGAGTCAAAATCGACTTCAAAGGTGTCGGTTGGGTGTTTTCCCCAAACATTTTATTGGGAGATAATCCAGACATCATACCATTCCATTGTTCAATCACATCACACAGTTTTGTACGATTGCTAACACCATCAATTTCAAAACATTTTCTTCTTTCTTGAGCTCTGTTATCAGCTTTCCTTTTCCAGCACTCCCCCCCCACACACACACACACATGCACCACCACCTTCTCCACTACAACCCGCCAAAAACCCTTACTCTAATTGTTGTCTCTAGAGGTTCATCAATCCAGGGTTTCATATATTAAAAAAAAAAACAATGACAAAATATATCAGAGATAAACCCTAATATGAAACACACAGAGAAACTATTTTAAAAAAACATCAAATCCAATGTGTATCAGAGGGAAGATCAAGAGACAAGGTTTTAACCGTTCAAGTCAAGATTTATCATTTTAATCTATTGTAGTCATTTCTCCAATCCTCTCTGTTTAGCACCCATTTTATTCCCATGTGTTTGGGTATTTTGAGACTGCCTTTTAACTTCAAATCTCAAAACGCTTTCCAGGTCCCAAGTAAACTTGCTAAGACACGTTTTTGGCATCAGGTGGTAGAGTTCCACCAACCTCAGCTCCAGCCTAGTTACGATGAAAGAAAAGCAATCTGAGCTCAAGCACTTGATTGTTAAACCAAAGTAAAATTCTGTGGTTGTCTGAGCTGTGTTCTACAACAGTGTTGTTTATTTGAAGGGCCCATCTTCCTATTTTTTGCCCTGTCCAATCACTCAGCGACTGTTCAACCAAAAAGCCAAACCCACTGTCATCAAGGCACCTCCAACTCACAATGACCACACTCATAAAGGGTGGAACTTCCCCTGTGGGTTTCCAAGCCTGTAACTTTTTTTTTTTTCCCCGGCCTGTAACTTTTACTGGGAGTTCAAAGCTCATCTTTCTCTGGGGAAGCAGCTGGTGGTTTTGCATGGCTGGCAGCTCAACGCATAAACCACTATGTCACCGGGGCCCCAGAAAGATACCTTAAGATCATCTAGACTATCAGCGCCCAACCCCGGTAGTACAGTCCTACTAAGGTGGTGGGGGAGGCAGGAAGTTTTTAAAAATTCAGATTTATTGATATGGTTGATTTTATCAGCATCTATTTAAGTGGGGCCCCAGGATCCGCATTTTAAACACGTTCCACAATTAGGTTGCCACAGTCAGTGTTTGGGAAGATCCTTCTACAGCATTCTACTGTAACTCAGGCAATCTGAGACCTAATGAGGTCCAATGATTTCCCTAAATCACACAAGTAGGAAGTGACAGAACCGGAAATGGAACCACTTTCACCTCGTTCACTCAATCCAGTCTCTGGTCAACTCTATTTTAACTCTGATTCTACAAATTCGCCATCTAAAGGCAAATGTTTAGATAGCGAACGGAAAGTATTTCTGAGAGAAAATAAAAAGTAACCACATTATGTATGATTAAAATATGTAATCTATACTATCCTGCCAAGGCGTCAGTGAAACCTTTTAAAAAGTCCTCTTTATTTTTGCTCAGTTTTGAGAATGACTTTGAGATTAAGCAATTAATTTTACTTCTAAAAGAGAAACCAGCTTTGCCCATGAAATCCCTGCCACCCAATTAGCTCTAAATCATAAGATCACTGCCATAAACTGATTCCAATTTATAAACAATCGTAAACCAAAGCCTAAAATCCATTGTCAGGGTCCCCACACGGATTAAGCCAGTGAATTCCCTCTGGCTGTAGTAGAGGGGTGTGAACAGCCTTTGTTATCGGAAAATCTGATTATGGCAGTTTAGGTTAGATTGTAATATCATTTGATCTTCCTTTTAGCCCATTTTGGAGTTGTTTCATTTTTTTTTAAAGTGAAGGGGAAATACACATGAATTAAGATTCTAGTGAATCCCCTCTGACCAGAGACCAGGATGTACAGAAGCTTCTTATCAGGCAGGGAGCCTTGGAAAATGGATGGATGCAGATGCAATTAGATGAAAATTCAACACCTTATCATTTGATCTCCCTTTTGACTCATTTTAAATTTGTTCTAGTTTTTAATCTTTTCAGCTTTCTTTTTGATTGAGGTTTTTCTCTGTTGTACTTTGCTATTGTTGTTGGCTCTTGTTTTGTTTTTGTATGGTTTCCTGTATATGAAAACCAGGACAAGTAAGTAAATATACAGAGACCATAAATGGTATCTTGGGGGCGAGGCAGGACCGGCTGGGAGGAAATGGGGAGTTAATAACACTGAATATAAGAAAGAAGAAAATGTGCTAAAATTGATTGTGGTAATGATTGTACAACTTTTCTTAATATGACTAAACTATTAAACTGCATGATGTGTAAATTACTATATGCCAATTAAACTGTTAAAAATAATAATACAATAAAACCCGCGACTATCAAGTCGATGCCAACTCATACAACCACATAGGATAGGATAGAACTGCCCTGTGAAGTTTCAGAGGGCATAACTCTTTTTGGGTTAAAAAGCCTCGTCTTTCTTCCTTGCAGCAGCTTATGGCTTTAAACTGCCACCCTGGCGGATGGCAGCCCAACCTGAAATCACTATGCCACCAAGAAGCTCTTATACATAATAATAGCAATCTCCAAATGCAGACCTACGGAGGTTTATATCATCTATATATGCATGGAGGGCTCCCTATGTTTTTACTTTAATAATAGAAGAAAGCAACAGTCTATCTGCTCACCCACACAGAGAATTAAGATAAATGTCTAAACTGAAAATGTCCAAAAAAAGAAAGTGGCTTCATATCTTCATAAATACTAAGTAATTCACTTGAAATACCCATGTTTCCTTAGAAAAGTTAACCCCCAAAAATCCAAATAAACTTACATTCATGAAAACATCATGAACATAGTTGTCAGTGTCTGCATCCCAGAAACAGCGAGCAGCCATGCTAGAGAGTCAGAGAAGCAACAAGAATCATCAGTAGGGTGACCAGACTATACGGAACGCCTGTTTGTCAGGAGCACACGTTTCCCTTGATACCTTCAGATAGCTAGGTGACCCCCAATCTTTTTCTCAAGTTAGCACACAGAAGAATCCTAGTCTGTTCAGCAGAGTACAATGGACAAACTGGAAGTGACTAGAGTTGTAGATGAGGCTGCAGGCAGCTAAAATGACCAGGAGTTGATTCGATGTCCTTGAGGGCTGGTTGGAAATTTTGGATTCGGGTTTAATATGGCTGACAACAACTAACAAAAGATGGGTGTCTGTGACTTTTGGATAAAACAATCACTTAAAGATTTATGCCTGAAATGGGCTCAATCCCTCAACATTAGTCTAAGTAGGTAGGCCTCGAAGGGCCCAAAAGATTCTTCAATCAGTCTGATCCTTTCGTGGTGTGATTGCTGTGGGGAATGTTGAGTTAACTGGGGTTAACTCCTCTGGCTGTCCCTGGAAGAGTAGAACTGTCTCACAGTGACATCAGGCTGCAGTCTTTACAGGTGCAGGTGGCCAGGATAGAATCCCACAAAAGCAAGAAGAAAACACTGAATTCTGAGTTCAATCTCCTATCTAATCTTAAATCTAAAATGATCTCTCACTGCCATCGAGTCAATACTGACTCATATGACCCTACAGAACAGGGTCGAACTACACCTGTGAGTTTCAGAGACTGTACTTATTTACGGGAGTTGAAAGACCGTTTTTCTCCCTCGCAGTGACCGGTGATTTCGAAGTGCTGACCTTGCAAACCACAGCCCAAATGCATCAACCCTATTCCACCAGGGCTCCATGACCTCTACAGGAGATTGTAAGGAAGCCGAGAGGTGCCAGAGACCAAATCAGTCAAATTAGAGCCAACAGGCTTTATTGGGCAGAACGTCCCACGGTCCACAGTGTCTGGGCCACGGGAGTTGCACTGCAGGCTGCAGGGGTGGTGCTTATATATGGACAGGTATGTCCAGGTTTCTGGAATGTAAGGTGTCTTCCTGGTTCTGGGAGTATTTGTGCCAGATGCAGAGCGGTGGGCAAGAACAAAGCAGGCACTGAGCCAAACGGGCCCTGCCGGTGCTGGGTGCAGAGTGGTGGGCCGAGAACAAAACAGGCACTGAGCCAAATGGGCCATGAACAAAATGGGCCGTGAGTGAAAGAAGGAAAAAAACTTGCAAAGCTGCTGACAGGTTACATAGCCAGCTCTGGTCAGCTCCACAGATGTGTGTGGGAGATTCAAGGCCACTTGCTGCTAGTTGTTTCAGCCAGTTCTAGTCAGCTCCGCAAGGGTTAGGGAGATTCAAGGTCACTTGCTGCTAGAAGCTGGCCTGGCATTGATCCATCCATACAGAGACTATATTACTTAATTTCTTAAAGTGGCTATTTTCTGCTATACTTGATCTATATTCTGCATTCTCTTCTCCCTGTTTCTTGAAAGCAAGTCGAAATAAAGGCCAATTAAAATCTGGGAACCACGTACGTGCCCATGAGTACCAGACCAGCTCTCTGGGTGTTAAGTGAGCAGCTACTCACTGAAAGGCAGGTGGTCAAAACCCACTCAGAGGTGCCTCCAACGTAAGATCTAGAAACCTACTGCCAAAAGGTGGCAGTCCAGGAAATTCTGTGGAGTCCAGCAAACTGTGATGGGTGCGCTCACGATGTGCTGGATCAGTTTGACAGCAACAGATGAACCAGACTGGAAACAAAGTGATGGTGTTTCCTAGCACTTCAACTGGATCGCGGCCCCTAAAGACTTACCAAAGACTTCAAGAAGAGATGTTTACAATATAATGTTAAGTGAAAAAGGCAATGACCAAGGTCTGATATTGTTTATTATATGTAAGTATATGAATCAACATTGTTAACAATGATTGAGCACATCCTTGGCACCAACCATGGGTCCAAGTGATTTACACTTAAAGGGATTAACTCATAATCCTATGAGGTATTATTATTAAGCTCATTAATAAATAGAGAGCAGATACATTTATTTGTCGAAGTCATAAAACTAGTTTAAAAAGCTTGGCTTTGCCCCCAATAAAATGATTAAAAAAAAAAAACCTTGGTTTTGACTGCCGAGAAAGATATACGTATTTTTAAGGTATTTTTTTCTTTCAATTTTACATAGAAGAGTTCTATTCAGCATTAATAGGTCACATTTCTTAATCAAGAATGTTCTACCTACTTCCAAGTATAGCAACAGCAACAATATGAAATGAAATTAACTACTTATTTGATCAAATAAATATTTATTTAGCAAGTACCAAATATACAGAAAAATTAAAATCTGGCCCCATTTACCAAACATTTCCCAATTTAATTAGCTTTAAAAGAAGTGAGCACACACCAGAACAGAATAATTTAGAGTTGGTGCAATATTTTTAAAAAGAGGAGAAGAGCTATAAAAGAGAATGGGAAACAATAGGCAAAAAGAAATTTAGGAGACCTACCAGTCAAATGTAATATGTGCACATGGGATACTAATTTTAATATATAAATTGTAAAAATGTGTACACACATAAATATGAGACAACTGGGGTTGATCTGAGCACTAATTGGATGTTTTATGACATTACATGCTGATAATGTTTTAGACGAGATATGGTATTTTATAATGTTTAAAGAATCCATATAAAAATCTGCAAGTGTCCGCAGGTCTGTATAAATAAGACAGGCTGAATGGATAATATGGAGGAAAAACAACGGGACTGATAGTTCCAGAGGGGAAATGGAATAGGGGGAGGTGGGGAGTAAGGAAGTGGTGTTAACAAACCCAGGGACTAGGGAACAACAAGTGATCCAAATTGGTGGTGAGGTGGGTGTGGGAAGCCTGGGAGGGCATGATCAAGGGTAATGTAGCAAGAGGAATTGATGAAACTCAGGTGGGGACTGAGCATGATAGTGGGACAGGAGGAAAGTCAAGGGAAATAGAGGAAAAAGCTGGGAGGCAAAGGGCATTTATAGAGGTCTAGACAAAGACATGTACATATGCAAATATATATATGAGGAAGGGGAAATAGCTCTATGTGCCTATATTTATAGGTTTAATATTAAGGTGGCAGAGGACATTGGACCTCCACTCAAGTACTCCCTCAATGCAAGAATACTTTCTTCTATTAAATTGGCATTCTATGACGCTCACTTTCCCAACAGAACCGCTGAAGACAAAGTGGGTGAATAAGCAAATGTGAAAGCTAATGGTGCCCAGATATCAAAAGATATAGCGTCTGGGGTCTTAAAAGCTTTAGAGTAAACAAGCGGCCATCTAGCTGAGAAGCAACAAAACCCACATGGAAGAACACACCAGCCTGTGTGATCACGAGGTGCCAAATGGATCAGTTATCAGGCATCAAAGAACAAAAAATCATATCATTGGGTGCACACCTCCACGATAGGATCACTGAGGACAAATGGGTGCATAAGCAAATGTGGTGAAGAAAGCTGATGGTGCCTGGTTATCAAAAGATATAGCATCTGGGGTCTTAAAGGCTTGAAGGTAAACAAGCGGCCATCTAGCTCTGAACAACGAAGCCCACATAGAAGAAGCACACCAGCCTGTGCAATCACGAGGTGTCAAAGGGATTTGGTATAAGGCATCATCAGAACAAAAAAATCTTACCATAGTGAATGAGGGGGAAAGAGCAGAGTGGAGACCCAAAGCCCATTTGCCGGCCACTGAAGATCCCCTCACAGAGGGGTCTAGGGTAGGAGATGAGTCAGTCAGGGTGCGATGAAGCACCGATGAAGAATACAGCTTTCCTCTAGTTCCCAAATGCTTCCTCCCCACCCCCACTATCATGATCCCAATTCTACCTTGCAAGTCTGGCTAGACCAGAGGATGTACACTGGTGCAGATAGGAGCTGAAGGCACCGGGAATTCAGGGCAGATGATACCTTCAGGATGGGGGGTGTGAGTGGCGATACTGGGAGGGTAGAGGGAAAGTGGGTTGGAAAGAGGGAATTGATTACAAGGATCTACATGTGACCTCCTCCCTGGGGGGCAGACAACAGAAAAGGGGGTGAAGGGAGATGTCGGACAGGACAAGATATGACAAAGTAATAATTTATAAATTATCAAGGGCTCATGAGGGAGGGAGGAGCGGGGAGGGAGGGGGAAAAAAGAGGACCTGATGCCAAGGGCTTAAGTGGAGAGCAAATGCTTTGAAAATGATGAGGGCAATGAATGTACAGATGTGCTTTACACAATTGATATATGTATGGATTGTGATAAGAGTTGTATGAGCCCCTAATAAAACGTTTAAAAAAATCTGAAAGTGAAGAGGCAATAGCTGCATGAAGTGGTGGATGTAATTTATGATACTGAACTGCACTTGCAAAAATATGTGCAATTACAAATGTTGTAATATATATATAATCACAATAAAAAAATGAGTGCTTATCTTTTAGCAATACATTACTGTGGTATAGTATTCCTAGATGAAAGAGTCTGATGACTGGAATTTCCTTCGAAACCCAATGAGAGTCCAGAAGGGTGTAAATGGTGCAATCCGTTCCTGCTGAGCACACTGTAGCTAGAGGACAAAAACATGGGGGTTCTTCGGTCGCTCCATTTTTGCACATGCTTGGCATTTTAGATCACAAAAGTTGAAGATACAAAGGGCTCTTATGCCAGGCTCTCGTGTTTGTCCTGAACACATTTAACAAAATTCAACTGGTTTCAGGAGGTTAGATGCGCAGGGTTTGATATAAGACATTCTATGGAATTCAGGGACAAAGAGTTCGGGAAGACTGGTCTAGAATGTGGCATCAGGAAGCCTAGCCCTGATGGGGTGTCGGGTTGTGCACTGGGCTGCTAGCAGTTTAAAACCACCAGCTGCACTGTGAGAAGACAAAGCTTCTACCCCTGGAAAGACTGACAACCTCAGAAAACCTCCAGAGCAGGGCTACCCTCTCCTACAGGGTCGCTATGACTCAGAATTGACTTGATGTTAGTGAGGTTGAGGGCTTTTTGGTTTGTTTGGTTTACATTATCCTGCCATCAAGATTTACAGCAAATACAATGAAAGAGTAATGGCTAAATTAGACACAAGATGGCCCCAAGATTTTAAGCTAGAATGGATAGAAATTTTATAATACTTGAAGACAGAGAAATCAAAATGAGAGGCTGGTTCAAGGAGAAAAGGGGCAAATAAACCATTTGAGCATATTGCCTTTCAAGTTACAAAACAGTAGAGTATTTCTCAATCTTTTTTGTGATGAGAAATTCTCCTAACGCCTTTGACCAAATGGTAGGGGAAGCTATACAAACAAGAATGAGTCCTGTGCTGGCCTTCAGAAGACTGAGCTCTGTTAGGGGCACTGAATCTGACCAGATATGTGATTCTGGACAAAGAATGCCAGATTCATCGGTGTCAGCTATCAGTAAATGGATTAGACACTAGAAATCTCTCTTCACATGTAACAGGCTACAGTGAAAAGTTCAGTGAAAAGATCCATAGTATATTTTATTGACTCAACAAATATGCTTGTACTTTCTTGAAAAATACTGTCTGAGCAGTGACTACAAAGGGCAGAAGGCGGGGAACACTTGGGCACAGGAAAGGGCAGGAAACAGATCTGGGCTCAAAGCACAGGAGTGACTGAGTGCATGAGCATGTATGAGCTCCTGGAATGGAGCACATGAACAAGAGCCCTGAAGAGCTCACAGCTGGGGATGCTCAAGGTCACAAGCCAGTGAAGGAAGGGAAGGAGGAAGAGGAAAGCCCAAGTTAGATGGTGCTATCAGGACCACAACAAAGACAAAAACAAAGAAATAGAAGGCAAAGCTAAGAACGAAGCCTAAGCAAGGGCCACTGGATTTGCTAATCCAGAGCTCTCAGAAAACTTGAAAGAAGTTACCGTAACTTAGGCTAGTGGTAGGACCCAAAGTGGGGCCCAAGGAACTTGAGAGGAAATACATATACACAACCCTATGCCTAGGGGAGGGCACAGACATGGACCCAAGAGACTTATTAGCCTACGGACACCACGGTCAGTCAGTCCCCCTGGAGCTCCCCGACTGTTGAGCCTTTAGCACGGCCAGCTCTTCTGCTCATCACACTCTCAGAGAGACATAGTCGAGCCGAACCGCCAAGACCTCGACTCCTAATGAGATGCTTACATTAAAAAACAGAAGGAACAAACAACTACTCACAATACTCCTTCGCCTCTTTGTTCTCCAACCACCACTTGCACCACCATTTTGTATCGGTCAAATCCCATTTCTAGAAGGAAAAATGAAGAAAATTACCTAGCAGTATCTATGCAGTGAAATAATATACTAACAGTAAATTTCCCCAGACACAGACATAAGCAATTAGTTCACAAGCATTTGTTGAGTATGGCAGTAAGCTTGGGAGTCAGACAGGTTTGAGGATAGTCCTAACTGCAAATTTACCAGGTCTATCACCTCAGACAATTCATTTAACTTTTCAGTTTAAATACTACATATCTGTTAAATGAGCATATCATAACCTACCTCTTGGAGATATTTTTAGATTATATGAAATAATATATACAAAAGGGCTTCAAAAAGTTCCTGGAATAATGGAACTAAAAGATCATGGGATTTTCCCATGAAAGTCTCGAAACCCACGACAAATATACCAGATCATTACATAGTAATATATAAGGCATCTTAAAGAGTAGTTTAGCAGATACTCAACAGTTGTTCAATAAACCTTAGCTTCTTGCCTTTTTGTCCTGCTCTAAGTTAGGTACTGACTTAGGCCCTCAAGACAGAGATAAAAACAAGACAGTCTTCTTGCTTTGAAGAGCTCACAGAGGTTGGGAAGGCAAGTATGAAAAAGACAATGAAAATGCAATACACTAACAATTCAGAGAAAAGGCATGTACACAATACATCAGGAGCACAGAGATGGCTCTTCTCTTTGGTAGTGAGAAAGACTGACCCAAAAAGCTTCCTTGAAGGATATGGTGCATGAGGTAAGTCCCGAAGGACAAGTGGGAATTTATCAGGTTAGCACTATCTCTTCATCCTATCAACGGAAGCAGTACACCCAAAGGCATGACAGTACAGGCTTTCAGAACATTAAGCTGCTCTGTAAGGGAGCCAAGAAAAAAAGAAAACAGAGATTTCAGAGAATGAAGGGATGGATGGTCCAGCAGGCCCCAGCTGCTTGCCCCAGAACTATGTTGTGAATGCAACTAGATCCTGAAGAGTCAATAACTTCAAATCTGCAGAGCCAAAAACGGAATGCTCATCCTTCTCTACCTAGCCTACATCCCTTTACATCTCCATTAAGTCCGTTCTGACTCAGGGAGCACATACAGGGTTTCCAGGACCATAAATCCAGACAGCCTCACCTTTCTCCTCTCCTGAGGAGCAGCTGGTGGGTTTGAACCCAACCCACAAGGCCACCAGGGCTCCTTCATTTCTAAGGAGTCAAAAAAGCCCATTTTTAAAAATCATGTAAAATAGGTGAAGTTGAAACTCTCAAAGGAAAGTACAGGCTCTAGGGCTATATAGGAAATTAAACAAACAATCTGAAGACAATGAATTGCCTACGTAATTCATGGAGGTAGCAAAATCTCAGATGACTAAGTCCAAGTAATTTCTTAAAGAACACTGTACACAGTTCAGTCGATCTTCTTCTCACCCAGTTTCTAAGGCTCTAGAAGCACAGATAGCCTATTGAATACCTTCACCTCAAACAACAATTATGGGGGGAGAAATAAAATAATCTTAGATAGTAAAAGAAGTTCAAGAAATCATCTATACCTTATCAGAGTTGTTATGAAGAAAAACAGAGCAAAATAAAAGGAAGCTGAATCAAAATATCTGAAGATGCACCAGCAATAACAAATAAAATGCTAACAAGAGAAAGATGCTATTAAAAGACAAAAAAACTCAACCTAGAAGATAATATAAATAAAGCGAAGATGGCAACATACCAGCAGAGGGACTCCACAGAATCCAGCCCAGGAGGGAAATTCAACACTGCTGGTATGCAGTTGGAGCATCATAAAGATAAGTAGGCAGAGACCCATGGGGTTTTGAGGAGCTGGGGTTTTTTGGATTACCTCAGTGGAAGCTGGCTGCGGCTTGACCTTGGCCCACCCCCCACTGTCTCTGCCAGAGTGGGGACCATTTGGAGCCCAAAGGGGTCTTGGTCTCAATACAGCCACAGTTTGTTCCCGCCTGCCTCAGGGCAGGGACAGGACCCTTGCAGCTCCACAGGCAGGGATCTGGGTTCAGCTACATTGTTGCTTCTGTTTTACATCTCTGCTCTCTGTTCCCCCCAGTCTTTGAGGGCTGCCCAGGGCTTTTTCTCAGCTCAGCTGCGGCTAGCCACTGCCTCCAGGCAGGGACTAAAGCCTTGCTGCTCCGGGATGGGGAGTGGGACTCAGCTACATAGTTGCTTTTGTTTCCCCCTCTTCCCTATATTCCCCCACAGTCTAAATGGTCTTACTTTTTAATTTTTCCTTCCACTTTGTCTCTTTCCTGTTCTCTCACACTCCACTGCTGACCTCCAAACCACTTCCCTTAGCCTAGGGCATTTACACCTGCACTTCACTCAGCTAGGTGAACTCCACTCTGTTTAGCTAGCCTGAGGCTAAGAAAGCCCTGCTTTCCCTCTAGGGGCTACTGTGCCCAACTTCTCACCAGGGAATTCCTGCCTGTGTACCTGGAGGCATAAGGCAGCTCGGTCAACACTCATCAACATTCCAAGGTGCCCCAGGAACCTCTGCCCAAGCTCCACAACAACAAAGCTGGCAACCCACCAGCCTTTGGGGGCACTCCCCTGATAGGGAAGCCACAGGAGGATAAAGTGGTAGGTTAATCCCATAGTAAAACTAGCTATAGGCAGATCGAAGAAGCATTCCTACAAGTCTCCCAGAAAGAGGCAGTGCTCTTTGACTCCCAGGAAAATGGCACCTGGAACCTTTAAAACAACACAACGCAAACAGCCATCAGCCCCAATGACCTCAAGGGGAAAAAAGGAGAAACAAAAGGCAATGGCAGAAGATATCCTGAACATAACAACACACATAAAAGAAGCAGACATTGAGCTGCCACAGAAATAAATTTTCAGAATGCTGCTTGGAGTCATACAGGATATGAGAGAAACAATACAGAAAAAGGATGAAATGATAGAGGAGATAAAGGCCATACACCAAAGGGAAATACAGGATTTAGTGAGGAGATAACAAAAACCAGTAGCAGAAACACGGACCTTGAGAACCAACTGGAGGAATCAGAGAACCGCATCAATTACTGGAGGACAGCCAAGCAGACTTTAAGAAATGTGAACTAAAATCTAATAAGATTATCAGAGAAGCTGCAAAAAATCTAAGAGCTATGTCTGATGCAAAGAAGAGGAACATTAGAATTATTGGCTTACCAGAGGAAGACACAACAAAGAAGTCATCTGCAACAATATTCAGAGAATTCTTGGAGGAAAACTTCCCCAGCTTAATGAATGAAAACCAGACCACCATTCGGCAGACTGAAAGAACACCAACTAGACTGAATCCCAAGAAGAAGTCACCAAGGCACATAATAGTTAAACTATCCAACTTTGAGGAAAAGGAGAAAATTATGAGAGCAGCTAAGGTAAAACAAGCAATCACATATAAAGGTTCCCAAATAAGAATATTCTGAGACCCATCAGCAGAAACTATGAAGAAGAGGAGAGAGAGGCATAACATATTCCAAAAACTGAAGGTAAACAATGCAAACCTAAAAAGACTCTACCCAGCTAAATTATCAATGAAGATGGATGGAGAAGTAAGAGTCTTCCCAGACAAGGAAAAACTCAAAGAATACGTTAGAAGAAACCCAGGCCTACGAAAGATCCTTGCGGACCCAGTATGGGCAGAAGAACAACACTCACCAAGCATAAGTTAGAGACCGCCACATAGCACCTCACCCAGAGGGCAACAAAGAGAAAATAGACCCCAAGATAGCATTGGCTTAAGGATGGAAAGAAGTCAAGAATGATACATGCACGCACACACACACACACACACACACACACATACACAACACACTAATGAGGAAGGAAAGTAGGAAAACTACCAACACAAAGGGTATAAGATGACATCACAGAGTCCGCAGATGGAGATATTTACCCTGAATATCAAAGGCCTGATCTCAGGCGTTAAAAGACTGAGACTAGCAGACTGGCTTAGAAAACACAACGCATCAATCTGCTGCCTACAGGAGACACATCTCAAGGCTACAGACAAAAATAAGCTGAGAGTCAAAGGCTGGAGAAAGTCATACCAAGCAAACAGCAATACAAAAAAGCAGAGGTTACAATCCTAATCTCGGATAAAACTGACCTCAAAGTGAAAACCATGAAAAGAGATAAGGAGGGACACTATATAATGCTCAAGGGAATGGTAGACAAAGAACCACTAAGCATTGTAAACATATATTCCCTGAATAAGAGACCCGCTGAATATGTCAACCAAACACTCCAAAAGATTAAAAAAGAAATCACAGCCTGAACAATTATAGTGGGTGACGTCAACACACCATTCTCTGAGAAAGACAGATCACAGGGAAAGAAAATTACCAAGGAGGCTAGAGATCTAAACACCACAATTAGACAATTTGACCTGATAGATATTTACAGAGCTTTTCATCCAAATACAAATGAATTCACATTTTTCTCAAGCTCACATGGCACATATTCGAAGATAGACCACCTGCTGGGGCATAAGGCAAATCTACATAAATTTAGGCACATTGAAACCATACAGACCTCTCTCTCTGACCACTGTGCCATAAGGCTGGAAATCAACAAAAGGAAGACAAAGAAAACAAGAACAAACAATTGGAGGATGAATAACTCTCTACTGCAAAAGGAGTGCATACTGGCGCAGATCAGAGATGAAATTAGGAAATTTCTAGAAGCCAACGAGAATGAGCAAATAATGTACCAAAACTTATGGGACACAGCAAAGGCAGTCATCAGAGGAAGTTTCATAGCAATACATGCACATCTGAGAAAGGAAGACAGACCCGTGATTGATATGCTGGCACAAAATTTACAACTAGAGCAGAGTCAGCAGAACAATCCTACTAATAGCAAAAGAAAATGAATTATAAAAATCAGGGCTGAGATTCAGGAAAGGGAAAATAAGAAAACTATGGAAAAAATTAATACTACTAAAAGTTGGTTCTTTGAAAGGATAAACAGAATCGATAGACCACTGGCAAGCCTAACCAAAGAAAGGAGAGAACAAATTTCAACAGCAAGAATAAGGGATGAAAGAGGGGACATTACAACAGACCCTAATGAAGTCAAAAGGATAG
Organism: Tenrec ecaudatus; assembly: GCF_050624435.1. Classification (NCBI taxonomy): domain Eukaryota; kingdom Metazoa; phylum Chordata; class Mammalia; order Afrosoricida; family Tenrecidae; genus Tenrec; species Tenrec ecaudatus. Next base: position 40,312,560 of record NC_134537.1, on the reverse strand, counting down.
TTACACCGTACTATGAAGGATTGTAAGACATGGACAAATTCTTGGAAAACCAATCACTCCCTAGACTATCCTTGGTGGACGTCAAGAATCTCAACAGTCCCATAGCAATAGAAGAAATAGAAAAGGTTATCAAGGGATGACCAACAAAAAAATCCCCTTGACCATATGGCTTTCCTGGAAAATTCTGCCAAGCATTTAGGGAAGAACTAACACCAATCCTACACAAAAAGGCAGCAAACTCCCAAACTCCTTCTATGAAGCTAGTATAACTCTGATACCAAAACCGGGCAAAGATCCCACAAGATTCGAGAACTACACACCAATATCCTTAATGAACATTGATGCAAAAATCCTTAACAAAATAGCCAACAGAATACAAAAGTATATAAATCAAATAATTCACCAAAACCAAGTGGAATTCATACCAGGGAATGCAGGGATGGTTCAACATACGAAAGACCATTAGTATTATTTGTCACATTGACATGAAAAACTGCAAGAACCACATAATATCAATACATGCAGAAAAAGCATTCTACAACATCCAACACCAATTCCTGTTTAAGACAGTTGAGAAGACAGAAATGGAAGGAAAGTTCCTCAAGACAATACAAGCTTTATATGAAAAACCAACAGCCAATGAGGTAGTCAATGGAGAAAAGACTAACATAATCCCACTGAAAAAGGGGACCAGACAAGGATACCCCTAGTCCCCACTCTTATTTAATATCATGCTGGAGGTTTTAGCTAACAGCATAAGGCAAAAAAGAGACATAAAAGGTATTTGTCTGGGGAAGGAAGAGGTGAAACTATCGTTATTTGCAGATGATATAATTTTATATATGGAAAATCCCAAAAATTCCACAAGGGAAGTACTGGAAGCAATAGAGGAGTTTGGCAGAGCGGCAGGATACAAGATCAACAAACATTAGTCTATCGGACTGTTATATACATCGGATAAAACCACAGAAGTGGAGATCAAAAAGGTGGTACCCTTCACAATAGTCAAAAAGAAATTGAAATATCTAGCGATATACCTGACTAAAAGAACAAAAGATCTATATGGAGAAAACTACAGAACACTATTACAAGAAATCAAGAGCGACCTCAACAAATGGAAGAATATCCCATACTCGTGGATTGGAAGACTCAATATAGTAAAAATGTCAGTTCTTCCAAAAGCACTATGTAAATTTCATGCGATCCTGATATAATTACCCTCATATTTCTTCAAAGAAATAGAAAAAACTGATTACTAACTTCATATGAAGAGGGAAGAAGCCCAGAATTAGCAGAGAAATCCCCAAGAAGCAGGACACAGTGGGAGGGCTTGCTTTACCTGACTTTAGCATGTACTACACAGCCACAGTTGTCAAAATCGCATGGTATTGGTACAATGACAGATACTCAGACCAATGGAAAAGAACTGAAAACCCAGAAATAAAAATCATCAGCATACAGACAACTGATCTTTGATAAGGGCCCCAAAAATATCCAATGGGAATCAGATGCCCTCTTTAACAAGTGGTGCTGGAAAAAATGGATATTTACCTGCAGAAAAATGAAGCAAGACCCTTATCTCACTCCATGCACAAGAATAAACTCAAGGTGGATCACAGACCCTGAAGTTAAACCCCAAATTATTAGGGCCATCAATGAGAGAATTGGGACCAACTTGAGAACTTTGGCACAGGAAATACATAGGCTATCAGAAATAGGGAGGGACACAAACACAGAGGAGGCACAAATTGACAAATGGGTTATACTGAAGATAAAACACCTGTGTACATCAAAAGAATTCACCAAGAGAGTAATAAGAGAGTCCAGGGACTGGGAAAAAATCTTTAGCAATGACACATCAGACAAAGGCCTTATTACTAAAATCTACAATACTCTGCTAGCTTTAAAACAGAAAAAAAAAAAACTAGTTGTCCACTTGAGAGGTGGGCAAAGGACTTGAACAGAAGTTTCACAGGGGCAGAAATCCGAATGGCCAACAAGCATATGAGAAAATGTTCCCAATCTTTAGCCATAAGAGAAATGCAAATTAAAACAACAATGAGGTATCACTTAACACCCCTAATGGCAGCCCAATTAAAAAAATCAGAAAGCAACAAGTGTTGGAGGGGCTGTGGGGAGACAGGAACTCTCATCCACTGCTGGTGGACTTGTAAGTAGGTACGACCATTATGGAAATCGATCTGGCGATATCTAAAACAGATGGAAATCAAGTTACCATACGACTCAGCAATCCCCTTACAGGGCATATACCCAGAAGAGGCAAGAAAAAAACCAAGGCCAGACATCTGTGCTCCAATGTTCATTGCGGCACAGGTCACAACTACAAGGAGTTAGAAGCAACCCAAATTTCCATCAACTGACGATTGAATTAAAAAACTGTAGTATATACATAAAATGGAGTACTGCGCATCGCTAAAAAGCAGTGATGAACGTGTGAAGCACATCGGTGAATGGGAAGAAATGGAGGAAATCATGCTCAGTGAAGTCAGCCAGCCACAAAAGGACAAGTACAACATGAGTCCGCTGAGGTAAGCGTTTAAAAAAAAATGTAAAAGGGGCACGGGGAAAAAACTACTGTATACAAACATTCCTGGGTGAGGACCATGTATGAAATGCAGAGATGCACATGGTAGACAACTGGGTAGAAGGTGGGGAAAGTAAAAAAAAAGATGAAAATAAGGAAGAAATGGGTAGCAGGTGCATGGGGCACTAATCCACCGAAGGGGAGGGTATTGTTTATATCTCCACAGGAAAAGACTTCAACCCAGTGCCCCAAGGTGTGAATGCAACATTCCAGCGTTGAGTAGGTAACCAAAGGAGAGGTCTGGGGGGCTGGCCCCAGTACCAAATATTAAGTGGATGCCTGCCCCTCTCTACAGAAGAATATATTTCAAAGGACAGCATTGAATCTGCAGCTCCGGGAGAGGGACATATCTGATTGGAGCACACGGGAGCAGGTGAAGGGGGATTAGGAAAGAGTGGAGCACATCCTAGCCCACCAGGCCGTGAGGATGATGACCCCAATTAGAGCAGCCAGTCCACAGAGAGGACCACATGGCCAACCCCACTATGAGACACAAGGCCCCTTACTGACCCATGGCCCAGTGGGGGACAGCACGGGAGACACAGTGTAGGAATTGCGACCGACCTGGTCCTGCCACACCGAGGCACCGCACTGGGGAAGTGCAGCGGAACAGCATGAGAATGGAGTGGCAAGGTTCCCAGGGAATGCTGAAGGTGGACTTTATGGCCATGGCATGGTGCCCCAACAGACTGGACTGGAAAACACTCTTAAAGGTCAACAAACCACCCTTGAACTAACTACAAGCTTTTCTTTCTTGTTGTGTTTTGTTCTTTGTCAGTGGTTTGTTGTTGTTTTGTATATTATTGCTTGGTTTTGCTCTGTCTTGTTTTTGTGCATGTTATTATCTCCTCAGGTCTGTCTAAATAAGATAGACTGGATGAACCATCTGGAGGAGAAAACAGTGGGACCGACAGTTCCAGGGGGACATGGGATAGGGGGAGGTGGGGGGTAAGGAAGTGGTGTTAACAAACCCAGGGTCAAGGGAACAAGAAGTTATCCAAATTGGTGGTGAGGTGGGTGTGGGAGGCCTGGTAGGGCATGATCAAGGGTAATGTAACCAAGAGGAGTTGCTGAATCCCAGAGGGGACTGAGCATGATGGTGTGACAGGAGGAAAGTCAAGGGAAATAGAGGAAAGAGCTGGGAGGCAAAGGGCATTTATAGAGGTCTAGATAAAGACATGTACATGTGAAAATATATTTATATATGAGGATGGAGAAAGAGATCTATGTGCCTATATTTATAGGTTTAGTATTAAGGTAGCAGAAGGACATTGGGCCTCCACTCAAGTACACCCACAAGGCAAGAATACTTTCTTCTATTAAATTGGCATTCTATGATGCTCACCCTCCCGACACAACCTCTGAAGACAGAGATTCCTCACTGATTCCAGTACAGGCAGACCCTGGGGCATATTGGAATTACTGCAACAAAAGGCACTTGTGGCCATCCCTTTGTGGTTGTTGCTGCACATCTCATTAGTAATATGTACTGCATACAATGTTGCAGGACATAATTTGCTGATGTTATCAGCCTCAGATATAAGGTCTCCAACCCCCAAAGACAAATAATCATCAAATCCATAAAGACACTTACAACAAAAGGTAAGAATAAATGAAAAAAAATTAATGAGGCATTTGATGTACAATAGGACTGACTTATATTGGAGTAGCCATCAAAATAGAATCCTACTATAAACCATAAACTCAAATAAAAGCAAAGAGATGAAAACAAAGATTACAGACCAAGGAAATAAACCAAGCATTCTCCCTATCATTGCAGAATGAATAAATTCAAAATGAAACAGACATAAAAAAATGAACTGTCAGAGTAAGTAAATGCCAATGAAAAGGAAGAAATAATGACAAAGAGAAGTTAATAGAGATGGAAAGCAAAGATAACTGAACATAATAATATTTGATTTCCTAAAGAAAATGTAACAAATGAAACAGGAAATGTCTTGAGAGAGGTAAGAAAAGCATCCCTGAGAGGAAGATAACAAAGCAATCTGCAGGCTGAAAGACATAACCTGCTCAGCACCACGCTCTCACCTTGAGTAATCATGATCATGAAGGTTAGGATGGGATTCTTTAAGCAGAAGACACCAGACTTTGTTACGGTGACATGCAATTCAAAAAACCAACGAAGGGAATAGTATATTAATCCAAAGTGTATTCTAATTTAAAGGCAGAAGACAGACATTCTCCAACATGCACGAACCCAGGGAATACAGCATTTATGAGTCCTTAACCTCCTCAGAAGATGTAAACCAAAATGAAGGCCTCAACAGTGGAAATGACACGGTGAAAAAGGGTTAAATGGTACATAAGTATTCTGTTTAAAAATAGAAAGACACCGAATGACTATGGGAAGTAGATCAACTGCATCCATTGTTACAGTAATGTACTAATTTACCAGCATATGCCAGCATTATTTATTCATTTTATACTGGTGGGGTTCAAAAAGTCCCTGAAGCTCCCTTGTACAAGAGAGGTCTTGGATGATGCTCACCTGACATTAGTGATGATCTGTGTGATAGCAGTTGGGATGATTTTCCTATTTTGTATTTGCTTTTCCATGGGATCCCTGGTGATGTAGTGGTTCCAAGTTGGGCTGCTAACATCAAGGTCAGCAGTTTGAAACCACTAGCTGCTCCATGGGAAAAAGATGAAGCTGCCAGGTCCTATCAGGATTCACAGTCTAGAACATTATGAGTCACAACTGACTCAATCGCAGTGGGTTTTGCTTTTGGTTATTTGGGGTAAAAGAATTTTATATAACTGGGGGGGGGATTTTGAGTACTTTCTGTATTATCTAGGTTTACTATGATGAACATGTATTACTTTTACAGTAATATCCCTGCCCACTAAAATGTAATCTTTTAGAAAAGATAGAAGAAGAAAGGCTCAGGTGGCCTAATACTCACAGAAAGAGGCAGGGGAGAGAGAGGAGAAACAACGGGGAAGAGCAAGCACAGAGGAGTTCTGAAGACAGAATTTGCAGTAGAAAGTCAGCCAGGCAGCAGTGAGGATTCCACCAGACTGTGAGGGCACGGAATGTCCGACTGGGACCTGGGAGCTGGATGGGAAAAATCAACCAAGACTTTGCGGGGCCCCTATGCCGCCTACCCTTTTTGGATACACGCATTTCTTTGCCAATGGTTCCCTACAATGCTGTAGTGCACATCTTTCCTCTTTCTCACAGTCTGAAAAACCTGAGAGGAGTAAAAGTCACCTAACAATGAAGACAACAAGCCACGGATGAAGCATGTGTCCTCAAACTAACGGAGAAAGCACGGCTGGGTCCCTGTGTAAAGACAGCAAAGGAGACTGAGTGTTTGAAGGACACAAGTCATTTCCAATGATGACACTTACCTTTCAATTTGTCTTTAATTGTCTCAGACAAATGTTTGGTGAGCTGAGGCATTTCTTCAGGAATATACTCCACATTTGTCAGTTCGTCTTTGAGTATGTCATGGATGCTGCATTTTACCACAGAAGGTCTGAACCTAAGTCGCACAGATTGGGAACATCTCATTAGCATTCCAAAGCCCAATTCACCTGTCCACCTCAACTCTCCCCAGTGTGCTGTCCCTCTCAAGCACAAACGTCTGCACTCACTTTTAGCCTAAAGTGTGGTGATTCAGACTCACCCAGTGGCACCATTAAGATAGGCCTGGCAACTTGCTTTCCCTAAAGATGCCAGTCAAGAAAACCCAATGGACGCTCCACTGCGAACCACACAGGGTTACCAGGAGTCAGAATCAACTCTCTGGCAACAAAGTGTTGTTTTTCACTATCAAAGCCTTTTATGAAATTTTGATTATACAAGTGATATCAATGCAAGAAAACAAGTCACATTCTATTTTTTTTTATCTCCAGCCCAGACCTCTGCCTTGAACTTGGGACCACATACCCTACCACCTTTTCCATTTAGTTAGCTAAGAAGCCACTCTCATGGCTAGATCCATTTCTTCTTTCAAGTCTTTAGTCCAATGTCACCTTCACTGGGGACCACCTCGCTGAAACCTCAAACCACCCTCCTACCACCATCACTTCATCTTCCCCTTTGCAGTGCTGCTGCCAAAGACCCCTTTCATGTGTTAAAGACAAAGGTGTCGTGTTAAGGTGCACCTGACTAAAGTCACCTACTACGCATGTGAAAGTGGGACAGTGAACAAGAAGAGCAGAGAAGAATTTATGCTTTGGAATGATAGTTTTGGTGAAGATTCTGTAATAGATCCTGCACTACGGGAAGAATAAGCAAATCTGTCCTGGAGGAAGGGCAGCCAGATTGCTCATTCAAAATGAAGATGACGCCAACAACAAAATGAAGAGGGCAGGGCTCTGCCTCGCATACCTTTTTTTACAGTTTTATTGGCACATAATCCACATATCATACAATAGTTCAACCATGTTGAGAAAGTTGGACAATCATTCCCACAATCAGTTTTAGAACATCTTTGGATGGTTAAATCACTTTTAACATGAGATGTGTAATCACAATCAATGCTCCCTCATACATTATTTGCTCCCCCAATCCCCTCACCCTTCCTGAGGGACTTCCTCTTTTTCACTGACTCTCCACTTATCAAGAATGACATCCTTTTCTGGGCTGGTCTCTCCTAATCACACGCTCAAAGCACAGGAGAGAAAATCCCGAAGCCTTGTTTCTAAGGAGCATTCTGGTTGCACTTCTAAGACACATCTGTTGGTTTTTCTGGCTGCCGCTGCGGTGGTGTGAAGCGGTTCCAATGCGGAGTGACCGACCCTATGCACACAGAACAAAAGATGGGCCGGCCCTGCACCCTCCTCACAGCCGCTCTTAGGCTTCAGCTCAGTGTCGCCGCCCCCGTGTCAAGCCATCTAGGTGACGATCTTCCTCTCTTTTGCGGCCCCTCTACTTTACCAAGCATGATGTCCCTTCTCAGGCTGAGCGCTCCTGATCACATGTCCAAGAGATGCATTCTCACAGCCTCTCTTCTAAGGAGCACTCGGCCCACACTTCTTTCCAGACAGATTGGTTTGCACTTTTGGCAGTCTGTGGAACTTTCGATATTCTTTGCAAGTAGCATAATTCAATTGTATCCATTCTACCTCAGTCTTCTTCATTCAACCAATGTCCTACTTCCCCATGCATTTGAAATAACTGAAAATACCATGGCTTGGGTCAAGTGCACTTAGGCCTCAAAGTGACATCCTTCAACCTCGTAACAAGGTCTTGTGCATATTTATCTAATGCAATGCATCATATCTAAAGCAATGCATCATTTTATCTCTGCTGCCTCCATGAACATTGATTGTATATCCAAGCAGTACTAGCCAACTTCAATCTTTTCTGTTTAGCACGATGTCACCTCCTAGTTCAGTTGTGAGGACTTTGCTTTCCTTTAGATTGAGTTATAATCCATCTTGCAGGCTGTAATCCTTGTTCTTTTTGTAGGCCACTGTATTTTCAACAGTCTTCATCAACACCTTAATTTAAATGCGTCAATTTTTCTTAGGTCTTCCTTAGTCGTTGATTCCATTCAAAATGCCAAGCTATGGTATTTTCAATTGCATGAGAAAGTTGGACACTGGACAATGGATGCTGGGTAGAGTTGATGAAAAAGAAGACTCTCAACAACATGGACTGACAAAATGGTTGCAACAGTGAGCTCAAATATAATAACAATTGTGAAAATAATGCAGGACCAGGTTGTGTCTTGCTCTATTGTATGGAGTCGGTCACTATGAGTGGGAGTCAACTAGATAGCCCCTAACCATAACGGCACTTACATGATAGAGTTGACTTAGGCATTTACCTTTTGGTTGTCCTTCCATCATACAATATGCTCCATGAGGACAAAGAGCCCTGGTGGCATAGTGGTTACATGTTGGGCTGTGATCCACAAGGTCAGTAGTTTGAAACCCCCTGCTGCTCTCTACTCCTGTGGAGAGTTACAGTCTGGGGAACTCAGAGGGACAATTCTACCCTATGTATAAGTTGGTATGAACTGGATGGCATGGAGCTAGCTTTTGGAGAGTGTTCTCATGCCTAGAATAAGACAATAAATGTATGTGGGAGGAAAGGAAAACTGACAAACAAAAAGAAAAATCCACCCACCACCAACTGCCAATGAGTTGATTCAAACTCAAAGCAGCCCTCAAAGACAGGGGAGAAATGCTCCTTAGGCTTTCTGAGAGTGTGAATCCTTATGGGAGCGGACAGCCTCGTCTTGCTCCTGCAGAGACACCAGTGAGTTCGATGTAGGCCAGACACAAACCAGCAACAGGTTCTCCCTGGATCTCATCTGGCTCAGGCTGGGTGAGGGCATAGATGAGAAAAATGTAAAATAAGAGAGTACTGGCTTATGATCATAACAGTATCAGTACTAGGGTTCCAATTCATGCATGAAATGCTTGACCCACTGCACCATCAGTGGTCCCTAAAATAAAACAGTCACCTCTGATTTCACCGCTCTACTGATACCACTAGCACATTCACTGTACTGATCATAGGACACTAGAACCAGATTCCTTTTCTGGGCGATTAGCTGATGTCAGTTGGTATGTCTATCAGGCACCAAGCTACCAGATGTCTTTAACTTTTGAGCTTGTAATGTGGTTTACTAGTTGGTAGTCCTAGTGTCCCTTGTTACTCTTGTAAAAAGCATTGTAAATATTCATATATAACTCAAGATTTGTCACCTCAACATTTACAATTGATTGATACCAATAACATCCCCTCACAACTTTTTTGAATCAAACTAAAGGGAAAAATTAGATTTAACTATTCAAAAATTTGATATTATGTGCAGAAAGAGTTCTGTATTTTCATGATCATATGTCTGTAAAAGGTTGGAGGAAGATTAAAATGCCATTTAGCTTAAGAATTTGTGAGTTATCTGCAAATTGACTCATTCGGGGAGTGGAAGACTCCCTGGTCATTTCTGAATATCAAAGTGTACACAAGTGACTCTTTTGAAGACAGTCTACATTGCAGACAAAAGTCTCTTCCACACAGGATCCAGTCTTGGTTTCAGCTAACTCCCAATGGAGAGGCAACTAATACGACAGCAGCTCCCCAACAAAAGCATCAGAACATTCTCTTTTGTTGACATCCAGGATAAGTCTCCAAGCATTGCTACAAAATCATAGAAACCTTTATTTTTTAAAAAAAGAAACCCGTATTAAACTAAGTGTGATGCTATGGTTTTGAAATACACTCCCTCTAGGTCTCTGCACTTCACCAGAATTCTGCGCTCTGTAATGTGTGCCACATCAAAATGGCAGTTTTGTCATTCTCAGGCACTCAAATGTTCCTCTTAAGCAGTCTCTAGTTTAGGGAAGGCAAAGAAGTCTGAGGGCCCAGTAGGGCTGTCAGAATGGTTAAGGCTTTCCAGTGAATTTTCCCTAGGCCAACTCTAGCTATCCTGGAAGAAAAACCAAGGGCCTTGCTGTGATGGAAAAGAATGCTTTGGTGTAACTTTCCGGGACTTTCTCTCATCCATGCAGTGTTTGGTTTTCTTAAAACGTCTTTATACCCCGCCTTTGGTATCCTGTAGTCTTCAAGATCATCCCTTGGGGTTTCCAAAAAAGTTGCCAGAAACTTCTGTGCTGACCTCTGGGCCTTAAATTTAACTGGCCCCGCAGAGCCCCTGGGAAGTGATTGTTTCGAATGGGTCTGCTTTTTTTTGTTTGAGAGCATGCTGATTAGCGTATCCGAGGGAGAACTTGTCTGCAGCCACTGACTAATCACAGAGAGATGTTTAAGCACGTTGTGCTTGGAATAACCCAGCCACAGTGATCTGGAACCTGAGTAGCAATACTTTTTAGCCTAAGATCATAAACAAGTAGTCTTCCTCATCTTGCATTTTCCCATAAATGCCCTCATCCAGGCTGAGTCTGAGGACACTCTGTTGGTACCCAGTTCAAACTTTCTCTCTCTGTACTTTTGAACAGTATTTTCTTTGCTCTGTGGCCACATGTAATAGATTATTCTCACATGTAATATAAATTATATATTAACTAGTACATTTGACCCTTCTGTTAAGCTTTTCCTACTCCCATGAAAGATCAGCAGTTGCTTCAGACAAGGTACCCAGGATCTCAGAGGACTTCTCCTGTATGGGACATCTCTGTTGTTCATCTTGTTCTGCATTGTCTCACAACACAAACATAACCAATGGCATGCTATGAGATTTGAATCTTTCACCAAGATAACGGAACGATCTTTTTCCATATCCATTGTTCACTCATGAGATCTATCACCAAAGCTGCTGGCTTCCGGTATCAATCAAGTGTTAGATTCAGCAATCTGGTCTCCAATACCAGATAGGTTTGGGGAAGCCTCTTTTTTTCATTTGTATCTTCTCGGCGTGGAAAAGTGCACTCACGGGCGGGTCCTACAGCCCAAGCAGAGGGTGCTCTGCACGAGCCCTCTGGGCCTGTGTAGGGCTGCGGACATACCGGTCTGCACCCTGCAAACGGTAACTCTGGAGACAGGCCACCCAGTTCCTCGCCCTCTGCCCACGTCGAGGGCTTCGGGGACCGCTCCCCCTCCGCTCGGCTCAGAGCGCCCCAACCCTGCAAAGACGCGTGGAAGCGCGGAGAGGCGGGTGCTGGCGAAGGGCCCTTTCCCCACCGCCCGCCCGCCTGGCCTCGGGGATCGCAGCCCGCCCGCCGAGCACTCCCCCCCCCACACACACCCCCAGCTACATCTCGCCCACTACCCGCCTTTGCTGGAAACTGGGCCGCAAAATATAGGTGTTCTCGGGCCCCGCGGGCTTCTCAGCATCAGCCTCCACGTCGGGCACAGCGAAGGATGTGCCCACCGAGGAGATGGACAGGCCCGTACGCGCGGCCATGGCCACGGCTTCGGGGCCCGGGTCCGGCTCAGGGTGAAGGGTGACCGCCCGGCGGGTCGCGGCGCGTACGGGAAACCGTCGCCAGGGTAACAGGCCCGCCCTCCGTCCTCACGTGACGGGCCACGCGCCTTCCGCAGGGAAGCCCCGCCTCCGTCGGCGGCGCCCGGTCCGTTCCCGCGCCTGCGCACTCGCTGTCGGGCGGAGCCCGCGGCGTGGAAAACCCACAACTCCCGCCTGTGGCATCCGCTCCGACCCTTAGCAACTCCACAGGACAAGATTGAACTGCCCCAGTGGGTTTCCGAGATTCTAATCTGCATGGGAATTGAAATCCTCTTTTTCTCTCCATGGACCATGTGGTTGGTGGTTTCTGATGGGCAGATTAGGGATAGAGGGGGTTGTCTCCACCAAATGCCCACGCTAACCAAAAATTCGCTGGCCATGCCACAGCAAAGGGGTTGGAAAGAAACCTGGCACACAGTAGACACCTATGGGGTGACCCAAAGCTGGGGATGCTCAGACCAAAGTCACCTAGACCAGGTGGAGGTCAACCTGGGCACACACCAGGCACCAGCAACCTGACATCACACATGCGCCTGAACTCAGTCACTAGGAAGGCCAGTACCTGACACCCCACCTACACCCACCCCTCACCCTCTGCCCATTCCCCACCCTCCACCCATCTCCTACCCTCCACCCACTCCTCACCCTCCACCCATGCCCCAAGTCGGGGTAGGAGGGTAAACAGCACAGACTGAGGGCAGGTCTGGCAGGTCAGACGGTGGAACTCTCTCCTCTCTCTCTTTTTTTTTTTTTGGTTCCAGCACTCCTCCTTTGGTTCTGTGGACTTCTCTTAACAACCATTTTCCTTGGGTTTATTTATTTTTTTTGCATTCTTGAACTTTCCCACAGGCCCGCCATGCAGCTTTGCGCGCTTTCCAGGGACGGTCATGCTATGTGAGACTACATAACTCGAAGCTTCCACTTTGCTCATAAAAGTTACTTGGATTGCAAAAGTGCTTCTGCCGCCTGGTTTCTTCCAGCGTTGAGAAGCAAGAACGGAGGAAAACCGTCCCAGAAGCACCGATTCCCAGCTGTGGCAAAGTTCGGCAGCGACCAATCACTGACTCTGAGCAAAAGGCTTTCAAGGCTGAGAATGGTGGCTCAACTCGGAGAATGCATCAACGCCACTGACTGAACACTCGGCCATGTGTATTCTCTCAATAGCAGATCGAACTTTCACCTGTTTTTATGCAACCTGTGATCCAAGAAGATCTTTAAAGTTAATCCACAGAAGGATATCGTGCGACATGTACATGAAGTTCACATGTCAATATCTGTAAATAAAGTTGCAATAGAGGCTGTTTGGCCTGCAAAGCTTAAACCTTTATAGGGAAAGCCTGCAGACTCCCGCTCTCATCTTTTATCAGCACCCCGTGGTGCCTTGTGCAAAATCCGAAAACAGTACTGCTTTCGGGGTACCAGTGGCTGGTTCTGCTTTTGAAAGCTGGCTCTTGTCGGTTTCAAAAACGATGAGCATCCCCTAATACTCATCCAGGCTTCCTTTTGGTAACCTTGGGTTAACACGTCCCCAAACTTGCTTCTGTAAAATGCAAACATGCCACGTTTTATGAAAATATATCTATATTGTTCAAAGTTCCAAGTTTGGCTGCCAAAGTGTCTTCCTGGAAAAATCTGTGAACATGGCAACCCTCTGTGTCGGTGGAGGATTGGGCTCCGTGGTGTTTTTCAGGGGCTGGGTTTTCAGAGCAGATGGCCAGGCCTTTCTTCAGAGGTGCTTCTGGGTGGGCTTGGCCACACATTTGGTTAGGAGCCAGGTGTCCTATCTGTTTGAACCACCTAGGGACTTCAGCCTTCTCCTAGCCTTCAGTACACTTCCACCAACCTCACCTCTCCTAGACCCAAGTGGCTTTTGTTTGTCAATGCTCAGCTTCCAACCTCTCAGGGGCTCCTTATGACTGTTCCCACACATCGACGCGTCTTTCCATAAAATCCTTCATGACTGGCTGGAAATGCTGAGTCTTCTTTCTGGCCCTGGCCAGCAGCCTGGTCTGTGCAGTGATCCCAGGCTCGGGTGCTCACCCTCTTCCCCACCCGCCGCCCCAGTGGCCATCCCTTAGTCTCAATAGCACCAACTCCATCCCAACCTGGCCCAGAAATCTCCCAAAGAGAGAGAGAGTATATTTTCTCCTTATTGTTTCACCTGTCCTAAGAAAACCTAGACTTTCCCTTAACATTTTTTAATTTCTCCTGCTCTATCTACTGCAGTCCAGTGGAAAACACAAAGGACTTGGTGCACAAATAAGTTCAACGAACATTTTATTATGTCGTCTGCACTATGTGTGGGAGATTTCTTTCTCCCTATAGATGCCTTTTTTAGGAGAGACTTATCATGCTACTAACCCACCATGACCAATGTTTTCATGCATTTCTTAGCAGGGAGGACATTGGAACGCAGCCATCAAAATCAGAAAATTAGCATCGATGCATAACTAGCATCTACTACTCAGACCCACCATTTCAGTGCAGAAGCCCTCACACCATGAGCCAGCATGGCATCTCGTTGTCTTCTCTCTAGTCTCCTTCAGTCAGGAACAATTCCTCGGGCTTTCCTTGACTTCCATGACCCTGTCGCTGTTGAAGATGACAGGTTTCTGACTGCTCATGGTGATCCTGTGAGTGCCAGCGTGATCCCTGTGATCCCTGAGCTTTCTTTGGTCGATTGCCTGCCTTCAGATGGACTCAAACCTCCGACCTGTTGGTTAGTAGCCAAACACATGAACTGTTTGCCCACCACGCCGGGACTCTTGGTTTGAGACACGTATGGTTGACAGGAAGAGCACAGGATCATTGCGATATTCTGCTCCCTGCCTCGTCTCAGGCACCTCAGAGTGAGGATCTGTCCATTGCTGGTAGAGCTGACTTTGATCTTGAGACTAAAGTGGTGCCTTCCAGGTGTCTCCATTGTGAAGTTACTCTTTTCCCCTTGTAATTGACAAGTACTTTTATGTGACCGTATTTGTCACTATCACATGCCTCTCAAACTTTCAATATGTTTATATCATATGGGCTCATGAATGACTATTTTATTTACTAGGTTATGGTCCATTATTATTATTATTATTATTATTATTATTATTGACAGAAACAAACAGCCCCGTCTTTCTCAGACTGGTGGAGTAACTGGTGAGTTTGAACTGCTGATCTTTGGGTTAGCAGCGGAGAACTTTAAACACTGCGCCATGAGAGCTTTTTGTTGTTCAGAACAAATAGTATTGTCCCAAATGTGGCCCCCTTCAACTGGCTTCTCTATCCGTTTAAAATCGATTCATTGTTCTTTGACTCCTTTGTTTTCTGGCACGACAGGATGTTCCAAACTCTTCTTGTACTTGTCCTGCCCAGGCCCTGGAAGTCTGTACCCATTTACCCAAAGTGCCCTGGCTCCTTGTAGTAGGTAATACTAGTGAAAACCAAGATCTGGAAAGCAGGTGAGCAAGGGAATCAATGGGATGTGTATGTGTGTGTGTGTGTGTGTAATTCTCCCACAGAGCAGCTGATGGGTAGTGAGTTTGTGTGTGTTACGTAGCTGTACATACATTTACATATTTACATATATTCATATATTTATATGCACATACACAATTCTGCCAATTCATTTCCAACACCACAGGATTCATGCTAGTTTTATCCTTTTCCATCTTTATAACTCCTTTCTCTGGCGGTGTCTGGCAGTGAGAAACCTGGTTTTCATTAAGCAGGGCCTAGTGACTTTAACTAATCTCCACTGCTACCACCACTCTCCACATCCACACACACACACACTCCCCAGGCCCTGGCTGCTGCCCCCTATGTGGACACCGCCTCCTCACCCTGGTCAGGTCTGGCACTCTACTGTGGGCCATCAGGACGTCCCCTCATGTGGCCCATCTTCTGGCAGTTAGGCCACCTGTTGTGGAAATGGAAGAGGACAGAGGAGGACATACGGAAAGGGAAGTAGGAACCCACAGTACAGTCCTCAGCACACAACAGACCTCCTTTCCAGAAGAAATAGAAATGTTCTCACCACCGGGTTGTAACTCCCACCAGCAGACTGGTGCTTATAGCTCACCAAGGGGATGGGATCGCTTGCGAACAGTGCAAACAAGGTACACGGCACCCTTCTGGGTTTTGAATCATGCAACAAGCGATTGCTCAGTATTGCCATGTAGCTAGCTGGTGGCATATTGGGTCACATGCTGGACGGCTAAGCAGGACAGCAGTGTGAGCCCACCAGCTGCCCTATGGGAGAAAGAGAGCTGCAACAATCTACAGGCTTGGAAACTCACAGGGGCCGTTCTATGCTGTTCTATAGGCTCGCTATGAGTCAGAATTTCTTCTATGGCAGTGAATTTGGTTTGGGGGTTGCTAGGTTTAAAAGGAACCATTCCAGAGGCAGGAAAAGTTCCAGAAGCCCTCTGCTGAGAACAGGAGAGAGTTGTAACATCAGAGACAAGAGACAACAAAAAGCCATGACAGAGAAATGGCGGCAGCAGAGGCCAAAGGATCAAGAGAGCAGCAGCAGCTAGTGCATTGATTTCCAGCCCACAGACAAGAAAGCTGATGCCGTCTTTGGGCAGGAGGCTTGCTGTCTTGTGGAGTGTCCCTGAGCATTTGTCCATGAAGTTGATCTTCTCGACTCATGGAACTTGAGTGCTGAGTGCCTTTGGGACAAGGCTTACTGGAAGAATATGATGTCTCCAGGCACTCACTGGTGGCGTTAAAAGCCTTTGTACACTTGCCCAAACAGGGCAGAGACTGAGTCAGCTCAACAAGTCCAAAGGGACAAGGGCCAGAGAGAGGCTTGTCTGTAGCTATGGATGAAAATAAGCTGCCATGACCAAAGAACTGTATCCTGAGTCTTTCCTGATCCTGAATCGTAAACTGCTACCTCTCTAATAAATCCAATAATTGTGACTAATGCCTGAGTTCTGTGTGGCCACTACCATGAGTTATTGAACCCAGCAGAGAGGTAGAGAGTGCCATAGGAGGGACGGCTAACATGAGAATTGACATACAGTTTGGAGAGAGGAGGTGTCAGCCTTGGGCTCATGCTGATGTTGAATTACAGGAGGTCAGACCCGTCTACTACACCAGTTCTTACAAGATGACAAAAGAACAAACACGGAGAACGGCATAAGGTTAGAGTCAACTTTGAAGCTCTCCTGTTACCCTCCCTCCATTCACCTGGACTCATCCTACTCGTGTCCCCTTGTCATTTATTTTCCTGATCTGGGTCCCACGAGGTCTTCTTTAAGGGCATCGGTGGTGTGCAGACATGCAGGACAGTGAATCACGATCCATTGGCTTTTAAGGAGAGAAGCCAGCTCATTTCCCAGGCTCTCCCTTCTTCACAAATGGTAGCATGCCAGGCACTTCAGCACAGGCGCCCCACAGGCCAGGGCCCTGAGAGCAGAGCGGGCAAGACCTCCAGGTGTAACAGAGCAAAGGAAGCAGGTCTTGAATGACAGGTAGAAGAGGAAATAGCAGTCATTGCAAGGTACCTGCCCTTAGAAGCAACCACACATGCCTACTGGATTGGCTTTCCCTCCCCCATCCTTTGACTGGGATAAGGAGAATAGTGTTAACTGTGTGATGGACAGGACGAGGGGAGGAGGGGATGTTGAAAGGCTTTGACAGACAGGCACTGGATGACAGGGAATAGGAAAGGGAAAAGGGGAAGAAATGGAGAGTGAGGGGGAGAGAAAAAGGTCCTTCCCACTGCCAGCCCTTATCTGCCCGAGGGTAACAAACCTGACAGTCCTGATAAGGCCCAACTGCCTCTGGGGAAACTTGCTTTTCTGGACAGCACAGAGCCCTGAAGCACCTCAACCAATGCTACCTCCTAAAGAAATGCCTTTGAGTCCCCCAAACCTGAGCTCCAAAGGGCAGAAAGGCAACCTTCGCCACAAATGAAAACTACCTTTTTCTTAGTAGGATTCAAAATGAGAAAGCATCCTCCTCCCTGCAGATGCCATTCAAGAACATACACCTGTGGGGAGGGGAGGAGGAACGGGAAGAGAGTGTATATGGATGAATCCTTTCATCTCCTCTATTAAGAAGCCTGACAGGCTGGGTTCCTGGGGTGGAGCGAGGCCTTCACCCTTGTGAGTTGGAGGTAAGTCTCAATCATATTCTCACAATATTGTTCCCGTACACCCTTTGAATTAGTTTATTGTGCCAACCTGGCTGATAAACACTTGTGGGGTTAATTGAAGGGAAGAGGAATAAATGGCTCAGTGAGCCTCACTTTTCTAGTTCTTGGGTCTCTTGCTTTCTGATGGTCTGACCAGGGTGCAGCTGCCTTAGCAGTTCCCTGCTTCAGCTTGCAAGGCTCACTTCCTGCAAGACATCCCTGAGGAGAAGCCACATGGACCTACCCCAATGCAGCCCTGGGTGCTGGAGCAGCCGTGTGGAGACCCCTGCCAGCGCTGAGATGTTTACACATTCACTGACTCAGCTTTCCTCCTGCAGTCGGTATCATTGTGTCTGTTTTATGAGATGGAGGAGGACTTTGTGGATTGGTGTGGGACATAAGGGTTAATGTGTGAATGTTGGACTTGTGGGCTTGGGCAGCACTGGGTTGGGATGTTTTCTTGATTCACATTTAACCTTTATATAAAACTCTCTCTTATACATGAGTTTCTGTGGATTTGTTTCTCTAAAGTACCCAGACTAACACACCCTCCCATAATAGTACTACCTTAAAGTTACCTCTAACAAGCACATGGTTGATTCTATGTCCCTATAGAAGCAGCCATTATCCGTTTCTTCTCTCTTCCTCCTGTGACACCCTTCATACCTCATGCCTTCATACCTGCCCCCAACACAGGTATTAGGCTTCCTCACCTATGAGCTCAGACACCTTTTTTTTTAATCTGTTTTATTTTTTTTTTTCACTTTTTATTTCTTTTAATTTTTTTTATTTTAACAATTTATTGGGGCTGATACAATTCTTTTCACAGTTCATACATATACATACATCAATTGTATAAAGCACATCTGTACAGTCTTTGCCCTAATCATTTTTTTCTCTTTTCTTCTTTTACATTTTATTAGGGACTCAAACAACTCTTACCACAATCCATACATATACATACATCAATTGTATAAAGCACATCCATACATTCCCTGCCCCAATCATTCTCAAAGCATTTTCTCTCCACTTAAGCCCCTTGCATCAGGTCCTCTTTTTCCCACCCCCTCCCCCCCATTTCCCCCTCCCTCATATGCCCTTGGTAATTTATACATCGTTATTTTGTCATATCTTGCCCTATCCGGAGTCTCCCTTCCCCCCTTCTCTGCTGTCCCTCTCCCAGGGAAGAGGTCACATGTGGATCCTTGTAATCAGTTCCCCCTTTCCAACCCACTCACCCTCCACTCTCCCAGCATCGTCCCTCACACCCTTGGTCCTGAAGGTATCATCCACCCTGGATTCCCTGTACCTCCAACCCTCATATGTACCAGTGTACAGCCTCTGTCCTATCCAGCCCTGCAAGGTAGAATTCGGATCATGGTAGTTGGGGGGAGGAAGCATCCAGGATCTGGGGGAAAGCTGTGTTCTTCATCGATACTACCTCACCCCCTAATTAACCCATCTCCTCAGAGCTCAGACACCTTAATGTAGTTACCACCCACTTTGTGAAGCATGTAACTCCTGAATGTGCATGTCTTATGGCTACCTATAAATATCCCAAGATAGTAAAGTTTCACTCACTTCTCCAAGTTCGACGTGGTCCACCAAGAGGGGCTGAGGTGAGCATGCTACCATAACATGTGTCTGACTCCTGTGCTCTATTCTCTCCTATCTTTCCTATCCTCTATGACTTTACTATCATCTTTACATGCTAACACCGGACAATTGCGCCTACTGGCCCTTCCGTTGTTGGAGGTTGGTTTCCTCTGATGTACACCCAAGGTAAAAGACAGCTTTTGTTCTTGATAAACTAACCTCCTGATGAAATAGATGAACATTAGTCCCTCTGCCCCAAACCCTGGCTTGAAGCCCAGTTAGCAGCCAGACGTTGTAGCTTCTTTGTTGGGGAGGAAAAGGCAGCATGCGGGCTCATTGTAGAGTGGCCTGCAGTGGACGCAGAAGAAACAGGAGGCAAGTGCCTTCTGAAATTCCAACAGCCAGGCATGAAGCGCCATGTGGCCCATGGTAAGTTGAAGAGAACATCACGTTGCCGCTCCAAGACTGTTCTCCTTGGCCCCACTGCCAGCTCCCTAAACAACTGTGCAGGCAGACTGTGTGAGTGAGTTGCTTTAACAGAAGAGAGCCTCTCTGGGCACAGGAACGACACCCTGCACACAGTAGGATAGCACTTCAGAGTTGAGATGGGGTTGCCAGCTTCTCTCCTAGCCCCCCAAAGCCCCACTCAGTCCCTGGAAATCTGTGCCACTTCTGACACAGCACTGATTGTTTGATATTCTTTCCTTATAATAAGAATAAAGCTGATCTACCATTAAAGAATTATTATTATTTATTATTACAGGGAGACACTAGCCATGTCACATAGACGAGAACCGATGTGACCCCCCAACTAAAGAACTTCTCATAAAGACAGATATTACTCAGGGAACAAAGAAATGATAATACAGCCATCTGATTGGTTAGACTTTGGTTGTGGTCACAAGAAGGCTGGCTTAGGAGTAGGGTCCAAGTGCCTCTGGATAATTGAGTAGAGCGGCTTGCAGTAAGTAATTGGTTTCACAATCCAGTTACAGAAATTTTCAAATCAGTCACATTGCATTCCAGTGGAAATCATAAAACATCACTGGTTGATGTTGAAATAACTTGAACCAGATGGTTCAAGGATTGGGGGGGGGGGGCGGGCAGGGTGAAAGGACACCAAGACCTAGTTTCCTAGAAAGAGCTTGTTAAACAAAAATCCTCTATGTTGTCTGGAGAAACTCAAGATAAGGTTGGCCCCAAGACCCTTTCAAACAATTCTATTACATGCTTGTCATGAAGAAGTTCTTGGGCCCACCTGATACCAAATACACCTGTGTCCAGATTCCCTTCCTTAGAGCATATTTCTGTCACATCTGGATTGAACTTCATCAAAAGAAAACCTTCTCTAGTTCTAGAAATTAACATGGCTACGTCCTAACAGGACCTTGTGAAAAAAATTTAAGTTGACTTTTGAATACAGCTAAGCAAACATGAGATCCTAGGCAGTCTGGTAGGCTGAAAGATCAGTTAAAATTCAACAAGAGCCGAATTAATCTAATCATTTGGTTTTGGTGAGAAAGGCTTTGTGAGTTCTCCCGGACTTTCCGTTTTTGACTTTGCATGGTGAACAGTGACGGCAGAGCGGGTCACAGTGGGGCTGTGCCCTGCAAGGTCAGCACTTTGAAACCACCAGCCCCTCCCCTGACTTTCGACTCCTGTGAAGAGTGACAGTCTCAGAAACCCGCAGGGGCGGTTCCACGCTGTCCTATAGAGTCGCTGTGAGTCAGCATGGACTTGATGGCAGGGGGTTGGGTTTGGGTTTCCTGAGCCCCGGGAGCGTCTGCAAGCAACTACAAGAGGATCCGCGCAAAAGGGGCTGAATCTGAAGGAGAAAACAATTCGCCACATTGAGGCCGAGGTTGAGAACATTGTCCCTGGAAGACTTTTTATAGAGTTTAGAATTTAACTTGGTAATTTGGTCTCTGTCCTTGTTTACTAAGATAAACAAACAAACTCACTGCCATCTGGTGAATGCTGACTCACAGTGACCCCTGTGGGTTTTGAAGACTGTACCTGTTGGCAGAAGTAGAGGCCCAGCCTTTCTCAGGAGGAGCTGCTGGGGGCTTCAGCAGCTGACCATGTGGATCACAGCCCAGCATGGACCACTCCACCAAAACCCTTGGAATTCCCTGAGTGAGAGGGGAGTTTGCTATGGAAGGCTTCCAGACCACACCTGAGGGCTTGTCTTAATAAGTGGGGGCTGACCTGGCCAGAAAGACCACCAGCTTGACCTCAGAACAACTGACTGACTGCATCCTGCCAGGGAGATGATGCCCCCGTAAAGGAGCTGGGCCTGCAAGCTTCGTGTTGGAACGCTCCCAAGCCCTGCTTGTGTGTCTCTTTGTTGGTGTCCTTTTTCGCGGCTGTAAAGCCAACGTCCTACGTCTGGCTGCCTTGTGCATTCGTTAACTGATACAGCAAATGACTAAACCAAAGGAGCAGCGGGTGCCCACAGACCAGAGTGAAGGGAGCTAGGTCCTCTGAGGGAGTAGAAGGAACCATTGGATGTGTGGCCAGCTGGTCAGAAGGGAGGGAGCCCAATAGGGTCCCCAAACTTTTAGAAGTAATGCGTCAGAAGTCAGGGTGTCGTACAGACTCACAAACTTGTAGCGAGTGTCTGAGGTGTTGGGCGGAACTGACAGTCTGGAGGACCACGTCCTTGAACTGGAGCTGGGACCCGGCTCCAGGTGGTCAGAGGCAGAGGAAAGAGTGCTGCCCACGTACCTGGTGTCAGAACCAAACAGGAAAGTGCGATTCCGTACAACCCTCATAGGTTCTGTCAGGAAAAAAAAGTGAATGTGACAGTTCCTCACACCTGCCAAGATCTATAGTAGTAATATCATGGGAAGTCAGCTCTCCTCTGTACATCGTCTGGGCCCCGGGGCCTGACCTCTCCCACCTTGGCATCCTGCTGAGCCTACGCAGTCAGGCTAAGATGGTGATTGTAGACTTGGGCGTGTGAGTAAGGGTGTGTGGGCATATGTGTGTGAGTGCCTACCAAGACCAAAACTAGTTATCTGTGATGTTTAAATGCTCCCTGATTATGTGGAGGCCTCAGTACCTTTCCCCTGTCAGAGAAGCTTCTGTGGATCGGGCATGCTCTAGCTATGACCCGGAAACAAAGTCGACCACAGGGAGATGTGAAATGGACCCAGGAAGTGCTCTCTGGATACCGTGTGTGGGTTGACGCTGTCTGAATTTCAGGGATTCCTGCCTGCTCAGGAGGCTTGGCTTCCTTGTGGACTTGAACTTGGTACATCTGGGAGGAAAGGATGACACGGTGTGTGTAGCGATCTGACGCCTTTAAGCTCTGCTGAAGCGACAGTCAGATGACAGATGCGTGTTTCTGAGCCCCTGCGGATAGAGGAGCCATTGTTCTGAGGGTCTCAGTGTCTGAGCAGCCCCTCACCGAGTGGGACATGCGAGGATGGAGCCTGGGTCCACAAGTCTGCAGAGGGAATGATGCAGCTCCTGGCCATTAAAGCAGCTGGGACAGTGTCTCCTCTATAGCCCCAGAGTCTGGGATTTGAGAACTCATGTCCTAGACCTGCCCACCTGCTCTTCATTTGACATTCACTGTCTACCTACTTCTGCCAAGTTGCTTCTGCCTGCTCAAATCCTCTGCAAGCCTACCCCCTATGCTTTCTCACCAGCATCTTCTGTATCCCAGTCCCTGCCTCTTGACACCATCCAGGACCATCTTCTGACCAAAGATCCTAATACAGGTGAGAGGGGGAGTCCTCTGCTTCCCAGATTCCACACTGAAACCATGGTGGCAGCTCAGTCCTCGTCCACTCCATCTTAAATCTCCAACCTCACTGCCTTTACAAGTGCCGGTCTCTCTGCCGAGAAAACACTTCCTCCCTTCTTTGCTGAATGAACACATTCAAGAATCAGTTGAGGTACCAGGAGAAAGGGTCGGGTCTGCCCAGACCACACAGGAACAAACTGAGAGGGAAAGAGAGAGAGTAGACCACATCTTGGCCCACCAAGCCCCAAGGTTGACATTCTTGCCTGGAGCAGACAATACACAGAGAAGACAGTAGGGTTGGCCCTACCATGAGACACAATGTCTCCTCACTGACCCATAGTACTACAAGGGACAGCACTGGAGAGACATTGTGGGAATTGTGCCCAGTCTGACACACCCCCCATCCCCACCACCCCCACACACACCAGGGCAAAACCTGAAGGGAGTTCAACAGAGCAGCAAGGAGAACAAAACAACAAAGTCCCGGAGGAATCCTGAAAATAGACTTGGGGACGGTGGGGGGAGGGGTGAGCAGGGCTTGGCACTTCACCAGTTTCAATCGGAAAACCTTCATAAGGGTCAGCAGACAGACCTGGAACTATTTATGTGCTTTTTAAAAATGTCTATTTATATAAGATAGGCAGGATAAACAATCCTGAGGTGAAAACAACAGGACCGACAGTTCCAGGGGGACATGGGAGAGGGGGAAGTGGGAGGGGGGGCCAACAAATTCAGGGACAAGGGAACAACAAGTAATCTAAAATCAATGGAGAAGGGGCCATAGAATGCCTGGTGGGGTTTAATCAGATGCAATGTAGTTGAGAGAAATTATTGAAAGCTGAATGAAGGTTGAACATGACAGTGGGACCCAAGGAAAGTAAAAGGAAATAGAGGAAAGAACTAGGAGGCAAAAGACATTTAAAGAGGTATAAATAGAGGCATATTTACATATGTAAATATATTTATATACGATAGGGATAAGTCTCTATACATACATTTATATGTTAAGTATTAAGGTAGCAGACGGACATTGGGCCTCTACTCAAGTTATCCCTCAACACAAGAATATTTTGTTCTAATAACCAGTCATTCTGTGATGCTCACCTTCCTGACAGGATTGTTGAAGACAAAATGGGTGCATAAACAAATGGGAAGAACACTGATGGTGCCTGGCAATTAAAAGATACAGCGTCTGAGGTCTTAAAGGCTTGAAGATAAACAGTCATCTAATAAGGAAGCAACAAAATCCATATGGAAGAATCACACCAGCCTGTGTGTGGACAGGATCAAGTATCAAAACAAACAATCATATCAGTGTGAATGAGGGGCTGGAGATCTAAAGCCCATCTGTAGAAAATTGGACATCCCCTCAGAGAAGGGTCACAAGGAAGGGACAAGCCAGCCAATATGCAGTAAAACACCCAAACATACAGCATTCCTCTAGATCTTTAATGCTTCCTCCCCCCACTATCATGACCCCAGTTCTACCTTACAAATCCAGCTAAACCAGAGCATGTACACTGGTACAGATCAGAGCTCTCAACACAGAGAATCCAGGACAGATGATCCTTCAGGAACCATAACAGGAGTAGCAATACCATGAGGGTAGGGGGAAGGTGAGGAAATGAAGGGGTAAAGGACCACAATGATAGATACATAACCTCCCCCCACCACCCCGCCCGACACACGGGACGAACAATAGAAATGTGGGTGAAGAGAGACCGTGGATGGTATAAGACAGGACAATCAATAATAATTTCTAATATATCAAGGTCCACTAGGGTGGGGGGAGGAGAAAAAAGGAAGAGCTGACACCAAGGGCTTAAGTAGAAAGAAAATGTTTAAAAATGATGATGGCAACATATGTACAAATGTGCTTGATACCATGGATGTATGGATTGTGATAAGAGCTGTAAGAGCCCCCAATAAAATGATTTATTTAAAAAAATCAGTTGAGGCACAAAGAAGCCTTCCTGGATCTCTCACTGATCTTCTTCTTGCAGGTGTGGGCTCTCAGCACCCTCTGTGTTGATGTCTAACAAAGCGTTTACCATCTGTGCTCTGTGGTCCACAACACTCCCTGCTTTCCCAGCCTTTGGCCTACAAAGAACCTGCAGGCAATGTTCAGGATTATAAGGTTTATGAAGGAAGTCAACAGGTGACAATGCAGGTGAGAAATGCTAGGAGAGAGCTGTTCGGTCAGGGCATGTTACATAGTTCTTTCAGGCTGATAATAAATGCCCAAAGGGCATGTCACACCACTGTAAACCTCAATCTGAAAGCACTCTGCTCAAGCTCTGTGAGCCAGCAAACCCAGGTCCCTGAATTAAGTTCTCAGAGGTATCCCACTCCAGTAAGCTTCAGCCTGAAGGTACTCAGCAACACTTCCGTGAGTCAACAAGTCCAACTCTCCCAATGAAGTGTCCCAAGGCACCCCACTCCACAAGATAGCCCTCTGACCCAAAGCACTCAGCTTTACTTGCTCCAAGTGCTGGGAAGTCCACCACTCTGCTTCATGCTCTGGCTCCTGCTTCTGCTGCTTTGGTTCAAGGAGGTTTACTTGGGATCTCAGGGTCCAGAGGATGTGCTCCACTCCTGGCTTTTGCTGGCAGTGAAATCTCCCTTCCCACCTCTCAGAGGGCTAGTTTTTGAACCTAGCAGGATGACAATCACAATGAATCCTACTTACAATTCCTCACAGGTGAGTCCTGTCAGTGTGTTCCCCCACATTCTTACCCAGACCCATCCAGGAAAAGGTAGTTTGGAGGAATTACAGAGATTTGGCTAGAAGAGACGCATTAATTACCATCATACTTGAGTACAAGCTGACCCAAATATCAGCCGAGGCACCTAATTTTACCACAAAACTGCACTAAAAATGTGCTGAAAAACTCTGCTTATACATGAGTATATATGGTAATTCACTACCCCTGCAATGACACTTCACTTATCTTTCTTACTGGACCATGGAGATCTTCAAGAGCAGGGCAGAGTCTAAGGGCAACTTGTGTCTTGGTCATCTCTGGATCCTCACCATGCATGTCACATAGTGAGTACTCAATACATATTTGTTGAGCTGTAATGAACGCTAGTGAAAAGAACACGAGTAAACTTGAATCCGAAAGACAGGTGTGTGGGTAGTCAGTGTATGTGGACCTAGTGAGTGTAGTAGTCCATTTCCCTCTCGGAACCTCAAGTTCTTGATCTGTAACAAGTGGTCAATTTTATGGGTTATTGAGACCATGGCTTGAGAATAATTGGACCATATGTTTCTATACAATAATAATGATTCATTCCTTTTATTAATAGATTAGCTTATACTTCACAATATGATTTAAAATGCACACTCTTGAGATCATGGCTTCAGAATATTTTATGGACTGTACATTTCTATACAAGAATAAGGAGCAATTCTTTTTAAATAAAATATTATCTTACACTTTACAATGTGATTTAAAATACATTATGTAGGAGAAGAAGGGGGAACGAATCACAATAATTGACAGATAACCACACACATCCCTTCCAGGGTGATGAACAACAGAAACCATGGGGGAAGGGAGACAGCGGTTGGTGTATGATATTAAAATAATAATAATTTATAATTTATCAAGGGGTGGCAGGAGGGGGGGAGAGGATCTGATATCAAGGGCTCAATAGAAACTAAATGTCTAGAAAATAACGATGGCAACACATGTACAAATACGCTTGATACAATTGATTTATGGATTGTTGTAAGTGCTGTAAGAGCCTCCAATAAAATGATCTTTTAATAAAATATATGTAATAAAATATACTACGTCATGCAACAAATGTGCAAGGAGTCATTACTACTGTGAGAGTACCTAGAGAGGAGTTTGTTTCAAATTCCTACCCATTACTTACAGCATGGGCTGAAGGCGGCTTATGATGGGAACACCTGGCATCAGTCACCGTGCCTCACAGAGGCTGCAGAAAAGGCCCAGGAGGCTGTTGACCAAATGGATGCCCACCAGGAGCATCTGCAGGAGACTGATGCAGAGGAGGACGGAGAAGAAGGACACGTGCCAAACAACAGCATTCGCGGGCTCCAGGCACACAGAGTTCCAGAGTGAACGCTCATACAAATAGTTCCTATCCCAAAATAGAAGGAGACCAGGGGTTGGGAGCCAGTCAGACCCATCAAACAAGAGTCCAGCAGAGAGCTGGGGCCACCCCCAGGTCAAGCCACGGGACTGGACTCCCGAGGGAGACTCTTCACCAGGTTGCAATATTCTGAGCACCAGAGGAATAAGATGTGTGATCAAGAGAAGACTGTATCTATTTATGTCTTTCTCTCTCTCTAAAAGAGTGCAAATCCAAATTTTCTTCCACTTACCTGTTTTGCAGGTCCTTGAATGGGTAGCCGTACTTCCAAGCTTGTGTCTGGTTGAAGGATGAGACATCGAACATGCAAAAAGGGCCATCTTTCAGCGCGACCCCAGAAGTGATAAAGCAAACCAAGGCTCCAAACAAAGCTAGTCCACTAGACAACAGAGAAGTCAGTATCTGCCAAGGGAGAGAAGAAAGAGTGGTCTTCCTTCAGGGGGCAATGCAGCGCTGATGAAACATACAACTTTCCTCTGGTTCTTTAATGCTTCCTCCCCTCCCCCACTATCATGATCCCAGTTCTACCTTACAAATATGGCTAGACCAGAGCATGTACACAGGTACAGATAAGAGCTGGAAACACAGGGAATTCAGGACAGATAAACCCCTCAGAACCAATAATGAGAGTAGGGATGCCAGGAGGGGAAGGGGAAGGTGGGGGGGAAAAGGAGGAAATGATCACAATGCTCTATCTATAACCTCCTCCCAGGGGGACAGACAACAGAAAAGTGGGTGAAGGGAGACATCGTCCAGTGTAAGACATGAAAAATAATAATTTACAAATTATCAGTGGTTCATAATGGAGGGAGGGGGTTGGAGGGAGGAGAAAAAAATGAGGAGCTGATATCAAAGGCTCAAGTAGAAAGAAAATGTTTTGAAAATGATGATGGCAACAAATGCACAAATGTGCTTGACACAATGGATGGATGGATGGATGGATGCTTGAGCCCCAATAAAATGACTAAAAAATGAAAGAAACAAGAGTGACCCTGACTTGCAGTGTGATCTGGACCAGACTGGATTCTCTGGTAATCAGTTTTCTCACATCATTTCACATGGGGCTAACCCTACTGACTGCACCTGCTGTAATGTAGAATCAGAGCGTGTGGTTGATCAGGTGGAGAGCCAGGATGGGTAAGAGAGAAAGGTTCTGAGAAAGGGGACACACGGGCCCCTGAATCTCCCTGACTTGGCAGGATCTTGGAAGTATCTCAGCAGGTTGGCATCAAAAACTTAAACACTCATACTTTATGACCTTGTCCAGGTATATACAAGCCAAAAACCAAACTTATTGCCATCAAGTCAATGCCGACTCATTGTGTCCCTTGTGGGTTTGTGACACTGTGACTGTTTCCGGGAATACAAAGCCCAGTCTGTCTCCTGCGGAGCTGCTGGTGGTTTTGAACTGCCCACCATACAGTATGTCCCCAGAATAAATGAAGGCAGGAACGCAAACTGAAGCCTGTACACCGGTCGGTGTTCATTACAGCCTTTTCACAGGAGCCCAAACAGAGAAACAACCGAAACATCTGTTAATGGATGAATGCATAAACAAAATGTGGATGCAAAGGAGCATTACACACCCACAAAATATGATGTCCACCATGACGTGGATAAACCTTGGACATGCTGAGCAAAGTAAGTCAGCCACGAAGGGACAAACATTGTATAATTTCACATATCTGAAAAAAAAAAAAGCAAATCTATAGAAACTAAACATCACTAATGGTTACCAAGGGCAGGAGGGAGTGGGGAAGGGGAGGATGCCAGAGCCTTAGCTGCACCCATGTTCCTGGTGGTGGATGCTTTGGTTGAGGACAGTGACGGGCCCTGGGGGCACAATATGAACAGTGAAATCCAGGTCATCCATCTGTAAGCCTGGAGGTTGTGAATAGAGTGGTGTGTATGTTTGCATCACAATAGCGAGAAAGCAAAACGCAAAAGTGAAAGTACCTTAACACTCCTACTGCAGTCCTTCAAGCGTCAGTGGGGTTACCCCCTGCCCACCTCTAACTCTTCTAAGGAAATCTGCATTTCCAAAAGTTCCAACTCCCATCTTGAGTCCTCTCTTTCTCAAATCGAGCATAAGAGAGAAGAAGGAAGGTAGGAAAGAGGGAAGGAAGGAGGATGGACAAAGCAAGGATGAAAGGAAAGGAGGATGGACGAGGGAAGGAGGGAGGGAGGGAAAGAGTGCAGCGCCTTCAGAAAGACCCCAGGGCTGGAAGTTACTTTCCAACCAAGAGCTTCTTTGGTTGCCAGCTGGTGCTCCGCTCATTTCCCTCCATACAGTTAACAATGACTGTCTCTCCTGGAAGGATTTTAAGTTGAGTCCTAACTAGTGCACTCATTCCCACCCCCTCCATCCCCAAAACGATATTATTAAAACCATTTGAATAAAACATAGAATAAATTTTTATACAGAATTATAATCATTTCCCCACTGGTATTCAGCTGGTTTGAAGCCTAAGAGGGGCCAGAGGAGGAATGCATCGTAAGTTATGATTCTCCATTTAAAAATTCAAGGTGAATTCTTCTGATTTAAGCCTAAAGCAAGAGTTCTCAAAAAGTGCTAGAAAGCCCAGTTTGTCTGCACCCACAGCGCTGCAACACCTGGGACGCATGAGAGATGTGAATCGCCAGGCTCCACTCCCGACGTACAGAATCCGGGACACTGGCGGTGGGACCTAAGCATCTGTGTTCTGACAGCTCTCTCAGGGGATCCCAATGTGTGCTCCAATTTGAGAACCATCCACCTAGGAAACCAGACTTGACTGGGACCAGCTGGTGACTGAAATGTGTGGGTGTTTACCATTAATTCTTTCAGATATAGTTCTGAGCCAGCAGGGTTTCCCATATGTGGGCTGCAGATATCAGAAGAGATTGAAGAATTTCTCTAAATGCCCACGTACTCATGTGCCCGGGACAGAATAATCCAGACATTTTATACATATAGGTAGTGAGATTTGTTTTTAAAATGTGAATTGGTGCTGCTATTAATAAAATGAGAACTTCTTCTGGGCCTCAGTTCCATTATCTGCTAAAGGAGTTGGACTAGAATCTAGTCTTTAGATGACCTCTGGAGAAACTTCAAGCTCTCAGAAAGACTGAAGTAAGAAAAGTCGGACAATTTGCTTATCAGCGATACAGGGTAACGATGTGCGCAACTCACGCCCACAGTTCGCTAACAAAAATAATATCAACCGACCCCCACATTTGCTTAGAAGTGACTTTTGTGTAAACCCTTGATCTGTTCACTCCCATTTTGTGGATGAAGTTTTGGGGCCTGGCAGGCTAAGCGACTTGCCCAAGAGCTTAGAGTTATTCAATGGTACAGTAAGGACCTGCCTTCTGTACTAAGGCCCAAATTCCTTCTTATCACTTGGCCTCTGCTGTAAGAGGTGGAGACATGTCACTCTCAGTATCAGAGGCATGAAAGCTGGCGCTTACAATGCAGCAGGGCCCACTCTTACGGAAGCAGCCACTCCTCCAGCCCATCAGGGAGATGAGGGTCGCCGAAGTGAGTACCTGGAAGAGGAGAGAAAAGTGTTAAGAAGAGATTAGATGATGTAAGTTTGTAGCTACTGTCCAAAGCTTACTCAAGTGTTGAAACACAGTACTTAAGACACCTTAAATGAACCCACCTGTCTATATTTCCCAGGCTTTTAACTGTCAGGACCAGGGGTGACTAGCCTAGTGATTAAAGTGATGGAAGGGCTTAACTGTTAACTGAAAGATTTGCGGTTCAAACCCACCAGCTACTCCTTTTGAGCAAGACATGGCAGTCTGCTTCCATAAAGATGTACAGCTTTGGAAAGCCTATGGGGCAACTCTACTCTGTCTCACAGGGTCAGTATGAGTTGAAGTTGACTCACTGGCAATGGATGTAACCAGATCAAACACGGCGAGGAAATGTTCACACCCAGTCTACCTCGTCTCCGAGCTAAACTCCAGCAACCCTTGACAAGTCTTCCTGTTGTGTTCTTCCCCTTGGAGCTTACGGACCCGAGACCAGCTAGTCAGATCAAACCTCTGCTGGAACCAAACACTGCTATCTACCACCTCCCTATCTCACCCTTGGGGGGAACTCAGAGAGCTCACATTCAGGGAGCCCCAGACGCTTACCAGAAGGCCCCCTCCCCAGAGGCCGGAGCCTAACATGGCATGCCTGCCAACAAGGCCCCTCAACAGGTAGTGGAAATCCCAGTTGGGGAAGAGGAGCACCATGTTGGTCCCAGCAGCCAACAAGGCCATCATGCCCAGGCTCAGTCCCAGGAAGCGGGAGCAGGTCCGGAAGCATGCCATCACACAGGCAGAGCGCAGGCTCCTGGAACGGATGGAAGGAGAATTGAGAGAGCGCTGCTGCTAGGAGCATGGAAGAGAGGAATCAGAGGACCAGGATGGGTGGGAGAATGAGACCAGGAAAGCTGTTAACTCCCAGGGTCAGCTCAAGGAAGCCCTGCCCCTGAGAAGTCTCCCCACAAGGCATAGGGTTTAATTGCTTTGATCTCGGACACCTCCTCCCACAAACGCTCCCTACTATACCTCTATCACGGCCACAATTATTTCTCTTTCAGAGAGAAATTTTGAAAGATGTCCTTGAGATGTCCACTCTCATTTCTTCTTTTCATCATTGTACAGGAAGCGCATCTGGAAGAATAAGAACAAGAAGCAAAAGCCATATAGGTTGGAGAGACATAATATTGTCATTAGAAATAACACGATCATCTATGTAGATCATCTTCAGATAGCTACCAAAAGTTACCAGAGTTAACAGGCAAGTTTAGCAAGATCCCAGTATAAACCCATGATATACAACAAACGTTCTTTTGTATCTCCGTAACCAGCAATGGCAAATTGAAATTAAGAAACAATATGACTTATGGTGGATTAAAACATAAGCTACTTAAGAAACATTAACAGAACGCATGCAGGACTGCTACACTAAAAAGTTGCAAAGCATTGCTAAGAGACATGAAAGCAAATGTAAATAAATGGAGAGATATATGCCATATTTGTGGATCCGAAGAGTCAATATTGTCAAGATATCACTTCTTTCAAAATTGATGCACAGATTCAGTGCAATCTCAGTCAATGTCCTAGTAGAGTTTTGTAGAAATTGATATTCTGAATCTAAATTCCTATGCAGATGCCAAAATTCTAGATTAGACAAAACAGTGCCGAGAGGGATAAAAGAACAACGTTGGAGAACTTACATCATGTGATTTCAAGACTTTTTACCAAACTAGTGATCAAGACAAGGAAGTAATGGTGTAAGGATCTCTCAGTGGGTGGAATCGAGGGTGCAGAGATAGACCCAACATGCATGATCACGTGATTTTTAAAAGATGATAATTCAGTTACCACTTGAATTGGACAGTCTTTTCAACAGATGGTTTTGAAATGAAAACTATTTCTCCATATTATATTCAAAAACTAACTTGAAGTGGATCATAGGCAAAACTTTAATAACATTTCAGAAAGAGAACATAGGAGGAAATCTTCCTGACCATGGATTAGGCAAAGATTTATTCAATAAATAAAAAAACACATTCCTTTCAAAAATAAAGAAATACATTTGGACTTCCTTTAAAATTAATTTTCTTTTCACTTTGAAATCATTTTATCATTCAGAGAATGAAAAGGCAAACCTTGGGCTGAGAGAAATATCCACACAACATGTCTCGTACCTAGACGATACAAAGAATCCTTAAAACTATATGACAAGCAACGATATAGAAGATGATTTGAACGGCTATTTCATCTCACCTCACAAAAGAAGAGCTATGGATGGTCAGAGGTGGATGCCCACTTAGAACATGAAAAAGCTCAGTGTCATAGGGAGATGCAAATTGAAACCGCAAGCTCCCACTGACAGACTACACGCTCACCGGAATTGTTCCAGTGGGAAAGTAGGACTGTCCCATGGATTAGGGAGCACCCGGGAGTCTCACACGTAGCTGGTGGGTGCAAACAATAGTCACTTTATAAGCAGCTTGTGGTTTCTTATAAACTTAAATGTAATACTTACCAAACCACCCAGTCATGGCACTGCTGGGTATTGATCCAAAAGAAATGGAAATGCACGTTCATACAAAGACCAGCACTTGAATGTTCACAGCAGCTCTATCAATAACTGAAAATTAGAAATAACCCAGATGTTGGTTACTAGATGAGTAGAGCAAGGGCGGCAGGTCCAGACAATCGAACACGACCTTTGGGCAGGAACAATCAGCTGCCGAGGCATGCAACCGCATGCGACCACGCGGGAGACGTGCAACGCATTCTGCTAAGTGAAGGGGGCATTCTGCTCATCTGACATTCTAGAAAAGGCAAAACCTTACTAACAGAAAGCAAACCAGCGGTTGGCAGGAGCTGAGAATGGGAATAGGTATTCCCCTGGGGCACAAAGAACCTTTTCAAGTGAAAAAAAACAAAGCCTTTCGATAGCTAGATTTTGGATACGAACCCCTGCCAGCACAATGACTAAGGACTCTTTGCTCACTTGCTAACTGAAGAGTTGGGATTAGTACCCACAAATCCCTCACCGGGAAACAAGAGCTGGCAATCTGCTTCCATAAAGATTCCAGCCTAGAAAGCCTGATGGGGAAGCTCTGTCACCAGGGATTGCTCTGAGTTGAAAACTGGAGTAGAACGTAATTTCTGAGCACTGGGTTTACAGAGCTTGCGGTTTGCAGTGGGAATCCTAAATCCATTTTTAAGTCTCCACCTAAATGCAACCTCCCTTGAGTTCTTTCTGGGGACTGGCCCGCAATGGGGAAAGCTTGGCCTTCAGGAAGAGGGTATTTTGAAAGTATCTTGCTCTCCTAGCCAGGCCAGGGAGGAGCAGCCTCACCCTCAGATCTTGCCCTGATGTGCCCTTGGTGGAAATTGGGGCACTAGGGTGGAATAGTGACGTGTCGCACACCAACCCCCTCGGTGAGAGGGCTCTGAGCCCATTTGGTGAACGTTTCTCATCTGTAATAGTGTACTTACCCCCTTCTGTAGTCCCACCTGCCACTATGGTAAATGGACTTGCTGCCACTTATGATTTTCTGACAATTTCCTTTGTTTTCCATGTCATATTTAAATGACCACATTTCTGGGCCTCTTTGGACACCTTTAAAACTTTTTTAACACCCCCAACCCCCATGGTTCAATTGCTTTTAAAAAAGAAGCTGTGTAATCTATATATAACCTCCTCCCAGGGGGATGTACAACAGAAAAGTGGGTGAAGGGAGATGTCGGACAGTGTAAGACATGACAAAATAATAATATTTTATTTATTTATTTAACATTTTATAAGTTATCAAGGGTTCATGAGGGAGTGGGGAGTGGGGAAGGAGGGGGAAAATGAGGAGCTGATACCAAGGGCTCAAGTAGAAAGCAAATGTTTTGAGAATGATGATGTCAACCAATGTACAAATGTGCTTGACATAAAGGATGGATGTATGGATTGTGATATTTGTAGGAGCCCCCAATAAAATGATTTTTAAAAAGAGTTGTGTATTCACAAGCAGTTCTAGTACTCACTACCCCATCCTGCATGCATTGTTTGCTCTTCAAAGCACCCCCCTTCCCTATCTTCCACCCTGTATCCCCTATAAGCCCTTTTATCAGTTATTATGTCATGCATCCGCTCCTTCTGTGCTTCACAAACTGGAAAACCCAACAGAAACACATACACATACAGAAATAAAGTGGTAAGGATAAAATAAATAATTATATAAAGATGAATGTACAAATAATGAGTAACAAAGAAAAGACCACTATCGGTATTTAAAAAGCCAAGGAAGAGATTTTTGTGATGGAACAAGCAAGAAATACTTGCACCTAGAACAATTTCAGGTTGGATCAAGAGGAAGGTCAACTGAACAAGTATAAGGTACCTGGTATAATCAAGATGACAATGGCCTTTGTCGGATAGTAAGTCTGTTTGAGACGCCTTGCCTGGGGCTAGAGGGAATCTGCCAGTGGCTTAAACTAACTAGACACTCTGAAGATGGGTCTTGGGGTCCCACTGTGCTCCATAGACTTCTACAAATTGGGCGTTCACAATTTAAGCTCTGCTACTTCTCCCTTCATCATATTTGGTCTTTGTTATTGTCATCTTTGGATCACACAAGCTGGTGTGCTTCTTCCATGTGGACTTAATTAACTCTTCACTTCAATGGCTGCTTATTTGAATACAAGCCTTTAAGACTCCAGACATGATTCCAATTGATAGCTGGGCACCATCTGCTGTTTTCACCACATTTTGCTGTAGTACCCTTATCTTCAGTGATCATTTCATGAAGGTGAGTACCAAGCAGTCCATTGTGTCAGAACTAAGTGTTCTTGGATCGGGACTAGAGTTAAGTGGGAGCCCAGACTCCATCAGCTGGTCCATGAGCTATGCACGACTCAGGTTTCCTTTGGCGGTCATACTGGGGCAAAATCAAAACTCCATAAGATAAACTACACCAACAATGGCAACAAGCCAGCCACAAAACAAAACAACAACAAGCTAAAGGCTAGCAAACAAAAGCCCATAGAAAGAAATAAGTAAAACATTGTCAATCATCCCCCCTGGATATAAGGCAAGTGCGCTGATAACATCACCGATCTTCCCAGTGACACAGCATTGTCCATTGCAGTGTGAGGAGTCTATGCGAGTACAGCTCCACCCTGAATCAGAACCCCTGTGTTGTTGCCCTACACTTGCCCCTTTGATCTCCCATTTGATTGAGCTCTGCTTACCCTGAGTATGGGGATTGGTGCCAGGGAGAAATTTCCTGGATCAATTCTTCCAAATGCAGATCCCTGCCACCAGATCAAAACCTGTCATATAAATGTAAAGGGGGCATCAAGGTACTAAATATATGGTGATTCTGAGTCCCTTTCCATTGGACACCCACCAAGCCAGGGGTTCCCCCCCAAGGGCCAATGACCATCACTTCCACTGTCTGGGGCAGCCAATCTCCACTTCTTCTCCCTTCTGAGTGCCCCAGTCCTCAGTCCAAAGGTGCAGGCAACTTCGAGGCATCGCTCAGTTCATTCAGCTGGACCTCTATGTTAAGTCCTTCTGGTATAGCTTCTGTGTTGTGCCATGCTGCTTGCAAGGTCAGCGTCCAAGGTCATCATTGGTGCTTAGTCTGTGGTGTGTTTCACCAAGGGTTGGATAGAAACTTATATGCAATGTCTACTCAGTAACATTAAATCTGATCTTTGGACACCTTTAGGAGCCCTGGTGGCGTACTGGTTATGATTTGGGTCCTAAGTCCAAGGTCAGCAGTTTGAAACCACCTCTGTGGGAAAAAGATGAGGTTTTCTCCTCCTGTAAAGAGATACAGTCCCAGAAACTCACAGGGGTGGTCCTTAATCGGCATTGATGGCAGGGACCTGGGGTTTGACTTCAGACACCTTGTTGGCCTCCTGCTGCTGGTCTCTCTCATTTGGATGATTTGTCTTTGTCCTGTGTGGGACTTATTAAATATGTCCCTATAAATTATATTTGAACTTGGGGACTCTTTTCTACCCTAGATGACATCAAACAATAAAGACAAGAGTCTGATGATAAAGACACAACTGTATGTTTTAAATAAAATTCATCAAACTGTTAAAAAAACTCATCAAACTATACTCTTAAAAATGGTTAGTGTAGCAAGATATGACAAAATAATAATTTATAAATTATCAAGGGCTCATGAGGGAGGGGAGAGTGGGAAGGGAGGGGAAAAAAAGAGGACCTGATGCAAAGGGCTTAAGTGGAGAGCAAATGCTTTGAAAATGATTGGAGCAAAGAATGTACAGATGTGCTTTACGCAATTGATGTATGTATGGATTGTGATAAGAATTGTATGAGTCCCTAAAAAATGTTTTTAAAAAAGGCACACACACAAAAATGGCT
This sequence comes from Tenrec ecaudatus, assembly GCF_050624435.1. Lineage (NCBI taxonomy): Eukaryota > Metazoa > Chordata > Mammalia > Afrosoricida > Tenrecidae > Tenrec > Tenrec ecaudatus. The sequence continues at coordinate 40,275,555 of NC_134537.1, read as the reverse complement.
AGTGTAAATTATACAAGCATACAGCTAATTAAAAATTGAAATGATACATCCAAGTAAATTATAAAATGCCACCTCCACCCTTCTTCCTACATCCCTTTCTCTATTGCCCATGTTCACTGATAGGTGAACTTTTGTTTATCAATTTAACAGAACTAGTAGTGTTTAGGTAGAGTCATGCAGCCTAAAATTGAAAGAAGAAAAACCAAACCAGTCAGGACATCCCCAGGAGATGGCTTGTTCCTATTTTGTTGGCCGGTCGCATGTACTTGTGTATCTCCTTTACAGAATGGGAGCTGCTGGAAAGCCGGGATCTTGACATTCTGCTACCATACGTTGTTTTGTAAATAATGTGCGTGTGCGTGTGTGTGCACCCTTTACTTCCCAAATCTCAGAGCTCAGTTCATCTCCTTCCTCTCCCACAGCAGGGAACTTCCTGCTGCAATTCTATTTTAGGGTGCATAATATATATATATATATTGAGGAATTAGTGAAGAAATGGAATAAACAGATCATTGACAGTCTTTGGAGGGTGGAGGCCATAAAGAGGGTAAAATTGGGAAAGGCCACACCTGGGCATCACTAATATTACAGGCAATCACCTATATTTTAGAATGAGTTGTATTTACAGATATACAAATATACTATTCACTACGTGCCTCTTTCTTTCCAGTCTCAATTATTTCATTGTATGTGTGTATAAAGACACATATAGATAGATAGGTGATTACCAATAATATCATTGACACCCAATGGCCTCCCCCAATTCTACCATCTTTTCAGGCTCCACCCCAAAACAGTGATCCCAAATATTTGTTTTAGCATATCCTCTCTTTTTTTATGGTATTCCCTGGGGACTTCATTGCTCTGTTCCCTTGCTGTTCTGTTGCACGCCGTTAGTGTTTTGCCTCAGTGTGGTGGGATCAGATCAGGCAGAATTCCCACACTGTGTCTCCAACCTTGTCCCCTGTAGGGACCTTCATTTTTTTTTTTCAATCAAAGAATTCACTTTCAAAACAAGTCACGAACTGCCAAGTGTGTTCTCTTTGCCTGGCCTGCAAACTCACTACCCTATGCCGAATCTCTCCAGCTCATCTCAAACTCAAACTCACTGCCACGAGTCCAGGGAAATCCTAGAGCCCAGGGCCTTACTGTACCCCCGCGAGTCTCCAAGACGGTAGGTAACTCTTCACGGGAGTAGAAAGTCGCCTCTTTCTTCCTCAGAGCGACTGGTGGTCTCAAACTGCTGCCCTGGCCGCAGCCCACTGTGTAACCATGACGCCACCAGTGCTCCTCATTCCAACTCATAGTGACCTTCTATAGGGTTTACCGGGCTGCAAGTCCTTCTGGAAGCAGATGCTTCATGCTTCTTCCACCGAGAAGCTGGTGTGTTTGAACTGGCAGCCAACTCAGTGTGTTACTGTCTGACACCTAAGCTATGAGCCTCCAGGGCTCTTGGTCCGGCAGCAGTTTCAGAGAAGTAAATGGAGGCCTGGCACCACCCGGATCGGGCCGTCTGGTTTGGAGACGGGCTGTGCTCCCCTCGCTGCTACTCCAGCACCTACAACCCTTGAGTCCCTCTGCTGCCCTTGGTCTCAGCGCTCAGTCCCATCCGCCCTGTGCTCTATTTTACTGTGGCGAGTACAGCGTTTGCCCTCAGAGCCACGCTTTCCAGAGAATAAAGTAGCTATCTCAATACCTGCAGAGGTTTAAGTCTTGGTGAAGGGGGTGGCATGGAGAGGGGCGTCCCAAGGGAACAGTGGCACTGCGTGCCGGGCCCCAGGCCCGGAGGGAAGGTGGGGGAATCAGAGGGGTGACTTCTCCTGCCTCCTGTCACAGCTGGGACGCTGCAGGAGGCCCCCTTTGGGAAGTCAGCCTTCAGCGCCTCCATCTTCCACCACGGAGAGCGCAGCGTGCCCTGCTGTCATGAGGCCTGGTGCAGGGCCCCTGAGTGGGTCTCTGGGTCGAGGTAAAGACCTGCTTCCATCCTAGATGGCTGACGTTTTGTCAGTGGCCAGAGGGAAGGGCTGGGGTGTGCTTGGGCTTCTGAGCAACTTCCTGTGCAGGGACTGCCTGTCAGCTGCCTCGAAGTCACACCACGGAAGGGCAGGCCAGTCTAGACACGGGTGCCCCAAAACGTGCCCCGGCAATCTCTTCTACAGGAGACGTCGCTTAACAGGAACATCTCCAAAAGGAAGCAAAGGAAAAAGTAAGAACTTAAGTAGGGTGGTAGGTGGACTTTGGAGAATTCTACCCATAATCTATCGCTATGGAGCAAATTCTGACTCTCATTGACCCGCGTAGGATTTCTGAAATGTTACCGGAAAAGACAGCCTCGTCTTTCTCCATGGGAGCGCTGGTTGGGGGTGGGGGTAGGGTTTGAAATCCTGACGGAAACCTCCCTCCCTCACTGCCTGGAGTTGATTGCAAGTGATAAGAACGCAGGAGGACAAGGTAGAGCTGCCCTGTGAGTTTCCTAGACTGTAGCTCTTTATGGGAGTAGAGAGCCGAGGTTTGGTTTGATTTGGTTTGGTTTGGTTTGGTTTTCCCCCCACCTGGTGGTTTCAAACTGCTGGCTTTGCAGTTAGCAGCCCCAGCACGTAACCATGAGGGCTCCTGACCTCAATCCAGAATGCCACTTATCTAATGCCAAAAGCCCTTGCCAGGCTGTTCTAGCTGGATTCTCACTCCTTCTGGCTTTGTGTCCCTAGAAATCATAGCATTCTGGGGAATGTTCCCCCCAAAATGGTGAGCCACGAGATGAAGCGGAGTTTGGCTGATTTAAGCCGGGAAGAGCAAGCAGGAGCAGGCTGCAGACACAGCCCTGTGCTCAGCCGAGATCCTCGCTGTCTGGGCAATGGCTCAGCTCAGTCACGAGGAGGATGAGACCCGACCGCACTCCTCACCTGGCCAGCCTTTCTTTTGTTCCTGGGCATGAAGTGAGCACTCCCTATCTGCCGGAGTCCCTGAGCAGTGTAAATGGTTGGTGTGTTTGGCTGTTAACCAAAGGTTCCAGGTTCAGGTCCCCCAGGGGTGATTTGGAAGCAATGCCTGATGGCCTGCTTTCAAAGAACCAATCATTGAAAGCCCGAGGAGCACAGTTCTGCCCTGACACAGCTGGGTCGCATGGATTGGAACAGAATTCGTGGCAACTGGTTTTGACTGACGGGCACTGTGCTGACGGGTTGGGGATGCAAGAGCAGGCAGTCTTTCTTTTGAGGAGTTGAATTCTAGTAGAAATACTGACTAATCCATAAGCCATGATGATGAATTGGGAGCAATCCCAAGCAAGGAGTCCTAGTGAAGGTAGGAGGGAGGTCAAGGCCAAGTCCAGGAGCCAGGTCAGGTCCCCTGGAGGGGAGTCATCAACTCAAGGCTCCTGCGGTTGAGTCAGTTCCAACTCGTAGTGACCCGACAGGACAGAGCAGAACTGCCTCTGTGGGTTTCTGGGCGGACGCTCTCTACAGGAGTAGAAAGGCCCCTCTTTCTCCCACAGAGCGGCTGGTGGTTTCAATCCTCTACCCTTGGGTCTCGCCACCCAATGCATCACCACGGCACCACCAGGGCTCCTAAAAGTAGCATGCACATATGCAAAGGTGGGAAGATGACAGAGTAAGGTGAAATAAGGTCATACAACTTCTACGTGACAAAGCCCAGGCTTGGGGGAGTGGGAAGTTTGTACTCCCAAGTGCCAGGCCACACTGCTCTGCAGCCATCACCTCATGGAACCCTTTCATTTTTGCTTACCTGCATCCAGGAGCAGAAACCCAGGTGGGCGAGAAAGCACCTGGAGGAGGTCTCCCTCTTCAAAGCAGTCCTTCACTCCCGGAGGCCCTGCCAGGATGCTGACCCAACAGGCCTCTCTCGGAGAGGCAGGGCGCCTCTGAGTATATGTAGAGTTTGCCAGGCTCCCACACACCTTCCCACAGGCTTCTGCTGAAGGAACTTCCTCTCTGCGGCCCTTTCCTAATGGCCACCGGCTTCTCATTCTCATGTGATCCGAAGGAAGGAAACGAGGCCTGAATTAAAGTATCTCAGTGAGTCAGAGCACAGTCCCATGCACAACAAGCAGCTCCCCCTCATTTCTTCCATGAGCACCGGTACTTGTCCGCACCCAGCTGACCGGACCCTCGTGTGCTTCGCTGACTGCCGAATATGGGGCTCTCTGGATGAGCGACACCGAGCAGAGAAGCCACCTATCACTCTCCTTCCTGTGCCCTTGGCTGACGGGTTGGGTGGCCCGGTTCAGCATTAGCCTTCGAGCACCATCATCTTGTAGCACAGTCACACCAAACGGCTAGGCATGTTGTGGTGCTCAGCAGGGAGATTGTGAGCGTCCCCCTGACCGATTTGTCAAACGCTTATTCAAGATCCAGTCTATGTATCCCTAAGGACCTCCCCCCAGCGTGTTGACACTATACTGCCCACTGCATTTGATTTAGAAATTAGAAATGACATCACATAGACACAAGGTATACAATTCTTCTTTAAACATTCAAGTTTCATTCTAAATTATTATTATTTTTAAATGTATGGAATGCTTCACAAATTTGCGTGTCATCTTGCACAGGGGACATGCTAATCTTGTCTCTAAACAATTTTCAGACTTATATCATCCTCCTGAAGCACCATACCATCGTAGCTTACGATAACTTTGGGGTAAAAAAGGCAACTGGACAAAACAAGGTTCCAAATAACCCTTCTTGTGGTTAGATGCTACCCAAGTAACTCTGACTCCCCGTGACGCTCTGGGCAACGGAACCGAACCCCGCCCGCCCCTGCGCCATCTGCACAATTGTTGCGATGAAGCCCATTTTGTGGGCACTGAGTCGTCTGTCTTGTGGAGGGTCTTCCTCTTGTTCATGGGCCCTTGACCTTGCCAAGCAGGAGGTCCCTTTCCAGGTCCCTTGTGGGAAAAAGAAAGGTTTCTCCCGATCGTCTCCCCCAAATATATGTTAGATTTAGGACACTGCTTGCAGCTAATGGTGAATGATTGTCAAGTTCCCTCCCTGAAGGCAGTCAGCTGCCAGACTACTGTCTGGTCCCACCACAGGTAGGGCCCACTCCTTGCTGTTAAGGACAATAGGCTACTTCTCCCTAAAGGCTGCAGCCATCAGTTTGGTCCCTGCAGGGTGGGTTTACACCCTACTAACAATAGTTTCTATAGTGAGCAAGAGACCAGGTCAAACCTACTCAGTGACATCCAAAGTTAGGCTGCCATCCTGAATCTAGGATCTGCCCATGTTGTCACATGTATACACCTATTACCTCCTCTTCCAATAACATATGAACCCCTAGATCACCCTCCTACTTTTACTGTATTATCCATAGCACAACTCTTTCCTGTGATGCATGTTGTCACCTGTAATTAGGGGGCTTGCATCACTCTCTCCACATGGACCACCAAGTGAAGCTGAGGTGAGCATGCTACCATGGAATGTGTCTGATGCCATTATTTCAACTTCTTCTATCTCTCATGCTCTCTATGACTTTACTATAATCTTCACTTATTGTCACTGTACAATTGCGCCTACCGGACCCGTGATGATGTTAGGGGCTGGCTTCCCTGACAGTCCCTCCTGATAATATGTCCACAGTACATAAAACAAAGTCACACTATCTTAACTTCTAAAACGCGTTCCGTCTGCACTCCCTCCGAGACAGACTTGTTCATTTTTTAGCTGCCTACGGTTAAGATTCATCATCTGTTAAGATTCATTGCAACAGCATCATTTTCTAATACGTCAGTCTTTCTTCGGTCTTCCTTATTCATTATCCACCTTTCATGTACATATAAGGTCATTGAAAATACCTTAGTGCACCTTGCCCTGGCTCAGGCACACCTTAGTCCCCAAAGTGACATGTTTGCCTTTTACTTTACAGAGGTTTCGTGCAGTCGGCTTGCCCAATTTGCAATACATTGATTTCTTGATCGCTGCTTCTATGCCTGTGAATTATGAGTTCAGATAGAACAAAATTCTTCTTTTTTTTGCCCCCACCCCTTTTTTTAAGCCAAATCTTGACAACACTCTTTTCTCCTTTTATGATGTTTATTCGTCTAGTGAAGACTTCTCTTTTTCGTTTTCTTTTCATTGTGATGTGACTGGAGCAGTCCTGTATTCGAATTTCAAGAAAGAAAACAAATGTGTTCCAAAACAGCTAGATATGTGGATCCAAAAAAAAAAATTAAAAAGAAGAAGAAGAAGGTTTTAACTTCCACGCTCACTCCAAAGCCCTTCGATCTCCTTCAGCCTCCCAGAGAGGAGCACATTCTGCTTCCGGAGGTCCTTGTCTTCACAGGGCAATCTATGCTGGAAGCAGTCGTCCTTGGTCTTTATCAGAAGTGCTTGCTTCTATCCCTGCTAACAACTCACAAAATGTGGCGGCTCCACACTTGCTTTGCTCATCATTGCATGCCAGCGAGGTCATACTACATTAGACTTACTGCACTCGCTGTACTGTCTTCAAGCTTCATCCATCCATCCATTGTATCAGGCACATTTGTACCTATGTTGCCAAGATCATTTCCCAAACATTTTCTTTCTACCTGAGCTCCTCCTTTTTCCCCTCCCACCCCACCCTCCCAACCTCATGAACCCTTGATAATTTATACATTATTTTTATTTTCACATCTTACACCATCCGCTGTCTCCCTTCACCCATGTTTCTGTTGTTCGTCCCCTTGTTGGGGGAGGGGTTATACATGCAATCGATTCCCCCTTTCTCCCCCCACCTTCCCTCATTATTGTACCTCAGGGGTCTATCTGTCCTGGATTCTGTGTGTAGAGAGCGTGTGTGCCTGTGGGTGTGTGTGTGTATGAGAGACTTTTATATAAAAGGTACATTAAGAAAGCATGCCAACCCAGTTCAGTCCAAGTCAATAAGTCTTACCTGAACTAGTGTACATGCTCTGATTTAGCTGGACTTGTAAGGTAGAACTAGGGCCATGATAGTGAGGGTGTGGGTGTCAAGCATTAATGATTAGAGGAATGTAGTGTGTTTCATTGGTGTTATACTGCACCCTGGTTGGCTCATCTCTTCCTTGTGCCCCTTCTGTGAGAGATGTCCAATTGTCTACAGGTGGACTTTGCGTCTCCATTCTGATCCCCTTCGTTCACATAGAAATGGTTGTTTGTTTTGGGTCTTCTAGTGCTTGATACCCGATCCCATTGACACTTCGAGATCACATGGATTGGTGTGTTTTTTCCATGTGGGCTTTGTTGCTTCCCTGTTAGATGGCCACTTGTTTAACTTCAAGTCTTTAAGACCCCAGATGCTATATATTTTAATAGCCAGGCACCATCCACCCATTTTGTCATCAGTTGTCATGTTGGAAAGGTGAGCATCACAGAATGCCAGATTATTAGAACAAAGTGTTCTTGCATTGAGGGAAGACTTGAGTATAGGCCAATGTCATTCTGCTACCTTAATACTTAACCCATAAATATATGTACATAGACCTATACCCCTATTGTTATATATTAATATATTTACACATATACATGCCTATATTTATACCTCTATAAATGTCTTTTTCCTCCTAGTTTTTCCCTCTATTTCCTTTTACTTTTCTCCTGTCCCACTGTCATGTTCCACCTTCATTCAGCTCTCTGTACTTCCTCTCAGCTACATTGCACCTGATCGAACTCCACCAGGCATAATATGCCCTCCTTGAGGGAAGGTGGGGTAGAAAGGGGGAACATATTATAAGGATCTACATATAACCTCCTCTCTGGGGGATGGACAACAGAAAAGTGGGTGAAGGGAGACATCGGACAGTGTAAGACATGACAAAATAATAATAATTTATAAATTATAAAGGGTTCATAAGGGAGGAAGGAGGGGGAGGGGAGGGGGAAAATGAGGAGCTGATGCCAAGGGCTTAAGTGGAGAGCAAATGTTTTGAAAATGATGAGGGAAATGAATGTACAAATGTGCTTTACCCAATTGATGTGTGTATGGATTATGATAAGAGTTGTATGAGCCCCAAATAAAACGATTATATATATATATACCCTCCTTGACATGGATTTTAGGTCTCTTGTTGTTTCATTGTCCCTGGTTTTTGTGGGTCCCCATCCCTTTCGCCCACCTCCCCTCTCCCCTGTCCACTCCTGGAACCATCAATCTCCTTGTTTTCTCCTCATGATTGTTTATCCTGCCTATCTTATATAGATAGACATGAAACAAAACAAAACTAGCCTCTGAATAGTTGCAGATCTGTCTGTTGCTGCTTGGTTCACATTATAATCTGTATCAAGATTCATTTCTCTTTCTGACTGAGTAGTATTCCCAATCAGGGAAATGCCCTCTATCTTGATCTGTGAGGTGATTACAGGGGTATGCATGTACAAACTCACTAGGTTGTATAATTATGATTTGTACATCTTCAAGAATGGATCATAAGATTAAATTAATCAAATCTTACTCTTGCCTGTCTAAAAAAATATTTTTAAAGTTTCTATAATGTTACTGACTTTGCTTGCTTTGAAGCAGCTTTTACTTTTGTTGTTGCTGCAGCAAATGTTTTTGAAGTAGTGTTATGCAGTATTGCTACACTCAATTCTAATTTTAAGAGATATATCAAGTCATATTCAGTTGAATTGTAATCTGAATAAAGCATAATATTTTTAGCCCTTGTATATAAAATAAGCAAACTAGAAACAATTGAATTAGTTTCCTTTTTTAATATAGCTAAAATAAGTCGTTGAAACCACTGCATGTTTTTAAATTTTAAAACACCAGCTTTATTTGGGTGTTTTCAGTGGCTGATTCCTGGTGGTTGCCCTAAGGTATTATATAAGTTTAATGCGATCCTGATACAATTATCCTCATCTTTCTTCAAAGATAGAGAAAAAACTGATTACCAACTTCATATGCAGAGAGGAAAAGCCGAGAATTAGTAGAGAACTCCTCAAGAAGAAGGACACAGTGGGAGGGCTTGCTTTGCCTGACTTTAGCACATACTATACAGCCACAGGTGTCAAACGGCATGGTATTGGTATAATGACAGATATTCAGACCAATGGAAAAAACCCAGAAATAAAATCATCAGCATACAGACAACTGATCTTTGATAAGGGTCAAAAAATATATATATCCAATGGGAAGCAGATGCCCTCTTCAACAAGTGGTGCTGGAAAAAATGGATATCTACCTGAAGAAAATGAAGTAAGACCCTTATCTCACTCCATGCACAAGAATACACTCAAAGTGGATCATCAACTTCGAGATAAAACCCCAAACTATTAGGGCCATCAATGAGGGAATTGGGACCAACTGGAGAACTTTGGCACAGGGAATACATAGGCTATCAGAAATAGGGAAGGACACAAACACAGAGGATGCACAAATTGACAAATGGGATATACTGAAGATAAAACACCGGTGTACACCGAAAGAATTCACCAAGAGGGTAATAAGAGTGCCCACTGACTGGGAAAACATCTTTAGCAATGACACACCAGAAAAAGGCCTTATTACTAAAACCTACAATACTCTGCTAGTTTCCAAAAAGAAAAAAAATACTAATTGCCCACTAAGGAGGTGGGCAAAGGACCTGAACAGAAGTTTCACAAGGGCAGAAATCTGAATGGCCAATTACATATGGGAAAATGTCCCCGATCTTTAGCCATAAGAGAAAAGCAAATTAAAGCAACAATGAGATACCACCGAAAACCCTCAAAGGTAGCCCAATTCAAAAAATCAGAAAGCAACAAGTGTTGGAGGGGCTGTGGGGAGACAGTAACTCTCATCCACTGCTGGTGGACCTGTAAGTATGTATAGCCACTATGGAAATCCATCTGGCGATATCTAAAACAGATGGAAATTGAGTTACCATATGACCCAGCAATCCCCCTACTGGGCATATACCCAGAAGAGGCAAGAAACAAACCAAGGCCAGACATCTGTGCTCCAATGTTCATTGCAGCACAGTTCACAATTGTAAGGAGTTGGAAACAACCCAAATTTCCATCAACTGATGAATGGATTAAAAAATTGTGGTACATACATACAATGGAGTACTACGCATCACTAAAAAGCAGTGATGAACGTATGAAGCACATCGCCACATGGGAAGAACTGGAGGAAAGCATGCTAAGCAAAGTAAGCCAAGCACAAAAGGACAAGTACAACATGAGTCCGCTGAGGTAAGTTAAAAAAAAAAAAAAGTACAAAGGGGGCATAGGGAAAAAGCTACTGTATACAAACATTCCTGGGGTGAGGACAAAGCATTATGTCAGGGGGCAGACCAAATCCAGGCATACATATGGTAGCCAACTAAAAAGCAGGGAGAAAAAGGAGGGGAAAAAAGGGTAGTGGGGGAAAAGGGCACTAGACTTCCCAAGGGGAGGGTATCGCTTATATCTCCACAAGGAAAGAGGGACCAGACTTCAACCCAGTGCTCCAGGATGTGAATGCAACATTCTGGCATAGAGTAGGAAACCAGGGGAGAGGTCTGAGGTGCCATCCCCAATCCCAAGTATGAGGACATCTGCCCTTCCCCCCAGAAGAATTTATTTCAGAGGACAGCACTGAAGCTGCAGCTCAGGGAGAGGGACATGTCTGATCAGAGCACACGGGAGCAAATGATGGGGAGGAAGAGAGAGTGGGGCAAATCCTGGCCCACCAAGCCTTGAGGACGATATTCCCACCCAGAGCAGCCAATCCTCAGAGAAGACCATATGGCCAGCCCACTATGAGACATGACATCCCTCACTGACCCATAGCCCTGCAGGGACAACGCTGGAGACACAGTGTGGTAATATCACCCAATCTGATCCCACCACCCTGAGGCAAAACACTAAGGGTGTGCAAAAGAACAGCAAGGGCAACAGAGCAATAAAGTCCCCAGGGGACACCAGGAATATACTTTGGGGCCAGGGCGTGACACCCCATCAGACTCAACCAGAAAACACTCCTAAAGGCCAACAAACAGTCCTTGAACTAACTACAGGCTTGTCTTTGTTGTTGTTGTGTTGTGTTTTTGTTTGTTTGTGTTTGTCATTGGCTTTTTATTGTTGGTTTGTTTTATTTTGTTGCTTGGTTTTGCTCTGTCTTGTTTTTGTGCATGTTCTTATCTCTGTAGTCCGTCTAAATAAAATAGGCTGGATGAACAATCTGGAGGAGAAAACAATGGGACCAATAATTCCAGGGGGACATGGGAGAGGGGGAGGTGAGGGGGAGGGAAGGAAGTGGTGTTAACAAACCCAAGGAAAAGGGAACAACAAGTGATCCAAATCGGTGGTGAAGAGAGTGTAGGATACCTGGTAGGGCTTGATCAAGGGCAATGTATCTGAGAGGAATTATTGAAACCCAAATGAAGACTGAACATGATAATGGGACAAGAGTAAAGTAAAATGAAATAGAGGAAAGAACTAGGAGGCAAAGGGCATTTATAGAGGTCTAAATGTAGGCATGTTCATATGTAAATATATTTATATATGAGGATTGGGAAATAGATCTATGAGTATATATTTATAGATTTAGTATTAAGGTAGCAGATGGACATTAGGCCTCCACTCAAGTACTCCTTCAATACAAGAACACTTTGTTCTATTCAACTGGCATTCCAGGATCCTCACTTTCCTGACATGAACACTGAAGATAAAGCAGGTGCCTAAGCAAATATGGTGAAGAAAGCTGATGGTGCCCGGTTATTAAAATATATAGCGCCTAGGGTCTTAAGGGTTTGAAGGTAAATAAGTGGCCATCTAGCTCAGAATCAACAAAATCCACCTGGAAGAAGTATACCAGTCTCTGTGATCATGAGGTGTCAAAGGGATCAAGTATCAGGCATCAAAGAACAAAAATATCAAATCATTGTGAATGAGGGGGAGTACAGATTGGGAACCCAAGAACCATCTGTACGCAATTGGACATCCCCTTACAGAAGAGTCTTGAGGAGGAGATGAGCCAGTCAGGGTGCAGTGTAGCAGGGATGAAACATACAACTTCCCTCTAGTTCCTAAATGCTTCCTCCACCCCCACTATCATGATCCCAATTCTACCTTACTAATCTGGCTAGACCAGAGGATGTTCAATGGTACAGATAATAACTGGAAATAGAGGGAATCCAGGACAGATGATCCCTTCAGGACCAGTGGTGGGAGTGACATTACCAGGAGGGTGGGGGGAGGTGGAGGTAGAAACGGGGAACTGATTACAAGGACCTACATATAGCATCCTCCATGGGGGACGGACAACAGAAAAGTGGGTGAAGGGAGATGTCGGACAGTGTAAGATATGATAAAATGATAATAATTTATAAATTATCAAGGGTTCATGGGGGAGGGGGAGCAGGAGGGGAGGGGGGAAATGAGGAGCTGATACCAAGAGCTCAAGCAAAAAGCAAATGTTTTGAGAATGATGATGACAACAAATGTACAGATGTGCTCGACACAATGGATGTATATATGGATTGTGATAAGAGTTGTATGAGCCCCCAATAAAATGATTTTTTTTTAAATTCCTGCTGATGTAGTCAGTTATACAATGGACTACAAGGCCCAAAGTTTGAACTCGCCATTTGCTCCAGAGGGGAAAGATAAGGCTGTGTGCTCCCATAAAGATTTGCAGCCTCAGAAACGTAAAGGGGCGTTTTCACACTGTCCTATAGGGTTGCTATGGGCTGGCATCAACTTACTAGCAGTGTGGCTTTGGGGGAGGGGGGATTGTTTTTCAATCCCTCACAAGTGGACTGCCTATTCCTTCCTCCTAGTCTGTTTTCAGCCTGGAAGCTCCCATGAGATCTTAATGATGGGGCTGGAGGAATGCTTTCAGGACCTTCCTTGGCTAATGAGTGATGACTTAACATGAGAGAAAAACAAGCTGCAAACATCCATTGATAATGTGGGATGTGTGGCATACAAGAATAAATCCAGGAAAATAGGAAATCATCAGCAATTAAATAGAACACATAAAGACAAGTATCCTAGGCATTAATGAGCTGAAATAGACTGGTATTGGTCATTTTGAATCAGACAATATGGTTCACTATGATGACAAATTCAAGAGGGATAGCATTGCAATTCATCACCAAAAAGAACATTTCAATATCTATCTTGAAGTACAATGCTGCCTATGATATGATATCTACATGCCTACAAAAAAGACCAGTTAATCAACTATTATTCAAACTTCTCCCAGAACCACTAAAGTCAGTGTTAAAGAAATTGGAGAATTCTATCACTTCTTTGGTCTGAAACTGATCAAATATGCGATCAAGATGCATTGGTAATTATTGGTTATTGGAATTCGAGGGTTAGAAGCAACGAGGAAAGATTACAAGCTTCAAAATGACTGTGGTGATAGAAAGAAAGCTGGAGATGGCATGATAGAATTTTGCAAGACCAATGACTTTCTCATTGCTAATACGTTTCTCAACAACATAAACAGAGACTACACACATGGACCTCACCAGATGGATTAGTCAAAAGTGAATCTGACCACATATGTAGGAGACCCCACGGGGAAGTTCAAATCATCAGTTAAGGCAAGATCAAGGGCTGATGAAGAACAGACCATCAAGGAATTGCTCATCTACAAGTTCTGGTTAAAATTGAAGAAAATTAAAACAACTTCCCCCAAACCAAAATACTACCTAGAGTATATGAGGGGTTACCCCCGCCTAAAACAAAGCTCTGCTGGACAGAGCTTTCTTAGTATGCACGTTCGTTTTCCCACTAGGTGAGTAATTTGGTCTGAATTAGTGCACCCAGTGACGTCACCTCAGAAGGTTCTCTTTGGTCACAGATAATTTTTTTCAATAAAAGCAGTTTCACTTGATCCTTGTTTTTTTATGATGCCCCATTTCAGAGAACACAGTGACTGTCAATTTTTTTTTTCTTGTTTTGGAAAAATGCTGTTGTGATGTTGAAAACAGCTTATAAGGACAGTGCTAGGAGAAAAACTGATGTGTATGAGTGATTTTCTGGTTTCAAAAAACGTGAAATGTGGAGAAGAAAGCTGATGGTGCCCGGCTATCAAAAGAGATAGTGTCTGGGATCTTAAAGGCTTGAAGGTAAACAAGCGGCCATCTAGCTCAGAAGCAACAGAGCCCACATGGAAGAAGCACACCAGCCTATGTGATCACGAGGTGTCGAAGGGATCAGGTATCAGACATCAAAGAACAAAAAATCACATCATTGTAAATGAGGGGGGGTACAGAGTGGAGACACAAAGCCCATGTGTAGGCAACTGGACATCCCCTTACAGAAGGGTCTCAGGGAGGAGATGAGCCAGTCATGGTGCAGTATATCGGTGCTGACTAACTATGTGGTCAGATTCACTCTTGAGTAATTCTCTAGTTTTTAAATGCTTTCTTACCCACCTCCTGCCTACACTCACACACACACACACACACACACACACACACACACACACAATCATGATTCCCAATTCTACCTTACAAATCCAGCTAGATCAGAGAATGTACACTGGTACAGATAGGAACTGGAAACACAGGGAATCCAGGACAAATTATCCCTTCAGGACTGGTGCTAAGAGTGATGATACCAGGAGAGTGGAGGGAGGGTGGGGTTGAGAGGGGGAACCGATTACGAGGATGTGCATATAACCTCCTCCCTGGGGAACGGACAACAGAAAAGTGGGTGAAGGGAGATGGTGGACCGTGTAAGATATGACAAAATAGAGGGAGGGGGGAAAGGGGAGGGAGGGAAAAAAAAAAGAGGACCTGATGCAAGGGGCTTAAGTGGAGAGCAAATGCCTTGAGAATGATTGGGGCAGGGAATGTATGGATGTGCTTTATACAATTGATGTATGTATATGTATGGATGGTGATAAGAGTTATATGAGTCCCTAATAAAATGTAAAAAAAGAAAAGAGGAGAAAAAAATGATTAGGGCAAAGACTGTACAGATGTGCTTTATACAATTGATGTATGTATATGTATGAACTGTGATAAGAATTGTATGAGCCCCTAATAAATTGTTAAAATTTAAAAAAATAATAAATAAATAAAAATAAAAGGTTGCCCCAAACTCATGCCTGCCACAGCAAATAAATAAATAAATAAATGGATAATTAGTAAATGGGTTGTAAAAAAAAAAAGATATGACAAAATAATAATTTATAAATCATCAAGGGTTACTGAGGGATGGGGAAGCGGGGAGAGGGGAAAAAATGAGTAGCTGATGCTAGGGGCTTACATGGAAGTAAATGTTTTGAGAATGATGAGGGCAATGAATGTACAAATGTGCTTTACACAATTGATGTATGCATGGATTGTGATAAGAGTTGTATGAGCCCCTAATAAAATTATTTTTTAAAAAGAATGGAATTGCATATTTGACAAATGTATTAAGTGTAATGGAGAGTACTTTGAAGGTGATCAGGTCATTTTTGTTTTTTTTAAAATTAAACACATACCTTTAGGGAGAAAAATTCTGTTGGTTTTGTTTTTGTTTGGTTTGGTTTTTACCCCCTCATATATCTGACCTGAATTTAGAGACCACTTGATCAACATTCATCCATTTTAGAAGGTTGTACATGATCAAGAACTGATGATAATAAAGAATGCAAGCCCGGCTGTACTGAAGGTTTGGGTAAAAACAACAGCAACAACAACAACAAAACCCAAAACGAGGCTCCAGGAATTCACAGAATTTTAATACAAATGTTTCAAACAAGCAAAAAAAACTTTTGGAAGCACTCACTAGTCTAGAAATCTGCAGCCGGGCCAGCTGACTGAAAGTGATCCATAGTTGTGCCCATTCCAAAAAAAGGTGACCCAACAGAATGTGGGAATTATTTAGCAATATCATTAATCTCATGCAGAAGCAACTTTTTCCCAAACCATTTTATTAGGAGCTAATCCAGACATCATATCATCCCATCAAGAATTGTTGTACAATTGCTACCACAATCATTTAAAAACATTTTCTTCCTTCTTGAACTCCTTGATATCAGCTCCCCTACCTCCGCAACATACCTCCTCCCCCGCCCCCAGTAACCCTTATTCTAATTGTTTTCTCTGAAGGTTCATCAGTCCGGGGTTTTATAAACCAAAACAGAGACAAACACAAAACAAAGACTCAAGATGGCTACCCAATGACAAAATACATCAGAAATAAACCTCAATATTAAAAAAACCCAGAAAACAATGAAAACCAGGTCAAGCCCAAAGTCTATCAGAGGGGAGATCAAGAGACAAGAATGTAACTGTTACCATACCACACCGAGGCAAAACACTAAGGGCGTGCATCAGAACAGGAAGGGGAGCAGAACAAGGAAGTCCCAAGGGAATACCAAAATAGATTCTGGGGCCAGGGCGTGGCACCCTATCAGACTAGACCAGAAAAAAATTTTAAAGGTCAAGAAACAGACCTTGAAGAAAAAAAAGAGGACCTAATGCAGAGGGCTAAGTGGAGAGCAAATGCTTTGAGAGTGATTAGGGCAAAGAATGTACAGATGTGCTTTATACAATTGATGTATGTATATGTGTGGATTGTGATGAGTTGTATGAGCCCCTAATAAAAATGTAAAAAAAGAAAAGAAAAAAAAGAAAATGATTAGGGCAAAGAATGTACAGATGTGCTTTATACAATTGATGTATGTATATGTATGGATTGTGATAAGAGTTGTATGAGCCCCTAATAAAATGTTTAAACAAAACAAAAAAGAAACAGACCTTGAACTATTTGCAGGCTATTCTTTGTTGTTGTTGTTTTATTTTCTTTTGTTGCTGTTTTGCTCTTGTTTTTTTGTGTGCATATTATTATCTAAGCAGGTCTATCTAGATAAGATAGGCAGGATAAACAATCTGGAGGAGAAAACAATGGGACCAACGGTTTCAGGGAGACATGGGAGAGGGGGAGGTGGGGAGAAAGGAAGTGGTGTTAACAAACCCAGGGAAAAGGGAACAAGAAGTGATCCAAAATCGATGGCGAGGAGGGTGTAGGAGACCTGGTAGGGCTTGATCAAGGGCAATGTAACCGAGAGGAATTACTGAAACCCAAATGAAGGCTGAACGTCATAGTGGGACAAGAGGAAAGCAAAAGGAAATAGAGGAAAGAACTCAGGCAAAGGGCCTTTATAGAGGTCTAAATACAGGCATGTACATATGTAAATACATTTATATATGAGGATGGGGAAATAGATCTATGTGCATATATTTATAGGTTTAGTATTAAGGTGGGACATTGGGCCTCCACTCAATGCAAGAACACTTTCTTCTATTCAACTGGAATTCCATGATGCTCACTTTCCTGACACGATCGTTGAAGACAAAGCGGATGCATAAGCAAATGTGGTGAAGAAAGCTGATGGTCCCTGACTATCAAAAGATATAGTGTCTGGGGTCTTAAAGGCTTGAAGGTAAACAAGTGACCATCTAGCTGAGAAGCAACAATGCCCCCATGGAAGGAGCACACCAGCCTGTGTGATCACGAGGTATTGATGGGATCAGGTATCGGGCATCAAAGAATGAAAAATCATACCATTGTGAATGAGGGGGAGTGCAGAGTGGAGACCCAAAGCCCATCTGTAGATAATTGGACATCCCCTTACAGAAGGTTCACAGGGAGGAGATGAGCCAGTCAGGGTGCAGTATAGCAACAATGAAACATAAACTTTCCTCTAGTTCTTAAATGCTTCCTCCCCGCCACTATCATGATCCCAGTTCTACCTTAAAAATCCGGCTAGACCAGAGGATGTACACTGGTACAGATAGGAACTGGAAACACCTGGATCCAGGACAGATAAACCCTTAGGACCAATAATGAGAGTATCGAAACCAGGAGGGTGAGAGGAAGGGGAGGTAGAAAGGGGGAACCAATCACAATGATCTACAGATAACCCCTTCCCTGGGGGATGGACAATGGAAAAATGGGTGAAGGCAGATATTGGACAGTGTAAGACATGAAAAAACAATAATAATTTATAAACCATGAAGGGTTCATGAGGAAAGGGGAGCGGGGAGGGAGGGGCAAAATGAGGAGCTGATACCTAGGGCTCAAGTAGAAAGAAAATGTTTTGAGAATTATGATGGAAACAAATGTGGTTGGCACAATGTATATATGTATGGATTGTGATAAGAGTTGTACGAGCCTCCAATACAATTATTCAAAAAGAAAATAGACAAAAGCAAAAAAGAAGAAAAAAAGGTAACCGTTCAAGTCAGGTTTATCATTTTGATCTCCTATAGTCATCTCTCCAGTACTCTCTTTGGTAACCAGTGTATTCCCATACCTCAATTATGGTTAGAGGAGAATCATCAGAGGCTTATTTCCCGCGTAGATCTCACAAATGTACTTTGGGCTTCCACTGTCATCCACAGCTTTCTGTACACGATTTAAGCTCTGGGACTATGCCCTTCCTTCCTCTTTAAATTATATAATTGACTGTCCTTGGGTCACAGGTGTTGGTGTGCTTCTTCCATGTGGACTTAGTTGACTTCTCAGTTAGATGACTGCTTGTTT